>NC_138222.1:56486796-56734296 GCF_964197995.2 Scardinius erythrophthalmus | reverse complement strand
GGTGATTGACAGTCTTGTCATCTTGACACCATACATTAACTGCAGTCACTCTCTCACACAATCTAATTCACTTCACACGGCTGAACGGTCCAGTCCAGATTCAAGATTCCTGTCTATATCCCACAGACGACACATTCATCTCTCCATTCCTGAAGGACACACTTTCTCAGCTCCTTCCTTTTCACTTACACATCCCCACATACTGGATTATTGAAACTCTACGATCCTCTCTTAGATAATACGCCGGCACAAACACTATGAAGACTATGATGACACACTGACTTTAGCTAATTCCAGTTCTTTTCTATAAAAATTTAGTTTAAAGCACTTATTTAAAGCAACGGATTTACTTAAGTTGGCTTTGATTTTTAATTTTGGTAACATATAACTTTTTTGTTGCGATAAAGTCGTCATGAAACGGAAGTTGCGACAGTCTTTTCTTGCCAATTGTGACGTAAATTAGAGCGAAACAGCTTCTCGATCAAGAACACATGTAGGACGGGACTTGATTTTGTGTTGATTGGATGGTCGTTGCTCCAAAAAAAAAAAAAAAAAACTTAGTTTAATATTTCATGTATCAATTTGATTTGATGTCAGTCAGACTCAGTCTCATAATGGATGGTTCTTGGCCAGATTAAGCAACAACATGCTCCAAATTTACCACTGATAGTCAAAACATTGGCTTGTGTGGCTGACAGTCATTGCCTGGTGAGAGTGATGAGTGATGGGACGCTCAGATCAGAGCAGTTTGTGAAAGCTGCTGATTTGCACGCTAAATACATCCTGGTACTTTTAACAGAAAAGTGAATAATTACTGGTCTTGCCACTTCCAGCACCGGTTTCTTTAAATAAAACAAGGCATTTGAGCTCACTGTTTGATGTTAAGCAAACTCATTTGCAAGTTTTGGAATACACAATATAAGCTGTTCATTTAGGTTAATCACATACAGATTTAAAAGGGATAGTTCACTCAAAAATTAATATTCTGTCGTCATTCCAAACCTGTATGAGTTGTTTCTTCCATTAAATACAAAAGAAGATATTTTTTTTAAATGTACACTACCGGTCAAAAGTTTTAGATCGGTACGATTTTTAATGTTTTTAAAAGAAGTCTCTTCTGCTCACCAAGGCTGCATTTATTTGATAAAAAATAAATAAAAAACATTAATATTGTGAAATACTATCACAATGTAAAATGACTGTTTTCTATTTTAATATATTTGTAATTTATTCCTCTGATGAAAGCTGAATTTTCAGCATCATTACTCCAGTCTTCAGTGTCACATGATCCTTCAGAAATCATTCAGATATGCAGATTTTATCCTCAAAAAACATTCATTATTATTTTCAATGTTGAAAACAGTTTTCTCAGAATTCTTTGATGAATAGAAAGTTCAAAAGAGCAGCATTTATTTAAAATATATATTTTTTTAACATTAAAAATGTCTTTACTGTAACTTTTGATCAATTTAACTCACCCTTGATGAATTAAAGTATTGATTTCTTTTATTTATTCCCCCCCAAAAATAAAATAAAAATTCTTACTAACCCCAAACTTTAGTGTTACAAAAGCTTTAGATTTCAGATAAATGCTGTTCTTTTGAACTTTCTCTTCATCACAGCATCATGAAATAAAAATGTAAAAAACTGTTTTCAACATTGATAATAATCAGAAATGTTTCTTGAGCAGCAAATCATCATATTAGAATGATTTCTGAAGGATCATGTGACACTGAAGACTGGTGTAATGATGCTGAAGATTCAGCTTTGATCACAGGAATAAATTACACTTTACTGTATATTACATAGAAAATAACTGTTTTAAATTGTAATAATGTTTCACAATATTATTATTATTTTTTGTATTTTTAATCAAATAAATGCAGCCTTGATGAGCAGAAGAGACTTTTTAAAAAAACAACATTAAAAATCTTACTGATCTAAAACTTTTGACCGGTAGTGTATATACATTCTTTATTTATTTTTTTGGGATGGCACTGACTTGGACAAACTGTTCTTGACAAACATTCTTCAAAATACCTTTGTTTGTGTTCAACAGAAGAAGAAAAGGCCTGCAGGTTTGAAACACCTCGAGGGTGAGTAAATGATTGCAGCATTTTCATTTTGGGTTGAACTATCCCTTTAAAGAGGACCTATTATGCACTTTTTCAAAGTCCTGATTTTTTTTTTTTTTTTTAAGTCTACTGGAACAGGTTTTCATGCTTGAATGTCCAAAACCACATTTGTTTTTCACATATTCTCCATTGTTGCAGCTCCTCTCTTCCCAGTCTGTCAGTAACACTCTGAGTCACGACTGTTTCCCGAAACCGTTCTGTCACAAATTGGTAGTTCAACTTCAACCACGTTGGTTAATGATGTCACGCAGGTGTTGGAGTTATAACTACTGTTAATGAATCTGTTTGAGATCGAATTAATGCCAGATGTTTTTCTATAAATTACAGACATGTCATCTGAGGACTAATTCTCAGCAAGATAAGGATTTATGAAGTCCAAATGTCATGCAAACAAGAAACTATGCTATAACCACAAGTTTCAACACACTACTAACCAACTCAACACGGCCTCGTCCCTTTATTCTGCGTATGCCTTGGGCGGGAATGATCTAAACGAGAAATATCGTGACGTGTTCGTTCCCGGAAGAAAACTCAAGACTACAGTTGAGGCGTTTCAGGGAGTTCAGAAACAGTGACTCTGATATAGAGTATAACTCCCTTTGCTTTGCAACTTTGCAGGCCTTTTTTCATTCTCAAAAAGCAACATTACACACTAAAGAAAGTTGAGCAAGTAAAAAAAAACCTCTTTAAATGTGTCGTCCTTCTCAAAACAATGCAGTGTGTTTGTGCCCTTTCAAAGCAAAGTCTCTATGTTCCTCTCAACTATTACTTTCTCAATCAATCCTGTTCTTTACATCACATCTGCAGCTTTTTCATTTAAAACAAAGCACTGTTTGCATGTCAAGTCAAGTCAAGTCAAGTTTATTTATATAGCGCTTTTCACAACACAGGTTGTATCAAAGCAGCTTCACAGTAATAAATTAGAACAATACATCAATGTTTGTTTCTAGTGGAACGTCTACGTTTGGTAATGCTGATCAATAGTATCGTTGATTGATTAATTCAATTAAATATCCCCAAATATCCCCAACTGAGCAAGCCAAAGGCAACAGTGGCAAGGAACCGAAAAACTCCATCAGGTGACCTAATGGAGAAAAAAAAACCTTGGGAGAACCCGGGCTCAGTCGGGGGCCAGTTCTCCTCTGGCGTTTATGAACTAGAGGTCGGATTTAACTGTAGGATTAAAAGTATTATATGAATGCCTGGCTGAAGAGATGCGTCTTTAATCTAGTTTTAAACTGGGAGAGCGAGTCTGAGCAACGAACAGTATCCGGAAGACTATTCCAGAGTTTTGGTGCTAAATGTGAAAATGCTCTCCCTCCTTTGGTGGACCTAGATATCCTAGGTATGACCAAAAGCCTCGAATTTAGTGACCTTAAAGAGCGCGATGGATTATAGGGCGATAGAAGATCGGTTAAATAGACTGGAGCTAAGCCGTTTAGGGCTTTATAAGTCAGTAGCAATACCTTGTAATTAATACGGGACTTTATAGGTAACCAATGTAGAGATGATAAAATCGGTGTTATATGATCATATTTTCTTGATCTAGTTAGAACTCTAGCGGCGGCATTTTGGACTAACTGTAGCTTGTTTATTGAGGATGCAGGACAACCGGCTAATAACGCATTACAGTAATCTAGTCTCGAGGTCATGAATGCATGAACTAACTTTTCTGCATCAGAAACAGATAGCATATTACGTAGCTTAGCAATGTTTCTAAGGTGGAAAAAGGCTGTTCTTGTAACATATGAAATATGATTTTCAAAAGACAGGTTGCAGTCTAATATAACACCCAGGTCTTTTACTGTAGAGGATGAAGTAACAGGACATCCTACTATGTTAAAGTTGTATTGTGAGAGGTTTTGTGGGTGGTTTTTTGAACCGATAAGTAGTACCTCTGTCTTGTCTGGATTTAATAAAAGAAAATTATGCGTCATCCAATCTTTTATATCTTTAACACACTCTGTCAATTTGGATAATTTAGCGTTTTCATCTGGCCGTGATGAAATATAGATTTGAGTGTCATCAGCATAACAATGGAAACTAATTCCATGTTTCCTTATAATAATGTGTGTGTGTGTGTGTGTGTGTGTATGTGTAAGTCCATCACATTCGAGTGGGACAGACAGACCCTGCAGAAGAGGAATCCATGGGAGCTCTTTGCATGCTTTACATCATTAAATCAATCAATCACTGTAATTCGAATCCCAGACTGCACTTAGAGACCTCTCAGAACACCAGCCAATGAGAAGCAGCCGAGAGGTTCACAAACGGTCTCAGCTCTCCTCTGATCATGGCACAACAGTAGAGTATATCCTCAACATCTCCAGTGCTGCACAACAACACCATCATTTACAATACTGAGCCTCCACACACACACACACACACACACACACACACACACACACACACACACACACACACACACACACTCAATTCCTCAAAATAATTTTCTCAATTTCACTTTCAACTTCACAATCAGTTACATTTCGGTTGTCCCATATCACTACTTTTGTTCATGTGATTACTTTTTTGGATTCATTTTTAAGCACCAGTCTCATTAATTCCTCTTTTTAAACCACTAAAAATGACACTGAATGGAATATTACAGGTTGAACAGCATCTAGATCCGTCTGTCAATTACCACATATAATGTTGACTTGATATAACGCCTTCTATGGAAGTCAATGGCTAATGTCAACTGTCTGGTTACCAACATTCTTTAAAATATCATCTTTTATGTTAACAGAAGAAAGAAACTCGGGTATATACAGGTTTGGAACAACTTGAGGGACAGTAAATAATGATGAAATTAACATTTTTGGGTGACTCTCCCTTTAAGGTGGGACTCATTATCTAGGCGGATGAACTGGTTGTGGATTCCTGTGGTTTGCTCCAGTAATCACTACTTAACGTTTAGTTATATCACATCTATCTTAAGTAAAAGTAAAAGTAACCAGTTTACTTTACCTGTTCATGACACAAGTTGAAAAGCTGGATATAGATTGCACAGATTGAGATTAGGCACGTAATTTATTCAGTCTCATACTGTAAAGGTAAATATATTCTTTAGGCTTTTTTAAACAATGTGACAGCTGAATATTTTTAACATTTGACTCTTTTGCTATGTACATAAACTAAAGTTTGGGGTCAGTTAGAATTATTATTATTATTTTTTAAAGAAATAAATGATTTTATTCATCAAATTAATAAAATGTGACAGGAAAGGCATTTATAATGTTACAAAAAATTCCTGTTTTAAATAAATTTCTTTTAAACTTTCTATTTGTCAAAGAATCCTGAAAAAAATGCATCAAGAAGCAGCACAACTGTTTTTAACATTCATAATAATAATAATAATAATAATAATAATAAACGTTATTTGAGCAGCAAATCCGCATATGATTTCTGAAGGATCATGTGACACTGAAGACTGGAGTAATGATGCTGAAAATTCAGCTTTGATCACAGGAATAAATTACATTTTACAATATATTCAAATAGAAAAATAATACTTTGAATAATAATATTTCACAATATTACTGTTTTACTGTATTTATAGCCAGAGTGAACATAAGATATCATACTGCCCCAAATTTTTGATTACAATTATTAAGATGACAGAACTTAAAATAATTTTATCATTAAATAAAAGTACAAATTATTATCCGCATCTAAATATAGCATCAGGCCGACCAACAAATAGTTTTTAACATCCCACTTTCGGAAACACAACAGTGATTAACACAGTGATCTACTTTGTGTATTAAAGCAGACAACTTAATCTTCAACAAGTTCATGCCAACTGACCTCTGACCTCTCAGCCACTCCGCCCACAGATGAATCCAGCCACCCCATTGGTCCACATGAAGTGTGTCTGGATCGTCCTCTCCCATTGGCAGATAAACGGCACTGAGTTTCATTGGATCTGTGATTCACAGGCTCATCCAGACTGACGCTCACGTCGGCCAGCCAGATCTCAGCCATGGTGAAACCGTAAACTCTGGAGAAGAACAACATAATGTTATTGTTAAAGGTATAGCGGAGGATTTTTTACTTCCGGGTGGATCACCTATACTATTGGTCCTCCTAATTGTCAATCATTCTGGTGAATCAATCAAACTTTTCAAAAAGTGCAGAGGGCGGGTCTTATCTAAAATTCGGAAAGATCCTCCGCTATACCTTTAATTATAAAAACCTGAGGACTTCATGAGTCACAATACAACCACAGAAAAGCGTAAATTAACATTATAGTCTGCCTTTAGATTTTCACCGGACATCAATACGGCACCAAATTGTGTCTTGTACAAAATTTAATTCATGCTTTTAAATAACTCACTGCACAAAATGTGTTGTGTTCAGCTATTGCAGGTATTTAATACTTTTATCTTGCCTCTTGATCATAATTTGAGGATGTATATATTGGCATAGGTCAATCTACTAGGCCTAACTGTATTTGCAACAAAACCAAAGCGATTTATTGGACGCATGACCATGACCAACAAATGTTCTCCCTTTAATAAGCCTATTTATTTTGCTATCATAGTGTATTTGCATTAAACACTGTTTACCCCTGCTGTCCACAACCACATCAGATCGTGTCACATGACCCACTAGTTGAGAACCACTGCACAAGTGTGCAAAACAGACGCAGCATTCTTCGTGTAAATCAAAATGCTGTGCTCACATGATCATCAGCACTGGCATGTTTTGTTTGTCTTCCAGAGTTTTCAACTGCGAACACAAAGGAATCTGAACAACAACCTTCATTTTCTGAGCATGTGCTGCCATCTAGTGGAACGAACAACACAGATCTGTTCCTGGAATGGTCATGTGAAGTGACATATACCTTCAAAAAGAAATAGTGACGTTAACTAGGTAAAGCAATGCTTTAAAACGTAGGGACAAGGAGCGGAGGTCATCTTAAACCTTATATCTGAGCAGAAACATAAGTCATTTTTTCTTAATAGTCGCAAGAAATGTTTGTTGTTTCTCTTTGACCCTTTACAGCTCACTATTAATGACTTCAGACAACATACATGTGCAATATAAGATACATATACAGTGAACAAGTAAGTGTGTAATAAGAGACACATCACATGCATTAGACTAACATGTCAGGTGTTAGAAGGACATGAGAGCGGATCGACAGATGAACCCTTCTGAGGGTGAGGTTGTTGGATCAGGGAACAGGGATTGTGGCTGGTTTTGGGATGGAGTTCAAGTAGCAAGTATCAGCAGTGTAAGACAAATCAATGCTGTTTCTGATATAAATCACTATAAATCAATATAAATAACATATTTTAATGGTTTTGAATGAATGATTCAATGACTCACTAGTACTTGATTACTGGGTGAATCAGCATTTTTGAACAAATCACTTGAATGAATGATTCAATTACAAATCTTTTTTTTTTTTTGACGACAGTCATGTGTCGCCTCCTATTGGTGTAACTATATAATTGATACAATCTTTATTTGAAGCGTCTTGCCCTGGTCTTCGAATCGAGATCTTTCAATGATTAGTTATGCAGCTCTAGTCTTGCAACCATAATATAGTTAGTATCACATAATACATATATAATCTATATATAGAGATCAGTGAGTGGAAACCAAGTCTGTAGTGAATTATAATGAAGATTTTGGAAGTTATTTTAATTTTACATCACAAGGTTTTTCTTTTAGCTTTATCTTATTCGTCCTATAAGTACCAGTGGTTTAGACTTTATACTGACACCTACAGGCCTGGATGCATGACGTTTGTTTAGTAACTGCTGCCCCTCTACAGCAAAGCAGTTTGTTTCTATTTTCTGCTTTCTGCCTCCGTTCACACATAATAATGGCTGTTGTTTGTATTCAGTCAGTGCTAGCAAATTGTCGCACATTTCTTTTAGTGTGGTGGCTGTGACCTCTGTGTGTGCGTGCTAAGCACTGAAAGTGCTATGTGAAGTACAGAGTCGGCACAGGGCACACAAACTGAATCTATATTCAAGCTGAGCCCCCAGCATGAGTTTTTTAAAGCCACCGTTATTTTAAAGACAGTAGTGGTCAAAATTATTGGCACCCTTGGCAAATATGAAAATTTAACACACTTAAAAAAAAATAAAAAAAAAAAGAATCACAAAAACCTAACCTTTCATTGAAAGTAAAACAAATGAAAATGGGGGGAAATCTCTTTATGGAATGTTTTTCTGTAATTGGACACAATTGACCCCTCGCAGAGAGTTTGATTGACAGGCGATCTGACCAATCATAATCCGCCATCCCACGGATCTGCCATTTTTGTCCGACAAAGCAGTCAGGAGAGTTAGTAGATTAATGTAGGTGGATTTGAACTTGAAAAACGGAGTGTACTGACGTCTTTCCACGGTTAATTAATGTATATTTGATGCTATAAATTAACTAGAAGTTCACGAGCAGCTTTAACGGAGGCTCTACAGCGATCTGTCAGACACATTAAAGAGCCACAAAATGGTATTTGTTGTTTAAATTTATTTTAAAAAATGACCAAATTTGAAAGTTGAGACTTATGTTTCATAAACCTGGTCTGTCCTGTCTGTCAGTGTCCTCTCTGCTCCACAATGTATTTTTCACTGTGAAAACATGATGTGTGGAGGGAGAGCGGCGTGGCTTGTCGGACATAGAAACAGTAACTAAAGGTCTTTGCGAACGGTCAATTAATGGCACCCTTTTATTCAATACTTTTGCTCTGAATCTTCTCCTATAATGCCTGATGAGTTTGGAGAACACCTGACAAGAGATCACTCCTCCATACTGAATCTGTTATGATGCTCCAATTTCCCAAATCCATGTTGAAACACTTTTCTAAGTTTTTGAAATGGGTTCAGGTCAGGGGACTGGGATGGTCATGGCAGAACCTTAATTTTGTGCTCAGACACCCATTTTTGTGTTGAATTTGATGTTTGTTTTGGATCGTTGTCCTGATGGAACATCCAAACAAGTCCCATAATAAGATTTCGAGCAGATGCAGGCAGACTTTGATTTTGATTATCTGTTGCTATCTGATTCCATGATGTCATTTATCTGAACAAGATGTCCAGGACCTCCAGCAGAAAAATAGGCCCACAACATCAAAGATCCAGCAGTAAATTTAACTGTACATATGGGGTAGGGGTGTTGAAATAAATCATTGCATCGATGCATCACAATGCGGACGTGAACATTTCTGCATAGACGCAGTGATAGACCATAATCGATTATAGCCTACTGACATTACTCTGTATGTCATCCGTCACATACACGCGAGTGTAAAATGGCGGAGGGAGGCGAAACACAAAAGCAAGTAATAAAAAATGCACCCAATATTTTAACATTTACAGCGTGCCAGTGCGTGTGAGCGTTATTGTTACAAGTTCACCTGACAGTTTCATGCACTTTTAGTATTTACTAGTGTTTGTTCGAAATGGTCCTGTCGTCTGCTGTGTTCAGACTTGAGTTGTGTTTGATGTTTGCTACATTCAGGAAGTACTTTCTTGGAGCATATAAAATAAAAAGGGAGTTCATATACATCTGACTGCTTGTATTCATTGACGAAAATGTAGGCATGTGCAGTAATATTGAAAAGTGAGGATGCAACGCATCGTGATACCGAATCAACTCGTTGACATGATAATCGTAATTGAATTGAATCGTGAGACCAGTGACGATTCACACCCCTAATATAGGGTACTTTTTTTAATCTATGTGTACATTAAACCTATCTGTTGTGTTGGTAGCCAAAAAGCTAATTTTGTATTGTTATATCTGACCGTTGAACCCAAGATGTAGTAGTGTCTGATGTAGTAGAGTTTGTTTTTGGCTGAGAGCAGAGGATTTGGACAATAATAAGAGTGTAAATGGTTAAAATAGCTCTATTCATTTCATTATGTGCAAAACTTAATTTTGGGGGATTAACCGCCGCCATGAAAGCTCTGAGTCTGAGAGGATAAGCTTTAGCGGTGCAGCAGCGCCACCATGCGGTCACACGTAGAAAACACACGAGGGGAAAAAGGGGGCGGCGACGTGTAGTCAGCAGAAGAGAGGAAGAGAAAACAGAAGAAAAAAAAAATTCAAAAATGCTCTTCCTGGAAAATCTCTCATCCCGCCACAACTTCACCACATGACATTTCCGAAAGAAAAAAAATGCGACACCCTTGAGCGCCCATTGCCAGGCCCGAATCTCATTCAGCGACGATCTGACTTTCAATGATTGAACTATGTGAAAACACAGCACGGTTTGATTCACAAGCGCGTATAACAGATGTGAGCTTTGCATTCATTATTATTACTGAGAGAGAGAGAGAAAAAAAAAACATGATGGAAATGTACTGTGATATATCCCTAATAGTATTTCTAAAACAGACGATTACGTAATATTAAACTCCCACAGTCTTCCCGGTTCACATTAACTGTGATCTCACCCGTGTTACTGGGAAAGGGTGGGCAACTTTATCCACCACTCATATGGAAACCTTCACTCACTTTCTGTTTGCAACCAACACATAATGCCTGTGAATTTCATCAACCTGCAAAGAAATTAAGGCGGAAATTAATCACGCTTCCGACACGTTTCTCTGCATTTCACACACGGCAACATTGTCGCTATTAGAATACAACAGATGCTCAATCCATATGCTGTGTTTACGTGGTGCATAAAGTCCAGAAAGTGTGTGTCTTTAACGTTACCTGCTAATGCACGGAGAGTCAAACTGGGATGTGGCTTCTTCTTCTTCTCCTCGCATATCTTCATTGTAAAAATGCATGGTAAAAAAGGCAACTGCGCAGTTGTTTCGCCTCGCGCTGTGAATGAACGCCGCAGCACCTTCATCATGTCATGCACGAGGGGTTTTGAATCGCACACTGTAAAATGTCGGCGCAGCTGCGTTATGAAACCACTGTAAGAGGAGATGATGTGACAAACATCAGCGCGCAAAATTGTTCCAGAGTCTTCTCCCCCAAAAACGCACGCGCGCGCGCATCACGACTCCTCTCTGCTCGCGTCATATGATGGTGGTGGCGCGGCGCGAGACCCTCATGTCCACACACGAGTTTCATCTGAAGGGGATGATGATGATGAGGAGGAGGAGGATGATGATGCGCGTCTGGAAATTGCGCAGTTTTTAATCCACTGCAAACGCAGGCACTCCTTTCTCTCTCTCTCTCTGTTTCCCTCTGCACTCTTTCGAGCTGCTTCCCCTTCTCTCCTTCTTTCTCCTCCTCCCAAGCTCTCGTTTTCGCCCCTCATGCAGGTTTATTTTCGGTGGACGAGTCTCTCTTGGACCCGCACCGCCCCGCCTCCGTTTCTCCGGGACGCACGAGACTCCCAGATTCCTCCACCATCATCATCACTCACTCACTCTCTCTCTCTCTCTCTCTCTCTCTCCATCTGAGCAGGGTGTCCGTTTGAGGGATAATGTGGGGCTGGTGGTGTTGATGGGGAGAGGTATTGATTTTCTGTCATCTCTAGTGAATTAACCCTTGTACTGTCTCTTCGGGTCTTCTTAGCACTGGTCTGGAATCAGGGGTTTAGCCTATCTAAACAGACAAAACATTTCGAAAAATATAATTTATATAAAGAATTTTGTAAAAAAAAAAAAAAAAAAAAAAAAAACTGTTCCATATGGCTTGTGTAAGAGGGACACTGTAAAATAAATTGTCCCCAAATATTTGACCATTTCTAGCCCCTAATGATGTGTGTAAGAGTTGAAACTGGGGCCTGTGTGCAAAAAGGGAGCCAATATTGACTGTGTCTGTCAAAATGGAGATTTGTTTGTGAAATATGAACTTGCATCGAACCTGTTACAGAATACATTAGGCCAGGAAATGAAATGATGCAAAGAGACACCCCTGTGTATTTAAATAGCCTAGTGTTACTCAAATAATATTTAATTTATATAAAAAAATACTATTATTACACACACACATACATATATATATATATATAATTTTTTTTTTTTTAAAAGAGTGTTTTTAAACTTGTAATTCCTGGATGGCCAAGTTGATCAAATATATATTTTTGATCGAACTGTGTTTTTGATGAAATAAATGCAGCCTTAAACAGAATAATCGGTGACACTTTATTTTGATGGTCCACTTTAGACATTCTACTAAGTCTAACTAAAGTAACTTTGCAACTTCATGTCAACTAACTCTCATTAGGGTATTAGTAGACTGTCTGCTTTATATCTGCTAAATAATTTATTGTGATGCTCCACCAACAGACATTATACTGGCTATAAGTAACTTTATTTGCAACTACGTCAACTTATTCTACATACCTGAACTAAACAGTCTACTAATAGGCCCTATTCTAATGACAGTTAGTTGTCTAAAGTGGACCATCAAAATAAAGTGTCACCAATTCTTCTGTTCACCAAGGCTGCATTTATTTGATCAAAAATACAGTTCAAATGTAGCGAGAATCGGGACTGATGTCCCTGAATCTTCTTTCAAAATTAATAGTAAGGCAAAGGCGTCAATGTAAAACTTGTACGGGCCAAGTTTATCCAGATTTCAGTCTGTATAAATAATAGTATTGGTTGCACTTTATTTTACAGTATGTGCACTTACATGTACTTGCCCACAAAATTACTGCTTAATATAAGGTAACTACATGGGTTTAGGGGTATGTTCATGGTTAGTACCTAGTCATTACCCAGTTACTGTAATTACTGTAATAAGTACATAGTATGTACAGAGGGAACAGGACTGTAAAATAAAGTGCTACCCTATTATTTATAAACAAGTTTTCGTACAATACAGTTTGCGACCAGATTTTCTCTCTTTTTTTTATTACTGTGTCTGCAAACCTGTTGCACTGCAGTCAAATATTTTTATTTCATTTTAAATGAATGTGGTAAAATGTAATTAAAAGATCAAAGGTGGGTGTAGTTTGTTTCTGTAATGAATGTACTAGTTTTATATGGCATGATGAGAGTGTGTGTATGTGTGTGTTTCAGTGTATTCCTCATGGAATGTCCCTGTTCGGTGTTTTACTGCCATAATTGAATACACAGATGGAGGACGTTTGATGCAATACTATACAGAGAAGAGCTAACTCGATTATGTCGCATCAAATGTAGCGAGACTCAGGACTGATGTCCCCGAGGGAACCAGATCACTCAAAACGCAAATCTGATTGTCCACTTGTCCTCAGCTGGCACTCCAGGACCAGTATTAAGTTCTCATCTGGTGTCTGAGAGGAGGGTACGGACAGAAATCTGGATAAACTTGGCCCGTCGGAGTCTTACATTGGCGCTTTTGCGTCTCTCCTGAGCTACTCGCAGCAACAAGTGTCAGATTCATGCGAGTTGTTTCTCTCTCTCACTGTCTCAATGGGTCTGAGGTGGGAACATTGGGGTGATGAATAAACCCTGGGGACTTCATCCTCCATTTCGCGAATCAAAAGATGTCTTTCTCTCCCTTCTTCTTTTTAACTTCCATTTTTTTAAGGGGGCAAAAAAAAAAAAAAAATCTGAAGTACTCTAAAAGATTACAATGGCGCCTTGGAGGCCAATTTGAATGTGAATCAGACATGTTGCTATGAGCACCCCAACAACCAGTTAGAGGTACAGAGACACACAGACCTGAGGCTGAATAAAGAGCTCCTTACAGTCCCAGCAAGTCTGGCTCTTTCAGAAGAGGATGGCAGAGTGAATGCAGCTTTACACGGAGGCCACCCTCACTCCCAACTATTCTTCTGTTCCAGTTTCTCTGCTCTCTTGTTCTCTTCTTCCAAGAATTTCCCTCAATCTTATGAGTGTCCTGAGAAGGTCGCCGCTTCTCTCCCCCTCCGGCTCTAAAGAACAAACACAGCCACATGCGTCAATCATCATCAAGGTACAAGCCGACTGCGGGGAAAACGTGGGGAATGACCACAACTGTCAAACTTAAGGGAATAATTCCTGTGGATACAGATGGTTTGGTGGTCATAGTTGCACAATTTTAACAATTTTCTGAAACGACAGAGCCCTCGATGACTGGATATGTGGCGTGTGAACTCAGATTGTCCTAGGCTCTGCGCACAACCGAGTTAGCTGGATGTGACACAGTCCTGGATTGTTCAGTGCATTTTTTAAGCACAAACCTACAAGAAATTAGGATTCTATACCAAGTGCAATAACAATTCCGTCCAACTTTTTACTTATTACTATTACTTTATGTATTAAAATCTAACAAGTCGTTGAAGAATAGTTCTTTGCAGCCTTAAACACACATCCGTACATAATATACACTGCATGGTCAAAAACAAGTCACTGTTTGGATTTAAATAGGCAAATGCTTAAGAGTCTATGATTGGATCATTATTGCTGTGATTATGATGTTTCTAGCATGTTATATGTTTGGCATCAGTTCGTGTGTAGATTTCATTTCTTAAACAAGCATGTAGGAAGACACATCATGGCCATATTCCAGGATGACAATGTCAGGATTCATCAGGCTCAAACTGTGAAAGAATGGTTGTGAGGAGCATGAAGAATCAGTTTCACACATGAATCGGCTTCTCTGAGTCCAGACCTCAAACTCATTGGACGTCTTTGGGATGTGCTGGAGGAGACTTTACAGAGTGCTGGACTTTTGCATTGTCAATACAAGATCTTGACCAAAAATTGGTACCACACACACACACACACACACACACACACACACACACACACACACACACAGTCTGCTGTACTACTAGAAAAGTGTACTTGACACTTAATACATTTTTGAGCATAATCTTCTTTCAAAAACAACAGTAGTGTAAATATTATACAGTATATGATGCCAAACTCTCACACTATTGATCATGGTTTTGAATATTGATATATGTGCCCTTTCCTTTAAATGCATTAATGCATATGACTAGTTAAAGGACGTCAGGAGCATCTTGATGTTACGTACCAAAGTCTATCTGAATCAAACAAACGGTCTAGAACAAATTCTAGAAAAAAAAAGGGAAGGTTTTCCTAAAAACTCAAATAGTCGAACATTTTCATGAAAAAATTATTGATTAATAAATGAAATGGCACTGAAGAAAGAAGAACATTCCTGAGATCTAAAAAGTAAATTCATCAACTGTAGCGCCACCTTTGGGTTGATTCTCACAAAATTTGATTGACAGCCTCTTGCTGATATCCTGCAGGCATGTCCTAAATTTCATGATGATTGGCCAATCTATTGGTTGTTAAAGTTTTTTATGTTTCGAAAATCTGCAACATCGCTGAATATAAAAATACTGAGATGTTTTGTCTGCTTTATTAAACACATTTTAATTAATTTACAACTCTGCACGTTCATAAAACATTGTGATGGGTTTTTCAGTATATGATTTAGCACATATTACATTCTCTTTTTAAATTACATTTACTCAGTGTGTAAGAGATAGTGACAAGTGCTTGTCATCTGTTGAACACACTGTATAAAATAAGAGTGATAATGAAGTGTCAGTGAAAGTGTGAGTGTTTAGCTATCAAGGCTCATGAGCAGAGCGGTTCCTCTCTTGATCCAGTGATCATAAGGCACAGCTCCAGACTTCAGATCAATGGCCACCACGAATGACGGGCGACCCGCACCATCAGACCGTACGGGGTAGTAGTAGCAGGGACAGGAGTACATATCTGCACACACACACACACACACACACACACACACGGTAAAGATATAGTTAAAAAAATGTTTTTCATTCAGAGGTCACACCACAACTATAACAACAAGGGCACAGAGAAACCAAATCAGTGCAATCACTTTCAGAACGATTGCTTTTCCAGCTGATGGACAATAAAAACATCGACAGCCAATCAGAATCCATCCTGCTTTCAGAGCTCGAGCATTTAAAGTGGCGCAGATATTAGAATAAACCGAACGAAATCGTCAGCTGGTGAGGACGCTAATACAGTCGTCATTATAGTTATCATTCTTGGTGTGAATGGGCCATAAAGGGTTAGTTCACCGAAAAATTGAAATTCTGTTATTAATTAATTGTCGTTCCAAACCCGTAAGACTTTCGTCATCTTCAGAACACAAATGAAGATCTTTCTTATGAAATCTGAGAGATTTCTGTCCCTCTGTCCCTCCGGGGCCATATACAGATCAGATGGAGGACCTGCACCTAAACACGACCACAACGCATCCCTGAAGTGTCAGCAGAGATTGTGTCAACTAGACTCTCCCCTGTGAAGGCCTCATCGACACGACAGCCATCGGCACTGATCCTCAACAAACCCGTCTCCACACCGGCGTGACTCCGATCTTCAACCAGATGAAACTGGATAATATTCTGATTGTTCCAAACCAGTCTGACTTCTGACCTGTAATGCTGCCTGAATCATAATCATACACTGTTCGTTCATTGGCCAGAGGAGAACTGGCCCCCGACTGAGCCTGGGTTCTCCCAAGGTTTTTCCTCCATTCTGCCACTGATGGAGTTTGGGTTCCTTGCCACTGTTCTGCCTGCATTGACACTATTAATTTAGAACTGAACTGAGCTGGACAATGACATCACGGTTTACTCCAGAGCGGCTATATATACAGTGCTATGCATAAGTTTAGACACCCATGCTAAAGTTGACTAAAAAGAGGAATAAAAAATCATCTTTTGGAAATTGAACTTAATGCCTTAATTCAAAAAATGAGGAAAAATCCAACCTTTAAGGACACCAATTTTCTTTGTGAATGAATAATGTATCGTAAATAAATAAATGTTCTTCCTTAAAATACAGGGTGCATAAGTTTGGACACCCCTATGTTAAATTCCCATAGAGGCAGACAGATTTTTATTTTTAAAGGCCCGTTACTTCATGGATCCAGGATACTATGCATCCTGATAAAGTTCCATTGGCCTTTGGAATTAAAATAGCCACACATCATCACACACCCTTCACCATACCTAGAGACTGGCATGGTTTTATTTCAGTTAGCCTAAATAGCTGGTTTGATTTGCATTGAGAGATGATCTTATGGAAAGTACTCCATGCCAGTCTCTAGGTATGGTGAAGGCTATGTTATGATGTGGGGCTATTTTAATTCCAAAGGCCAAGGGAACTTTATCAGGATGCATAGTATCCTGGATCCATGAAGTAACGGGCCTTTAAAAATAAAAATCTGCCTGCCTCTATGGGAATTTAGCATAGGGGTGTCCAAACTTATGCACCCTGTATTTTAAGGAAGAACATTTATTTATTTGCGATACATTATTCTTTCACAAAGAAAATTGGTGTCCTTAAAGGTTGGATTTTTCCTAATTTTTTAATTAAGGCATTAAGTTCAATTTCCAAAAGGTGATTTTTTATTCCTCTTTTTAGTCAACTTTAGCATGGGTGTCTAAACTTATGCATAGCACTGTGTGTATATATATATATATATATATATATATATATATATAATGAACTAAATTAATAACTTTTTTTAAAACAAAAATGAAACATTACCTTTTTCAATTGCGTAGTGCACTTGTTCGCTTAATTTCCACAGTTACGGAGTTTCCTTTGTTGTGCCTTTCTCGTTTTGCTATTATGGTAAAGATGAATTATTTTGTGCTAGCTATGAGAGGGAGCAATTCACCTCTACTCCAAGAAAATCAAACCCGCCTCCTCCTTTGTCAAGTATTGGATCTGAATCAGATCGGTAAAGTGAAAATTTTCCTGTCGTAAGATGTTTATATTATGTTATATTATAACACGTTTATGCATAACAGGGATTCCGTTCATACACCGTTTATTTCATAGCACTATGATTGTTATTTGTTTGTACAAAATAACTGCTCTTCTATGATTTGATATGATATGATAAGTGATCGTTAGATTTAATCAGCGCGATTTACTGCAATGCATTTTTCCCATAAGTTAATCAGAACAAAAGTGGATGTTACTTACTTGTACAGACGTCATTTTCCGTTGAAAATTCTAATATTGGTCATACTTCCAAAAAGTATATTCTGTGATTCTGAATGCCCATATCCACACCGGCGCGGTGATTGACAGCCGCAAATCAGCTGTCAATCTGTGAAGCTGCTTTGAAACAATCTGTGTTGTAAAAAGCGCTATATAAATAAATGTGACTTGACTTGACTTTGAAGCTTCAAAAAGTGATCATAAAGCTAATCCATATGAATTAAGCTCTTTTGTCCAAATTTTCTGAAGAGTCTCGAACGCTTTATATGATGAACAGATTTAATGTAGGCTTTTATTCACATCTAAACATTGATCAGTGAACATAAACAGAAGCTCAACCGAACCAGCTTGATGAACAAACTCCATTGGTTCTTGCTGAAGCTCAAACGTGCCGAGTAACACGAGAATGAACGATCTCTTGATGAACTTTTTGAAGTGTCAAAGTGTCAGTTGTGTGGCTGTCAATGGAGGGACAGAAACCTCTCAGATTTCATCCAAAAAAATCTTCATTTGTGTTCTGAAGATGAACGAAGTCTTACGGGTTTAGAACAACATGAGGGTGAGTAACCAATGACAGAATTTTCATTTTTGGGTGAACTATCCCTTTAAGACAGTGTACTCACTCTTGGCGACCCTCTTGCGGCTCTCCACGGGTTTGAAGTGGATGGTGGGCATGGGACAGACCAGCTGCATGGGCTTTGCCTCCACCAGACTGGCAGCTTTCTTATCCCAGCCTGCCCCCTCCAGATACAGCCCCTGGATGAGCACCCCATCCTGGAGGAGAGGGGGACAAGAGGTCGAGAGCAAAACAAAGTCATTGAGAGAGAGAGAGAGCATGAGGGAGTCTACAGTGCAAGAATTTAACTTGGAAACGAGACATAAGGGCTTTCACACTGCGCTTAACCCCGGGTTATCGTTGTTCTAAACACCGCTTTGCTTTTACCCCACGTTATGAAGCCCTGCTCCACATTGCAGCGCCAAACTTGTACAGTGTGAAGGTGGAAAGAAATTCAGTGTGTGAGAGAAAAAACGTCAAATGCTGGACAATTTGAGTGAAGAAGAGACCGTTTAATTTCCTTTTCCTTTATGGTCCGAAATGTCCATTCAGTATAAACTCGATAGTACAGTCGGCAATACAAGGATGAGCAATGCTAGAGCTTTTATAACAGGTTATATATATACTGTATAACATGTGGAGCTCAACAGTCTTTTGCTGCACATCAGAACTATATTCTTTGGTTTTACTTGTGATGAATGATTAAGGGAATTTGGCCTTTGTGTTTCCTCATATTTACACTCCTGTGAAACAAGAAGTCACGGCTGGACAATTTCATGTTCTTAGTCACCCGGTGTGCTAAAAAATACGCATAGATGAATGGGAATATACTTCAGAGATATTTTACTCATAAGAATTTCTAAGGGTGCCAACCAATAATTGTGGCCAACATGCATTGGAGAAAAACATTTATTTAATAATGTGATTTTCCCAACACTTTCAATTGTTTTACTTTTAATTAAAGGTTAACATTTTGTGATTTTTTGTTTAATGAAAGATCAAAAGGATAAACAATGCAGCTTTATTTTCATAGCGGCCTTTGCTCATATTTACCAAGGGTGGCAATATTAGTGGAGGACACTGTACACTTAATAATAACTTCAACTTATTACATTAAGAATCATTATGTAATGTAAACCTATTAGTTAAATGCATTTAAATAGTTATTAATTTAATGACATGCACTACCTCTGAAAAGTTTGGGGTCAGTAAGATTTTTTTTAAATATAACATTAATACTGTTATTCAGCGAGGATGCATTAAATTGAGTGACTATAAAGACATTTATAATGTTACAAGATTTTAGATAGAAATTATTACAAATAAATACTGTTCTTTTTAACTTCTATTAAAGAATCCTGAAAAAATGTATCATGGTTTTTACAAAAATATTAATCAGTGCAATCATTTTCAACACCGATAATCAGAAATGTTTCTTGAGCAGCAAATCAGCATATTAGAGTGATTTCTGATGGATCATGTGACACTGAAGACTGAAAGAGAGAGAGAGAGAGAGAGAGAGAGAGAGAGAGAGAGAGAGAGAGAGAGAGAGATGCAAATGTCAGGTGCATCAGCTCCTAATGGACAGCGGATGGCAGCAGTTACTCACCTTGGGAGGGAACAGCAGATTGTTGTCATCCACAGTAGTGACCGTGAACTCCCAGGATAGAGTGTCTACAGACACCTGCATAGAACACACAACACTGCTATCAGCATCACCTCTCCACACACGCATACAGATACACAACTGCCAAGATATGCCCACTCTGAGTGTATCCTCAGTTCTTCCTGGCCACCTGTCGGTGTGTGGGGACATTACACATTAGGACATTTGTTTTTCAGTCCATTTGCTGCAGAATTGGCTGCCCTGAAGCGTCGCAGGTGTCTCTTGATCATCAGATGCAGCTCATTTTGCTGGCGCGCTCCTTAAGGAACTGAGTGGCTGAGCAGAGTGTGTGAAACTCCTGTCTGCAGATCCCAAAAGGAATCGAGAATAAACATCATCACTGGGGCATTAGAGGGGTAATGGAGCAGGATTGCGCTGTGGCCCATGCAGAATGTCAGTGAATGTAATGCGGTAAGGATGTGTTACTGTGCATGTTTCTCAAATTAATTATAGACCGTTGATGTGGTGTGATTGAAAACCGTGTGTTTAAAAAATATATATTTTTGTGATGTTCTACTTTCGAGGTTTGAAATCGTAATTAGGAAGTGACATTGATTTTGTTCAGAATAAAATGAGCACGTGGGGCAATTCTCTTTCACTCCTTTTGAATTCCCAAGAAGCTAGTGCACGAAAATGAAGTGCAAAGGACAGACATTATGTGTGCAATAGTTGCTTTATCTGTGTATTTTATCATTCTTGTGTTTCCACGGAGAATGATGGGAACTGGAGCTTAGTCACACACTTAAGTTGCTTTTCCACTGTCAGGCTCTTTGGAATCTAATACAAATGCGTCAGTCATTGCCTTGATAACACAAGAGTTTACAGACGGCATGAGATGTAAATAGCGACCACGTTATGGAACATGATTGATATTTCTTTTAATTTTATTATTAACTTGTGTTTAGGTTGCTGAAATTGCATGCTTGGCCAGCTACAAAGAAACTGGTATCAGGAAACAGACAAGTGACCAATCCTGAGATTTCCGGGCAGACTACAGTAGATTTAGTTGACTAGAATCTAAAGGGTTTAGATAAATTATAATGCATCAATTAAGCATTTCTCTAAAATGTCCAAACTCATTTTATACTCCTGGAGAAAACATCTATTAACCTGTTAATATGAATAAGATTAAGGTCTGAACATGCAATACAGACACAGATTTAACTGCTGGAACATATAGTATGTCTGTATTTATCTTAAAATTAAATAAAACAACTTCATTCTTTCAAGCAGACATATTTATTTGTATAAACTAAAAATAGATTTATCCTTATTGAAACCATTAATGTTATTCAGTAAAGAACATTGAGGGCCCTATCTTGCACCCAGCGCAATTGACTTTGTACACCGACGCATGTATCATTCCTATTTTGCACCCGCGCAAAGCGCGCTTTTCCCCCCACAGAAGCACGTCGCTAAACTAGGGAATGAACTTGCGCTCCCTGGGCGGTTCAGCGCAAAAAAGGAGGCGTGTTCCAGCGCAAACGTTCCTTCATGCTATTTTGCAGGTTTAGAAAACAATTGCGCTACTAACCAGGAAAAAATAGTTTAAAGTCAGTGGCGCGTTGCGCATGTTATTCATATGCTATTTTAAGGGCGCATGCTTGGCCATAATCAATGTAGCGTGTGCACAACGAGCACTTTGATTCTCTCATCTACACAGAAGCAGCAGTTTTCATTTTTGCAAATCATACATTATTACGATAGATAGATAGATAGATCTTAAAGGGAATGTGAGATGACGCTCTGATTGGTTTATTTCACGTTACGCCCAAACCACACCTATGAGTAATGAAGCTACTTCAGACCAACCCATTTTAGGTTTGCGCCTGGCGCAAGAGTCATTTATCCCGCCGGGAAAATAGCAACAGCGCCAAGACCCGCCCACAAAGTTACTTGCGCTTTGCGCTTTGACACTTGCGTTTCAGATCGTTAAAATAGGGCCCTGAGTGTTTTTCTCTTTTTCCTTTTGTTATTTGATTAACATTAATGATGGACAGCAGCAGGTTTACTAGGCTACTGTCTCTTTAAGGCCGAATGCACAAATCCAATACACTGACCCGATAATCTCTCATATCCATATCCGATATTCTCCCAACTGTTTACGTTCACATAAGACATAACCAATATTTTGACATAATTTTATGTCATTTTATGTATTTGTCCAAGTGTGAAAGAGGGCTTAATTCAGTACTCGTGCACTAAGAGGCGGAATTGAGCTGAACTGAATTGAGCTCTTTCGCGTCGTCACGCTTTCTCACATTTATCCAGTTCTGATTGGATCTCATTCCAAATCGTTCCTCCCTAACATTTTCATCTCGTTTTTATTCATTGACAAAAAAAGTCAATAGATTTTCGTCATTCAAAACAGTTATATAAAAATATATATATATATTTAGTTATCTCGTTTGTCGGTGAAAAAATGTCGTTGACCAAAATTATGATGAAAATTATCTGTCAACGAAATAAACACTATGTTAAACCCCACTGAATTTATTACATGGACAAAAACAGTTCAAACATTCTTCAAAAAATATTGTCTTCTGTGTTCTGCAAAAGAAAGTCAGTCATACAGGTTTGGAACAACATGAGGGAAATGGGTGAATTATTCCATTAACTTGGAATGATTGGAAAGACAGGGCTTCAAGAAAACCCAGAGTTTCTTACTGATGAATATATATTTTAGTCAACTGATGGTTACACTGCCATTCAAAGATTTGGGATTCTTTTAAATGTTTTTGAAAGAAATCTATTCTCTTATTCAGGATTCTTTGATTAAAAGAAAGTTTAATAGAACAGCAAATTGTACTAACGTTTGATCAATTGAATGTGTCCTTGCTGAATAAAAGTATTCATTTCTTTAACAACAACATCAAATGTTTGAACAGTAATGTATCTTTGATTGAGCACTCTCTAGTGTGTGTGACTTTAAAAGGACACTAAAGAGTCTTCACCACGTGTGTTTGACGTCCTGCACATGTGAATATGTATGAGCCTCATGATGTGTTGTCGAGCTTGTGTGTGTGTGCGCGTCTCACGTTGTTCTGTCGTGCAGAGCTCTGTAGTACGGCGGTGAGGAAGCCCGTTGGGAAGGTAAACCCAGACAGCCAGAAGCGGACAGGAGGGTGAGCGGTTTGTGCCCAGCGAGCGAACTGCTCCACACGCTGGCACAGGTCCCGTGTCCACGACGCCAAGGGCTTCAGAGACGGGTACGCCTGAGGAGAGAGAGCGTTACTGAAGCCAGTCTTGTTGAGTGGTGTAATTAATGATCGTCCTGTTCTGTAACAGTATTTGCTCAGAGCAGGAATTTGACATCAGATGAATGAAATCTAGTAAAGGGCAAAACATCAACTTCAAACGGCACAAAATAGCTCAGTGACATCTATCTCCGCTTACAGTACGGCCTTTCATTGCGCATTGTGTAATTCAGAGTTCAGTTTATGAGAACTGCCACTCAAGGCCATTGAGGAGGACACAAAAGAAGAGTTTCTGTTGGTTTGGATGAGATGCATTACTGTCTGTCATGAATGTCTTGAGTGACTGAACCACAGAATGCTTAAAAGACATTTAAACAAATCTTACAAATCGAGCAATTAAACTAACATAAATCTGACGGTGCAGAACAGTATGGTCCAATGTTTTCTGGAATTCTAGGGACACAGGAAATTGCTTAGCCTTCAGTGTTATTTTTGGTGTTCAAAGAACAAAGATATTTGGATTTGATAGGAAAAGAAAAATCAAACGTGAGCATGGCTTGTGCCAAAGGAATTTGCATTTCAAACGCAATGGCTGCCACACAGCACTAGGAAATACTCACGATTAGTTTCATTTCACACTGTGCCATAAAAAAAAAAAAACCTTCATGCATTTAGGTTCTCGCTGGCATGAAAATGAGAGCGTTTTGAGATATTCTAGGCGGAATAAATGCTGTCACTTTTACCCTTTGAAACGGAGACAAAAAGTGATATAAGCGAGGATAAAAGGTTGCGAGTATCCGCTGATGTTTGAATCTGATCTAGCACTCAAGAGCAGACTCAGACCCAAACTTTCCTGCCACCCACGCACCAAATGGAAGATGTGAATGAAAATTAGGTGCCCTAAATAATCAACCAAACCCTTGGTGCCACAATGCAGCACAGAGGCGGTATAAATGTGTTTAAAAATGAATCACGATCGTGGGAACAAGTGTATGATGCCCATTGTTGATCTTCATAACTAGGCGTTTAAAGACAAATCTGCTGAAGTGCCCACATTTTCAGCACCACTGAACAACGACTGGGAGGAAAAAAAAGAATATAGACTCTTATTGACATTGAGTTAACATTACGGGCACAGAAACTGATGAATGGTGCATAAATTAATTTGCTTTTATTAACATAATGCTGTGCTTTCCACATGATTGCTTGAACTCCTGAGCTTGAAATATGACTGAAATAAAGCTCGCCAACTAAGTCTATCTATCTATCTATCTATCTATCTATCTATCTATCAGAAATGGGCTTTCACAGTTTGGGAACCACTGATCCCAGGTCAGTAAAAAGGGACACCAGATCCAATAAACGATGTGAGTGTTATCTTTCAATAGCCTTTAGGTCACAACAGGTTATGTCAACAGTGTCAAAGTGACACATGAGGCCCAACACCTCCACCACTCACAGGACAGCAGTTATAAAGAGCACGAAAAGAAGGGAAGATGAGAGGAAGAGCAGAGAGTCAGCAGCAAATGAAAGTCATATCTCAGCAGAGATACAACGAGTCACTGCCAAAATATAACAGTGGACAGAGACAGAGGAACTGTGCGTTCAGTGATAAAGATAGGCTGATGGATGGAGAGGGAAAAAAAGAGAGAAAGAGAAAGACAGTAATGAGGCACCGCAGATGGCAGAAGGATAGTCCCAGCTGGAGAGGAAGTCTTAATGGATGCTCTCCACTTATTTTGTAAAAGAGGGGCAGAAAGACGGAGGAAGAGACAGAATAGAGGGATGGCTAGATTGGCGTTTGGATCAGTATATAGGCCATACGCTTATTGAGGATCTTCAAGTAAACATGGTTTTGTTTATTTTGCTTATTTGAGTGAAATTACCCTTAGCAATGAACCAAGAAGCCTGCGCACGCACACACACACACACACACACACACACACACACACACACACACACACACACACACACACACACACACACACACACACACACACACACACACACACACACACACACACACACACACACACACAGAGTATAATAAGGCTGTACTGCATCACACAAGGTCTAACGCACACAGACTGGCCTTGTTGACCTTAGCACACACACACGAAAGCATTAGTACCACGTTATGCGGACCGAGGCCTGTGTAGTCTTGACATGATAAGCAGCTCTCATTCAATAACAAACGAGCAGAGTGTTTAAACTCAAGGTGAGTGTGTGTGTGTTTAATCCACTAAATGTTGCTCTGTTCACCTCATCCTTCACAGAGCATTCCTCTCAACCATTCATTCACACACTCCTGATGCTCTCTGCTAAACTCACACCTCTGACCTTACAGCCCACTTTCACACACTCATGCAGGGCTGTATTACAACTACAACATGACCTGGTGTGTGTGATTCATAGTTATAAGCACTGTTCCAAAACCCAGTGAGATGCTTACATAGATAGAATTTCAAAGGGAGCTTTGGGAGCATATGTTACTCTATAAGGTAACTTGCTTTGGTCAAATTGTAAGCAGAGCATGTATTCTGTGCAGAGAAGGCAAGCCCAGATAGACAGTATATACACTTCCATTCAAAAGTTTGGGGTAAGATTGTTTTGTGTGAAAGCAAACAAACTTGTATTCATCATGGCTGCACGAGAAGATGATGAGATGACACCAGTGTAAACAAACGATAACAGTGACTACATCAACAAGCAATATCGCTGATGAAAATAGACAAGGCTAAAATGTAGATACAAATAAAGACATTACCAAAATCTCTCTTTGTTTTTGTGGAATAAAAAAAGGGCACAAAATATTACAGATTTACTTCATTTTTTTAACTTGAACTTTTTAACAATCTTCCACGAGCGTTCATGTTTGCGGTTGCCAGATTGTCAAGAGTTTAAATCCCCTAATCAGACCTTTTCTGTTAAAAGGATAAATTTCCTCCCAGTGTTTTACTTAACCTTTGCAATATGGCAACCATCTGCACGCCACCGATGATCTGAAAACACAGACAAACAACATGACAAACTGTCATGAGCCGCTTGCGCTGTTTGCTGCAACTAAATCTGCCATCAAACCTTCTCAGTGATGAACTGTAATAAATCCAAACATGAATGTAATTCGGAATTACTAGAATTACTAATATGAATTTCACCATTTTCATTTTTGAGAGAAGTTTCTTGTCTTGTCAAGTTTTCATAATGTAGAGAAAATGTGTTCATTTATATCAGTACACAAGATAAGGTCAAATAAACCATGCGAATGAGTTGACATTCTCTTGATTTGTGCTCATAGGTCAAAGTGCAATAAACAAAATCAGGACAAGGGAGGAAGGCAGTCAGACAGACAGACTGATATAGATTGACTGACAGACAGCAAATTAATTTCTGTTACGAGGCTGTCTATAGTGTCGTCCTTTACCTTTTCCCAGAGAGAAGGCACACGGGCATCGTGGATACAGTGAAATATCTCCTCTAGACTGCTGGACATCACAACCAGACCTTTAATGCCTTTCTCCAGCTCTAACAGAGACAATCTACACACATCAACACTCCAGGGTTAGCATTTCAATATTGATATATGACTTTTACACACACTCACGCACGCACACAAACACAAACACAGACCTGATGGTGTGCAGCAGTGTGTTGTATCTCTGAATCTCCTGCAGCAGTACTACATTCAGAGGTGAAAGGTCATCCTTCAGCAACTTCCTAGTCCCCTCATAGTCTATCTCAGCGGGAATCCTTTGCAGAACATCAGCAGAAAGTTCCAACACCTAAAAACACAGTTACACATTCAATTCTAAGTGTCACATACGCCGAAAGTAATAAGCGTATGCACAGGTTATACACACCTTGTCTTCCCTGCTGGCTCCACTGGTGTTGGCGTCAGTGCTGGTGACTTGTGGCTGCAGAGACAGCAGTGTGTGGAAGAGGGTTCGAGCCTCAGTGATCTGGCTGGCGATGTCAGCATTCGGGTGTTGCCCGAATAGTTCTGGATGCTCCAGTGCTGGCAAATGACCAATGAAGTCCAGATATGAGGCCTGAGGTCCATCACGAGGAACATAGTAATGTACCAAGGAGGAGACCCTACACACACAACAAACAAACAGAACAAACAAGACTTTGGGCCAGATTTACTAAACAGGGCAAATTAGCGTGAAAGCGCAATTACATAGAAGCGCCGATGGGAGTGGAAAGTTCTGCAGATGATCTACTGACGACGCACATATTATAAAACACAGACGCAGCAAATCATTTCAATAATGACCAACGCAATCTACCAAGAGCAGCGCAGATTAGAGTAGGGTCGCAAACAAGCAGATAATCAGGTGCGGGTGATCTACTAACAACACAGGCGCAAAATGGGTTAAACATGCTTTTTTTTGGGTGGTAAATAATGCTGCAAATACCAGTAAATTGACTACTGCAAACCTTAGTATTTAAGTACTAGGAATTATTAATCTAAATACTTTCATCCTTTAATTTTTGTGTCTGAAAGGGAATCTCCTACAGATGCATATGCAATAAGGTCAGGCGCAAAAATAACCCTGTGTATAAAAATAACCCAAAAACACTTAACCATAAGTGTGTGTGTGTTTGTTCATTTATATGTATACACACACAGTGCTGAGTAGTAACTGATTACATGTAATCTGGGTTACATAATCAGAATCCAGAAATTAAGTACTTTTTTAATCAGATTAAAAATGTGTAATGTAATGTATTATGTTACTAACTACAATTTTTGTCTTGAAATTTGGAATTAATAACTACCTACAATTTGTAAGGAGTCTACCCAGCACTATTTATTTATTATTATTAATATTAACACACGGTGCTGTAATATATAAATTACTAACACGTAAAGTACAATTAAAATAAAAACTGAAAATATATCAATATAACTAAGCCCATTCAAAATATTAATAACTATAATAATTGTATATTAGTACTACTAAAATAACACTGATTTGTGCATATGTTCTGCTTGTCTGTCATCAAGTTGCACTGTCTGCAATGAATAACTGTTGAATATGTTTCAACTTTGTGTCATTTAGCAAAGGATTTGTGTGAAAGGTTTAATACGCTAATGGTTTAAATGGCTCATAAAAATGATGTACGGTCATTTCATCACATTCCCAAAATAACACATTCTTCAGTTTTCATCTAGAGTTCATATGAAATACCAGAGTAGCAACATGTTTCGTCACTAAAACTTCCCAGATACTGTAATTACTGGCAATTTCTATTTCGCCCACCAAGTCCATGCTATTTCCTTTCTACTACTGCCTGAAACTTTAGAGCTGCCTCTGCTGTGCACTCAAGTCACCATGGAGGTACTGATTGAAGGTAATTATAGGATGTGGTTGCTATAGTAACAGATGTTCCATGCCGTGTTGCTGGGTCCTGGTTCCTGAAAGACCAGCCGACTGAGTCAGAGGAAGTGGAACACATTTAACACCAGACGCTACGAGATTCACGTTTCGGCCCCATGGGGGAGCTGTTGGTCTTTATTACATCAGAAGTGTGGCGGCTGAAGAGGACACACGGGAATCCTCACAGCAGGGCAGAGAGGGGTGTCAGGGATCAAAGGGTGCGTGTGTGTGATAGCTTGACATATATTCAATGCACAGTTTGTATGTAATCGAGTAATGAGAAGATCTGTCCGTGAGAGTGTGTGTGATTTTCTTGTGCTTTTGGAACCAGGCAAACAGTCCGGCCATATGGGGACGCTATATCTCTTCATTATATTCAAAACCTGTGACTAAGAGTGATGATCATACAAACACTAAAGTCATTGTACAGTGGACCGAATTGAGAGTACATTTGAAACTCTGTGTGTGGTTTACTACTGTAGTTTGGGGACAAATCTGTCTCCAAAAATGAGTTAAATCTGGCAAAACTCATAAATAGATTAGATTTAGATCATATAATTTATAAAACAACAGATGTCCTCGTTTAGCTTGATAAAAGCATATGTGTGTGAACTCACTTAAAGAAGGGTGTATCAATAACAGCAGGACAGAAATATTGGTTGATGTAAGTGGTGAGCAGACGCCGGTCCCAGTCGTCGGTCACATGTCCTCCATAGTTGATCCCAGCGATGAGGAACTTAAGAGCGTCCCAGGGGATTTCCTCATACTCATCCAGATAAAGACTCAGAAGATTCTCACTCACCTGAAAGACAGAGAGAGAGAGAGAGAGAGAGGGAGGAGTAATTACTGTAAACACAACCGTACAGTTGTCAAGACATGCAGATGAGGTCAGTGAAGATTTCAATGAATGAATCATATCCATAAAATATTTAAAAAATTCAATACGAATTTTATAGGCACAGACAATACATATTATCTTGAGCTTAAAATATTATGTGAAATTTAAGCTAAAATGTGACCAGGATGCAAAGGAAGCACAGTGTCATTGAGGATATGAGCGAGGGTGAGAAGCATGCTTTCAACTAGAATAACTTTGACAAGCTGCCAAAGTTCTAATCATTTTGCAGCCTAATATATATATTTATATTACATGGGTCATACTTCTCAGGTAGGAAAATACAGAAATCCTTGTCCTTGAATCTCTCTCTACCTCAAAGTCAGAGTCGTTGAAGCTGTAGATGATGTTCCAACCGAGCTGCAGGAACTTCCTCCTCTCCAGAATGATGCTGTGGAAGAAGCAGAGAGTGAAGAGCAGCTTGCGGTACAGCAGTGGCCGTGAGCAGCGTGAGAACTGAGACTCAGACACCCGCTGATAGAGACGCTTCATATTCCACTTCACCCCCTGCAGAGAAACCATCACACACACACACAAAAACCACTTTAATTGCAGCTCACATCATTTCAAACATCTGCCTACAGTGGATGAAGTGCACGTATATGTGTGTACCCTAGGAGGCTCAGTAGTGATTTTGATGCCCGTCTGCAGGATGGCGATGGGGAATTCTGGGTGAGGGGAGGAGCTCAGCCACAGTCGGAAATCTGGATGACATTCTTGGACTTGAAACTCGTCTACTAACTTATCCAGCTCACACATCCAAGAGAGAGACAGGTGACAATTAGCCAGGAACACCCAATGACCTACCAGAGAGAAAGAGAGTTATTAGAATTAGTATATTCATTTTCTGAATAAAATGCGAGTGAAGTTTTCCAGTGCTAAGTGTGTGAGTGTGATTACCCAGGTGTTCTTATGTGATTGCTAAGTTCATTTTTTTTCATTGCTAGGTTGTTGTTTATTGGCTAAAGTCAAAAGAGCCCTTTCTAAGTCTCTATTATTCACTCTATGACGGTCCTTAAATGCAGATCACCCCTAGGATTTCATGACATCACAACCATGAGCACATTAACATATGACCGCCACACACATCAGTATTGATTCAGGGGGAGTAATCGAACTCTGAAAGTGTGAAAGCACCCTAAAGCTACAGTAACACTTTCCTGAACTCAAACTATATGGCTTGAATGCAATGCAAATCAGTTTGGATAAAAGTGTCTGTAACCGTAAGCAGCAAAGAGATTAATTCTCAGGGTCAGAGAGATTGTAGAAAATACTCCTGTAAATGTAAAATACAACTACTTTTGCTGCAAAAAAGTGGACTTTTGTACGCTACATTACCGTTAAAATGTTTGGGGTCAGTACAGTTACATTTTTTGAGGTCAGTAATATTTTTAAAATGTTTTTGACAGAAGTCTCTTATAGGGGTGATGTCTCTCATGTCACGATTCGATACATATCATGATACTGAACTCACGATACGATATTATTGCGATACTCCAAGACATATGGTAAAAGGTTAACCAAAAATGTACTGTTGATTAAAATGCTAAATTTGATATTACATTGTGTGTGTAAATGAATTGGCTTGGACTTGATGCTGGAAACCCACAGCACAGGACAATAGAGACACCAGAATAACAATATTCATGATTCTGAAGCTGAAAATACTGAATTATTTTAGACGAATATGCTTACACTGTCACTGACTAGACATATTTAAAATAATGTAGGCCACTTTTTACACAAATATTCCCCCATTGCATTATTCTACATTATATTCAACATTATATATAGTAGTTTATTTTAGTACTGACACTAAAACTCTGAAAACTTGCATTTTTTCTCACACAGTAATTTTATTTTGGGTGAACTTTCCACGATACGTATTGTTGCATTTCTGTATTGCGATACATTGTAACACTTTATATTGTTACACCCATAGTCTCTTATGCTCCCCAAGGCTGTATTAATTGCTAAAAATTACAAAAATATTGTGAAATAACATTACCGTTTTAAATAGCTATTTTCTATTGTAATATGTGTTTCGTGTGATCAAAGCTGAATTTTCAGTCTTCAGTGTCACACGATCCTTCAGAAATCATTCTAATATGCTGATTTGCTGCTCAAGAAACATTTGTTGTTATTATCAGTGGATTTTTGTGGAAACTGTGATACATTTTGATCTTCTCATCGAAATGAAGAATTTTAAGAGCAGAGGAAGCTACAAACAGGAAGATAAATATAGTGTTAAAAACAGAAGCAGAGAGTTAGAGAGAAAGATCACTTCACCATTTGCGACCCCCTCTTTGATCAGCCGCGTTGCGATGGGTGCCTGGCCTTGACCCAGCGAGAGGGCAAAGAAGCGCTGACCCATGCCTGACGTCTCTGCCAGCTGAACCAATGCTGCCGTTGGGTCCACACCAGGGGACAGCACAAAGATCAGAGGAGTCCTCGTGCTGCTGTCCGCTACAACCTGACACACACACACACACACATAGGATAAATGGGTTTTGGTATAACTGCAGATAGGTTTGACCGGTTCTATTTTCTAAGTAAATGCAAAAGTCAAAATGCATGCTGAAAAAATGAGAGAAAAATGAAAAAGGGGGAAAGAATCAATTGCATTTATGTAACCCTGAAACATATCTGATTTATTTCATGCCGTCTCTCTCTGTCTAGAGGGAAACATAGGACAGGAAAATAAATAAATAAAATAACTAAAAATAAAAGCCCAGGAGTTGGTTGCTATAGTGTGCTCCATAGTTCCAGAGAGTAACGTTATAAAGCAGTATCACATTCAATTTTCTGAGTTCAAAAGCTGAAAATGTCAGCCTCTTATAGAATGGTGTCATGGACAAGCTGGCTACATTTCACCTTAACGTAACGCAAAACTTTCCTGTGTTCAGACCCAGGAGCCACAGTGATATAAAGAACAAAAAAAGATAATTTCTTTGCTTATTGATTTATTTCAATACTAAGCTCTCTTTCACTCTGTGTGTGTGTGTGGCTCAGGTTAACCCTATGTATGGAGGTTGCATTTACACAGCAAGTCTTAATGCACAGATCTGATCTTAATGAGTTAACGAAAGAGAAAGAGAAACAGATAGAGAGTGTGTGTGAGTAGCATAATAGTAAAGCTTGTTGGTTTAATTACAGCAAAGTTATCACCTCATTGCTGAGAAACATAAAGTAGCTTTCAGTTTTGAAGCTGTTTTATTTATAAAACTCACGGGGCAGAGGTTGAAAACCAGCTCCTGAATGTTTCACTGTGCGCAATTTCTTTCCTTTATAAAGTTTCCACCTCACTAAAACAGCTGCGAGTGAGCGCATACAGGCACATCTGCTTCATAACACAATATTAAAAAGCGATCTTTGTGGGAGAACGTGTCGCCCTCTCCTTGTGGTGGCTTGGAATTCCAAGGGGAATCGGATACACATGTTTAGACGTTGGTGGGATGTCCAGATATCGGATATGTATCTGATTTAAAACCACATTTTGAAGTGGCTCAGATTGGATGTGAAAACATCGGATCTTTAAGTTTACATGTATGAAACAAATTCCGATCTGTGTCAGATGTAAGTAAAAAATCTGATTTTTTTGTGCCAGTGTAAACGCAGCCAAAATGTCCTCACAAAGATGGCAATATCCGAAATCCTTGTGGTGACATTTTTGGTCCCCATGAGGAAAACAGCTTCATTATAAGTGATGTTTTTTGAAAATGTAAAAATGCAGAACGTTTTTTGTGATGGGTAGGTTTAGGGTTAGGGGATAAGATATACACTTTGTACAGTATAAAAATCATTATGTCTATGGAATGTCCCCATAAAACATGAAAACCCAATGTGTGTGTGTGTGTGTGTGTGTTTGTGTGTGTGTCACTCACAGCCTTCATATCGAGGATGGGCGGCTCTACAAACTGAGAGCCCAGGTTGTTGATGATGAAAGCCGTGACGCAGATAGAGATGCGATCCTGTCGGAGAGATCGTACAATCAGCATCCTCTGCAGCTCATTGCAGCTGTTCTCCCATTCTCCTGCGCAGAGAGAGAGAGAGAGAGAGAGAGAGAGAGAGAGAGAGAGAGGAAAAACAAAGCAAGGAGGCAGATTGTGCCATTCAAAGTCAGGAAGAGAGAGAGGGAAGAGAAATTAAGAGGGAAATTAAGAAACAAGCTGATAATGCGTTTCACTCCACTAACTTTAAAAGGGGATTTTTCATTGACTTCTATTGTTTTCATACTGCACTAATGATATTTTCTCTTCCCTTAGTAGGAGCTGCAGGAGAATGATTTTTTTAAACTACCTGAACTGAATGATGTTTGCTTCTGTTAATGATTCCCACACGTGCATTCTTCCGCTGATATAGACCATACAACTCTGACATTGGCTCTGATTTCTAAACGAATGACTTTAAGTGATCTGTTCTTTATTGTGAATCGAAACCACAGTGACCAGCGTAATCCAACCTGATTCCCAAAACAAATGATTCTTACGAGTCAATTCTTTTTAGTGAATCAAAACGATACCCCACAACCAATGTAATTTAACCTGATTCCCAAACAAATTATTTCATGAGCAGTTTTTAAAACCATACACAGTTTACAGTGTAATCGATCCCAACTCTTATGAGCCGACCACCGACCACTGTAATTCAACACCAATTCCCACCAAAATGACCCCTATGAGTAATGAATCAAAATCATATATCACAATCAGTGTAATCCAACCTCATTCCCAAAATGGTGACAGAGAATCAAACATGATTTACTAAGGCACATGACACTTGAATCAGTGTAGTTACTGACTGGTTGTTCATATCACATCCAGTTAAAGTTCTCCTCATTTGGCAATGGAATTAAATGTATTTTCCCAAATATTTCTTCAAGTCAAGTTGTTCATATAGCGCTTTAGGTTGTTTCAAAGCTGCTTAACAGTGATAAATAAGAAAATAACGATTCAAAGATGCTAACAGATTACAGTTCTGCAGTAAAGCAGCTCTAGAAAGACAATAGTGTCAGTTCTGGAGTCAGTTCAGAGTTGATTCAGTTCAGTTCAATAACTGTGTGAAGTTTAACAATTATGAAATGAAGTCAACTCAGCTATAAAGCAGCTATAGAGAAAACAGTGATGTCATCATCCTGCTCAGTTCATTTCTCATCCAATAGTGTACTTCCGATAGTGTATTTCTTCCTTAAAAGCACTAAAGGAATCATTATTAAAACATTAAGGAGCAAGAATTGTTAAGAGATATCAGAATCAGAATTGTTAAAGTCCTTACAATCTCTATCCCGACCCTTATACCTAACCTCACCCTTAAAATAAAGTCCCCGTAATGTACACAAAACTCGACAGACACACACACACACACACACACACACACACACACACACACACACACACACACACACACACACACACACACACACACACACACACACACACACACACACACACACACACACTACCAGGAAGCGGGGCTTTCTCTGGGTCCGGATTGGTGTACCAGAGGTGCCAGTCTCGAGGGTACTGCTCAAACGAGGCCATGAGTCCATGGAAATTAGTCAGTTTATCCAGTTCAGTTATGTTGTCCCAGTTAGAGTCCAACAGCCAGTTAGAGCAGGGGTTATCCATCTGTTTCTTCTTATCCAGAACCTAATACACACACACACCGCACAGTGAGCTTTCTGTAACATGAGGACTTTTTTCATTTTTAAACTAGTCAAGACAATCCTTTCTTATAATCCACTTTCAGGCCCAGAACGCGTGCACACACACACACACACACACACACACACACACACGGCAGCCCTCACCAGTCCCCCACGGAGGAAGAAGCTATATTCATCCATGCTGAGCTTCCCAGACGCCTCCAGGATCTTGGCACACATGTGGAAACTGAACAGGAGCTTGTGACACTCAAACAGTCCTCGACAGGTGTATCTGCGAACGGATCAAACACTCTGACATCACTCTGAAAGTCAGCTTAATATGATTAAAACACATCACATCTATGACACACACGAAAGATGACAACAAACAGGCACTACACAAACATTTTGTGCGTGACTGCATATGTGTGTGCATAAAGTACCCAGTAGTTATACTTGAGTTACAAATAAAAAGATAACCCACGATAAAAAGATAACTTTTGAAAAAAATACTTGAGTAGGTGTTTTAAAGTCACTGATATTGCATGCAGAGTAATGAAAAGTATAAAAAACGATGGCATGAGCTGATCACATTGTAGTTGAATGGCAGGAGTGGAGCGCTGGAGTCTGTTAGAATATAGATGACTCACTTCAAATAGTTCTTCACAACCGTTCAGAGAGTGTGTGAGCTGTCAGACAGACCCATAACTTGTGATTTCAATTCAGACTAATCGTTCTAAACAATTTATGAACAAATCGTTCAGACTGAATATTAAAAGAATGACAATTGTTTGAGAATTAAACATCAATCCCAAAATGACAAGGTCACTTTGTTTTATTGAAACTAATTTCATAGCTACCATTTATGCATATAAATGTATGTTTTTCCAACCGTTTTGTCCCTAAGAAAGTTTCATCAAAAAATGTGCGTACTTGTTTACATGAGACATCAAAAATCAAAGAAAAAATATAGTTTTTATGTCTTTTCAAATCAAGCTGTAATTTTGTCAACATTTAATTGTGAGTAATTAGAATGCATAATTGTAACATTAATGCAAGCACTACTGTTAAAAAGTTTGGGGTTTTAAGAAATCATTGATCAAAAATGAATGTATAAACATTGTTACAAAAAGTTACATTTAAAAATGCAGAACTTTCTACTTTCTACTAGTTTTTTTTTTTTTTTTAAAACTATCATGGTTTCTTCAAAAACATTAAGCAGTTTTCAGTTTTGATAATAATAAGAAATGTTTCCTGAGCAGCAAATCAGCATCTTAGATTGATTTCTGAAGGATCATGTGACACTGAAGACTGGAGTAATGATGCTGACAATTCAGCTTCGCCATTAAATTAATAAATTATATTTTATAAAGTATATTAAAATGTAATAGAAATGAACCTCTGGGGCATGAAAGTGCAAGTAAAGTGGAAGAAAACTCAAAAACAGTATCAAAGTATTTCTCCTTTACGCCTCTGTACAGATATGCATGTGTGTGAGTGTGTCTCAGACCTGTAGACGGCATAAGTGTGGTGTCTGTTGAGGTTGTTTATCCTCTCCTCCAGTTTGTGGCTGCGGGGGCTGCTCTCTATACTCAGGGTGAACAGGTTGATGTAGGCGTCCAAAGAGAACTGATACATGGGATCTATACAGCCCAGATCATTCAGTACAAAGAACAGAATGGACGCCCTCTGGGCACAGGGGCGGTAGGCCTGAACACACACAAACACACACAGATGGGTGTCTATAGCTTTGTCTGCCTCTCCTGCTATCAACATCCTCATCTCAGCAGTCTTTTTATCTGTCTGCCTTATTCAGAGCTGCAATCTTTAATCCAATCTGGCAACCCTTTCAGCACCATCCCTCACACCATCTCTCTCTCCTTGACCTCCCCCTCATCTCTCTCTCTCTCTCTCTCTCTCTCTCTCTCACCTCTCTGGCAGTATCGATTTGGCTCTCGGTCAGTTCGCTGATCTCAAGTTGTTCTGCGACCTCAGTGGCCGTGACTTTGGAGGTCTGAAGGGTGTTCACCAGCTGAACGTCATCCAACAGGGAGCCGGTCGCCTCGTTCAGCAACCTGTACACACACAAAGAAAACGGAGTGAGATTTGCTAACATAAACACACTGATTATTAGAGTTACTGATGTGCTAGTGGCACTCATATAAAGGTGTTAATGGTGTGCCGTGACGCATGTAAGAGCGTGTGCCGCCCACCGCAGGATCTCGTCCTCCAGCTCCTGCAGTTTCCTCTTGCCAGAGGCGATGTTGATCACCAGAGAGTCCTTCTGTTCCTCCAGCTCAGGACGCTCCTTCCTCACGACGATCCCCAGCAGCTGGGCCTCCAGACCCTGACGCACACAGAGTTATACTTCATCCTCAAAGACCTCTGTCATGGGAACAAGTTCAATAGCACAAACACAGACCTGTTCTTTAACAGCAAAGTTGACGATGGTGGTTTTGGAAGAGATCTCAGGGGTGTAATGTGGATTGGACAGTTTGGTGGTCATGTAGAAACGGAATTCTGGACTGTATTCCACCTCTTTGTCTCCCAGTTTTAACAAGAAACGCCCACCTGCAGAACACACACAAGAGATATAGATCATTTCCTTGTCCGATGTGAACCTACAAGAGATATGGAACATTTCCTTGTCCGATGCCAAATTTTACTTGCCCGGGTGATAATTTCACTGGCCTTAACATTTTTTTTCTTCTGTTTGCTATTTTAGCAATATATTTTAACTGAAAGCAACTTGCTCTGACATATCATAAATATGTCACAATATTTATGCACACCAGTAATGTTTTTTCTAAGGCATGTTTATAAAAGCTACTCAAATGTCCTAATTGAACTAAAGCCTAATCCTGGCTTAATCTGAGCCCTGTCTGTGAAACCGGGCCATAGATTTTTTTTTGTGATTTTATTTTATTTTACTTTATCATTATTTCATTATGATTTACAACACATACATATATTTTCAAAGTTAAATAATCTTTACATATTTAATTTAGAAATATACCTGTAATGTACACCGATATAATAATCTAAAAACGCATTTAGGGCTCTTGACAGACATATTCATAAACACACAACATGAACCCATGACATCATGCACCTTCTTTCATCCTTATTATCAAGCACTTTTATCAGTCAATGTGAGCTGTGTGTATGTGTGTGTGTGGACTAACCAACTCGCGTGAGGGACTTGTTGAGGATGGGGGCCAGTGAAGGATCTAGTTCCTCCTGGACGTTCTGCAAGAGAACCGGAGAACCAAACTGCACCGCATTCTCCAAGATCCGCAAAAAATCCGGCATCTGCAGGTCTATCACCTTCAAACCCTGACAAAGAGAAAGACAACATGAGGACTAGACGAGAACATGAAGGACACACAGAGGACAAGATAATGACATCAACTAAGGAGAAAAAAGTAAAGGTAGCAGAGAGGATAAATATGATTCAAAAGTGATAAATGGACATCGAAGAAAGAAAATGGGACGTGAAAGCGACGGAGGAGAGCTGAAGGAGGCAGAAAAGCTTCAGCTCTGTCATTTTGTCATTGTTCGTAAATGTCAGCGTTTAACTGTAGCGTGTGAACTGCACTCGCCGCTCCTGACACTCACCACTACAGATGAGAAAAGACCAGCGAAGAGGAGGAAAAGGTCACAGACAAAGAGACAGAGGAAAAACAGAGACTGAAGCTGAACAGCAAATTATCCTGAGAGATGAGACACTGTATGAAAATGCATGTCCTCCTATATCTTCTTCTGAACACACCTGACAGACTATCTGTCCATCTTTCTATCTACCTATCGGTCTGTCTGTCTGTCCATCCATCCATCCATCCATCCAACCCATCCATGCACAGCAAACAAAAGCATCTCTGTCCCGACAGAGAGTCACAGAGAGCGAGTGTATTAATGTGCATCTGTGTTCAGAGGGAGTGATAAATGGAAGGTGTATTGTGCTGAAGGAGAGCAGGTGAGGAGACGCGGCCACACAGGGAAGGCAGCCTCCAACTCACAGGAGGATTGAGTTTGGAGTTCTTGTATTCTAATTAAGGGCTCTGAAAATGTCTCGTCTGAGGGTTAGACGGCGAGTCATGTGATGAGAACAGTGACTCTTAAAAGGCTATGTTGGCGCTGAATGTGGGTTACGTTTTTCTCCATGGAGAATTAGATCTAAGGCTGTCTAATAATCATGGCAGTCTTGTTTCCATTGTTTCTGCCTTGCCCTGATGTCTGTATTTGTTACCAAGACATGTACTGCAAAAAAACATATAATAAGTCTGTGTTCAGTACAAGGGCTCTATGAACACATATATATATATATATATATATATATATAGGAATGTATGTGTGTGTGTGTGTGTGTGTGAGTGTGAGTGAGAGAGAGCGAGAGAGAGAGAGAGAGAGAGAGAGAGAGAGAGAGAGAGAGAGAGAGAGAGAGAGAGAGAGAGAGAGAGAGAGAAATATTTACTCGTTTGGACTCCATGTTCTTAATCCACTTTAGTGCTTGTCCTTGAGGGTCCACCATTAGTGGCCATCTGTAGGGAAGGACAGAGAGAGAGAGAGAGAGAGAGAGAGAGAGAGAGAGAGAGAGAGAGAGAGAGAGAGAGAGAGAGAGAGAGAGAGAGAGAGAGAGAGAGAGAGAGAGAAATATTAGTGCTCACTATAAATGCATGTCACATTATCCATAAATAGGCTATTTCATAACAATTCATAATCTCAAAATGCCATTAATCTGTTTAGTGTGTGTATGTGTGTGCGTGTATGTGTGAGAGAAGAAATTAGCATTAGCTATAAATGAACAATCACAGAAAACTGAGCCTACTATCATCTTTATCTAATTATTCTCCAATCACTATTCATTACTGCCCATTATTCATGAGATATCATCATTTTTCTAATTAGCGTTAAGGGATTGGCTCTCTGGGCCTGACCGGTTGCCACGGGTGACGATGACTCCGTTCTCGGTGGAGAAGGCATCAGACGGGAGGCCTTGGATATTCCATTCGCGCACTGCTGTGGGTTTAGACAGAAACACTGCAAAACTGAACCCCGGAGTACACGGCACCTCCAATTCTCTCACCTAGAGATGAAAAGGGTAGCGAAGGATTCGGGCAAGGGCATTTGAATGAGAAGGGAGAGAAATTGTTAGAGCTGTCACATGCATAATGTCATAATATTATCCATAAAGTGTGCAATACTACGCAATACTGAACCAGTCCCCACTGCAAAATGACAGTAGTGCTCTAGATGCATGTGATGTTGCTTGACACGAGTATCAATAACAGCTATTAGCACCATGTTTATACTGGGGGATAAAGACGAGCTAAGGCAAGACAGACAGACAGACAGACAGACAGAACAATAGACACACAGACAGACAGACATTTAGATTGAAAGACAGATATATAGAATGACAGATGATAGATAGATAGATAGATAGATAGACAGACAGACAGACAGACAGATAGACAGACAGATAGATAGATAGATAGATAGATAGATAGATAGATAGATAGATAGATAGATAGATACCTGTTTCATCCAGATATCTGTGACCAGCTCATCTCTGTAGTTGGACAGGAAAGGGCCCATGTAGGACAGGAAAGCAGCACCCAGCAGGCAGTCTCCCACCAGACAGGACATGTTCTTCTCCAGACCCTGAGCAATCACACACACACACACACACACACACACACACACACACACACACACACACACACACACACACACACACACACACACACACACACACACACACACACACACACACACACACACAATCACATCAGAGACCTCTGGCTGCATTTCGGATTCCATATATAAAACATCAGGGTGACTGTGTGCGTGTGTGTGTGTGTGTGCGTACAACAACTGTCTCCTCCCAGCGAACTCTCTCTCCCGCCAGTCCAGACACCAGCTTGCCGGCCCGGTCCAGTTTGAGCTCCATGTTCTCGGATTTCCTCCGCAGCTCTTCTTTCTGGGCCAGCTTTTCATCATACTGTCTCTTCAACTGATCCAACTTCTCTCCTACCTATAGACGTACACACAAACATGTTATATCACGCTATATCACTCGAACAGCATTGACACAGAGTCACGTCCACATGCTTGCACAAACACATTGCAGGACAGACTGACACACACTGACCTCTCTGAGTTTGCCCTGGGCTTCAGCCAGTGAAGCCTGTTTCTCAGCCAGCTGAGTCATTGCTCCATGCAGCCTGGCTCTCTTCGGCTCGACCACCCTGAAGATACGGCCGTAAACCTGATATATATACACAAACACACACACAGATATGAAAAAGCTCATGTTTCAGTGTCACACTCTTAAGGCCCCTTCACACCAAGAATGATAACTTTACCAATACCTAAAAAATATTGCTCAAAGGTATCCTGATCTTCAAGCTGAATGATTTTTTTTTAAATAATATTTGGATTCCTTGCTATTGTCGCTACCTTTGGCTTGCTTAGTTGAATTTTATAAGACGATGGCAAGCAGGGCGGGGCAGAGAGCCGTCCTCTAAATAAAGCTGATGTTCTGACACTTTCAAAGTGATTTTTTTTCCAGCTGATGAACGAAAACATTTAAAAAAACATTAAAACCCAATAAAAATAAAAACAAATCCCAATAAAAAAGTCTGCATTAGACAAAAAATGCGATGATCTTTTCTTCCCTATTGTGACGAATATCTGAGTGAAGCAGCTTCTCAAATGAGAAAAAATGTAGGGAGGGAGTTAATATGTCCATCTGGAATTGATTGAATCATTGTCATTTGCTAATTGCTGCAATCTCATGTGAGTGACAGGCTGGTGAAGTGGAGGGATTAATGAAGAGATGTCGTGGTGAGAACTATTATGAGGAAACATCAATAAGAAAAATGATGTGCCGTGACAAATCATTTATAATAAACACTGTAATATTCCATTTTCATTTGATTTCATGGTGACTTTAAAGCACATAGAATAATCGCTGGTGTGGACGGTAATAAAGTTTTCGTTCTTGGTGTGAACGGGCCATTAGAATAAATGTTACAAGGTGTCACACCATTCAGGTGTCGCAACTGTCATCAGTGTTGTACCTCCATGGCCCTGACCCACATGCAGAGGGACTTGGCAGCAGATGAGACCCGTCCGATGATCTCGGGCTGGAAGTCGGGCTGTGTGCAGTAATGTCCGATGGTCTTCAGCACACGTTCGGAGATGTTGTCCTTATCAAAATTCACCAGTTGCTTAATGAAGTTGGACTCTCCTAAAACAAATGGCTTGTTTTCAGCTTCAGGCAAGCACATATTTCATTTTTTCCCCTGCAATCTGTTCTGTGGTTATGTGCTTTCTACTGCATTGTGCTGACCTTTTTAAATATATCCTGGCATGCTAATGAATCACCCAACCCTCCCCTCACCCGAGTCTTTCTCTCTCTGTTTGGCTCATGAGATTTCGGTTATACAGTAGTCTGGTATGGATTTCATGCCTGAGCCAGCGCCTGAATCCATGTGTGACACCAGTGTGATTGAGTGATTTAATAATGATCTGGAACTCTCTTTTTCTCGTACCCAGTTGTCTCTTGGCCTCTGCCCAAGTTGGTTCACATCCTCTGAGGATCATAACTGCCTGCATGACGGTTTCCACAAGAGCTGGAGGTCTGCCATAAGTCTTGATCTCCGTCATGTCTTTCTTATTCAGCGACTCCAGAGCCTGAAGACAGTCCAACAAGATTACCACAGTTTTTTCATGTGCTGATGAAAACATTATGCATCACATATTCACTTGCGCTGTAGCTGTATCATGTCATATTGAAAGTAATAGTTGCATGAATGCAGAATGACCTTCATTGCTTCCTCTAGAGCAGGAAGTGCTTCATCTAGGTCTCTCTGAGCATTCTCAGCCATGGCCTTACACTTGATTTCTTCTGTTTCTATTTTCTCACTGTGAGCACCCACCGCCTACACACACACACAGAGAGAGACACACACATTAAGAAACACCACAGACAAACCAACAAGGTTATAAATATCCAAAGAACGCATGCTAGCTAACACACACAAAGAAAAAACAAGCGTGCGCATACACAGACGCATGTTACAAACACAAACATCAATATGCAACAACAATAAAGAGTAATGCTGAACACTACGTCGATATATATCATCAGACAACAGAAACGTGTCAACCGGTAGAGAATCTGCTGAATGATTTATACAACAGCATATGCAGGAATGTTTACAATGTACAATAAATACAATGTACTACAAAGATCATATTTTTGAAAAATAGACATGCTATATGGTTATGCAATGTATAAAACATTTCAAAGGTTGAATTTCCAGCAAAAATAGCTTTATCACAATATGTACCGTTGCCGTAATTTCATACTGAAAAATTATATATATCATATATCATCTCATTCGAAACTCATTTCATCAAACTTTGATAATTTGCCTTAATCTTTTAAACAACTGAGAATATAGTAATCAAGCTACATTTTATAAAAAACACCTATCAAGTTTATAACGTATATTACATCAGCATACTATATGAGAGTCAAATTGGACGACTACAGGGATTCATCTCAAGATCACTCTTCATCTATTGGCAAAGTTATGAAAAGAAGATCAGTCAAGAATAGAATATTGAAAATATTCAAATCAGGAATGTGAGAATCACTCAGTTCCCTGATCATTCTGATTCAATTTCAGCAAATGAAGAACAACTTTATACTCAAGTGCGTTCTGTTTTATGCACGTTATCGTCTCTGACAGATCGCATGTTGAAGCCGCTCAGGCCGCCATTTTTACTCATTCAAAACATCAGGTAGATGTTTCTGACAGACATCAATTTCGTGATATTCAAATTTGAAAACAGATGGATCGTAGGGTAATAATTATGTATTTCTTAGCCAGTAAGTACTGAGTGATTGATGGCCATGAGTGTGTTATGTCAGCCAGCCTAGGTATTGATGGACGTGGTTACATGCGTAAGGGGTGAACTATGTTTGATTTGAAATATGTTTGTTTTGAGTAATTATAAAATGTGCTGGAGATGTTCAAAATGCTTTTTGTGCAGTTCGTGGTACTTCAATAAATGTAAATGTTACTCAGAGACTGACATGTTTGGCTTGTCAAAAATATTACATCCAGCTGTCGCAAATTCATTGACTTTTGAAAATCAAGTTTTTTACCAAGGAAAGAGTGGTTTTGATGGTCTCTTATAACAAAAACCCACCTCTAATGAAGAGCCTCAACATAAGACAGACTGACACACACACACCTTCTGCTGTTCATCTGCCTCTCTCTTCTGCTGCACAATGACAACCAGATATTCCTCGCACTGTTTCTGGAACTCAGCTACTTTCTTCTTGGCCTCTTCCAACTCTACAGACATGGCCTCCACCTTACTGCGCGTGTCATCGATCTTAAACAAGCCATTCCTCAACTTAGACACCTGCTCTCCGAGCTCACCACGCTTCTCAGACAACAACCTGAGAAAAGAGAGAGAGTTTTCAGAATAAACACTTTGTTTAAGTTCGAGTAAGAGATTTACAGTTAACAGGCAACAGTAAAATGGAAACAGGAAACTATCATGTCTTTTAAATCCTCATGACAGCAAAAAATAAAAATAAAAAAATAACCAAAAGAGAAATTGAGAAAAATGTGTTTGATTCCTACTTCTTATATCCAGAAACCAGCTCCAGGTAGTTGGTGGGTGTGACGTAATTGTGTCTCTTCAGTTCTATTTTCATCCTGTGAGAGAACTGGGCCACAGACTGATGCACGGTCACAAAGATACTGGCAACTTTAGTCTGGATCTGTGAAGACACCAGAGAAATGACAAGTTGTGGCAGCCTCGCTTTTAAACAAACCTCGCACAAGGTCACAACAGAAGTATGCTAAACCCAAACTAATCCTAAAACAGACAAAAAGAAAACTAGACTTGAACTCTCTCCAAACAACTCTCTCCTCTCAATGGAGAACCTCAAGTCAAAGTGATTTGTAGTTCAAAAACCGTGAGCAAAAAGAAACACGGTCTGTATGATATCCCTCTCAATGGAAACAGAAGAATCTCACAGAGATGAAGGAAGAGAGAGTAAAAGACTCCTGATGAATCTTAACACTGGAAATTCAATTAACCTATGATTCAATAGCAGCCGCTAAGAGATGAAGTACCTCAGAAAGAACACAAATTAAAGGCCAGGGCTGAGCGTCACTGACTTGATTGGACTTATAGTGTATAAAAGGAATATTCTGAGTGAAAATTTATACAACAACTTTAAAGGTACACTCAGTAATCTATCCCTCTTTAAAAAGTTTTATGTTTTTGAAAGAAGTCTCTTATGCCCTTCAAAGCTGCATTTATTTGATAAAAAATTTAGTAATATTATGTAATTTTATTACAGTTTAATATATCTGTTTTCTATTTTAATGCATTTTAAAATGTAATTTATTCCTGTGATCAAAGCTGAATTTTCAGCATCATTACTCCAGTCTTCAGTGTCACAAGATCCTTCAGAAATTAAATAAAATATAATGTAATGTATTTATTTATTTCATTGAGGGGGGTATTACACGACTAGCCAAATAATACTTACTCTGTAATCCACAAGTGATTTAAAAATCATTAAATTTTTTGGATAAGAAAATCTACTCTAACTACTAATTACACATTTCAACAATGGCATTATCAACTAAAAAATTAGCATGAAGCTACATCCACACCACTAGGGGTCAGTATAAGTCAAAGATGACGGACAGCACAACAAATACAAAACTACTGAGTACACTTTCTAAAAATAAATAAAAAGATAAACAAAAATTGCATTACTAGTTCTACACTTTCATTGGATGTCTAGGGGACAACTGTCGATTGTAAGTAAATTTGTTTTTATAAATTGAGTCGAAATCATTTAACGGGGTAGATGTTAACTTATTTAACACGAATATTTCTACAGTATATGCAATTTTGTGCTCTGCAAAACACTGACAACATTTGAAAATCCATCGTTTGTTGATGTGTCTCACCCCGTCCTCGCTCCCTAGAGAGAGTCCATCCAAACATCTTTCTGCCACTTCCAACAGAGCATCACGTGGCCATTCAGAGAACCAGTCTATCGTGGTGCAGTTCACCAGTGCCGGGTACTGACGAAGACGGTTCCTAATCAAATAAACACAGAAACAAACAGGCCTTACATACCCATAATCCCTCCATTATGTAGACAGTTCAAGATGGTTTGCATTGATTTGTCACAAACACTTCAGTCATGCTAGTTAAAGTCAGACCAGTGCCAGACCAATCAGAGTGAGTGCTTAGATGATTCGGGCTGTCATATTCAACGAGTCAGGGCCCTACGGGTCACATTACGCACAACCGCCTCCTTCATGTGACGGAAGATGCAAATGAGTGATTAACGAGAACATTTCCCATGCATGTTTCTATAGTGCTGCAAGTGCGACAAGCATAATTACAAAGCAGGAATGTTCTTGCCAGCCGCCGTCTGGGGGCCAGTGAACAATGGACCACGTCTACTTATCTCCGTCTCTCATCGAACCCAATATTTACCTGTATTATGGCTCTTCCTTGTTATTTGTGTTGTCATTATTTATCATTATTGATCGAGCACACTATAACTATGATTTGCAGGTAACATGCATCTGCTCTGGCAATACAAACACACTGTTGTTGGTCATGCCAATAAAGCCCCTGAAGCTGAAATTGACTGAGACACAGCAAGCTAAAGACGGAAAAGCAAACAGAAAGAGAGAGAGGGGAAGCCAGATTTACTGTATCATTTATGAAGACACTTGCGAGTTTACGACAGCACACGGTAAAGCGATTGTAGATGGAGGGCAGAGCTTTGTCTTCCTGATGTGTGTGACATGACAGTGGCAGAGAGGTTTACTCCAGTCGTTTCCTCTAATTTCACCCTGTTGTATCTCTCATCCACTTTGAACTCGCTCAATGAGTCATCGGTTGACTCATAAGCAGCTATACTGTGTGCGGGTCTGTTCGGTTAAACCGTATATCGGCGTTCACTGTGAATCAAGCATTCAGAGAGAGATCTTAAGCCATAAGAAGCCACAGGATGGATCTCAATGTTAGCATGGTAATCAAGGCTGACTCACTATTTGAGCAAGTTAGATTATAAGCAGTAGGCGTGCATGTGTGCTGTATTACAGTCTGCTATATTAAATCCACGCACATGGGATTTTGTGGAGACACTGAATGCTGAAGTGGTGGCGGGTTACAGTCGTGCCTTTGCATGTGATGTCTATAGTACGTAACTAGCATAGTATGCATTGGCTTGCCACAGTATGAGGGATAGAGATTGCCTTTCCTTTATGCCTCCATCTACATTTATTTTCATTATTAAAATCGTCGCCACATTGCTTAATACAGTTTCATAAATTAAACTTACTGCATAATTAAATGTATTCTTTTTTCAAAATGTATTTAAGCTTTGTTCTACACTGCACATTTAATTAAATTTAATAATTTAATTTAACTAGGCAAATGATTAGCTAGTGTTGCTCTTAATGTCAATAAAAGTAATAATTATTACTATTATTATTATATTTAACTGTTAAAAAACAGAAGCTGATCACGTTTAATTAAATTAAATTCATTCAATAATAATAACTTTTATTATTCTAAATATTTTTATTTATTATTATTTTTAAATTCTAAAAATTAAACAAATTAAGAGAACAACAAGAAATATATTACTATTGAAATAATACTATTGTGCTGTAAAAAAGAAAAGAAAAAGAAATTAATAATAATATTTGTTAATATTTATGAAGCAAATTTTTCCTTGGATTTAAGAAATTCACATGGATCATAATGAAAAATCACATAAATGTTTTCATTTTATAGATGACATTAACATTTTACTCTATTTGCAATGTTGTTATTTCACCTAATTTTCCTTGTTTTGCCCCATTCCTCATTGTATGCAGCTTTGCTGTTTTTTTTGTTATGCAAATAAAATACACTAAAACGAAACTGATAGAGCACACCTGAATGGATCTCCTACAGGGCTCATGCACAGCACAATGTGCAGGTTGTTTCTGACGCGCTCTATCAGGTAGTTAAACATGGCGTCTGGTGTCTCCAGGATATTGTCCTTCCTGGCTGAGTCTGACAGAGCGTTCTGGATCTACACAAACAAAACATGTTGAAAATCTGCTCTCACTGTCAGACATTATTAAACCCAAGCCTACAGTCACAAGCATTAAAACGTATATGAACACACACACCTCATCGAGCTCGTCTGCTTTATAGAGATTGGGCACCTCCCCTGAGCTCAGGATGTTGTTAATGTCTTCAAGGAAGGACTCGTCCACGATCTGTGTGTCATTAAACAGGAACACAGTGGGCTTGTTTTCCACTCCTGTCAGCCGATAGAGCTTTTTAATATCTGTGTGGGGAGAAGAAATAAGTCAAATATTCCATTAGGGCCACATTAAACTGTGTTGTGAAGGCTACAATGTGCATAACATAATAGATCCTTAGGTCCTGAGCACTGGGGCAAGAGGCATTATTCTTCAGCATTTGATTTACCACAACATGCCACGGGACAAAATATCAACGCCTTTGGTATATATTAAAAGAGCTTTATATCCGAGATCTGAAATTGAAAGAATAACTCAGCCAAATGCCTTACATTAGTTGGTCTTGAAATACAATTGAACAGGCCTGAATGTTCAGATAACCCTTTAAAGGACCAGCAAAACAGGTTTGGATGCTGACTTGCTGGTGTCCCCATCAGGCTACTTAACTAAGTTAACCAACAACATTTCCTTGGTCAAGTAGCTGGACTGAAAGAAGACATGAACTACTGTATATGAACTAGCTCAATTATGAGATGAGGCTTCTGGTTTTATTGTTTGTTCCTGCAGGTCAACTTGAAGAGTTGTTGGTGGTAAAACACCAATATCATGGTTTGAATTCCTTTCAAATAACAATATTGCGTTACTCCCTAAAAAAATAACAAATTTTGTTACTTAGATACTTTTTGTGGAAAGTAACTTTACTTTTTCTCACCTGGGCTGGGCTTGCTTGTGTGTTTTTAATATTTTTTTTAAAAAAGTTCTATCTTTGGCAAATGTAAAGACCCCTTCACACCAGAAGGTGAAATGAATAAGCCTCAGGCTGAACGAAATGCAAATTTATGCCTATAGAGTAGAGGACGCGGCTCAAACAAACATTTCAGCTGTGCTGCTGTTCTGGATTGTAGAAGAATAGTACGCCGGAGAAGTTTAACACTCCAACAAATGTGATGTTTATCTAAAGTCATTTTTGCTTATTAGTATGGCTGAATTGGATCATCGAAAGTCCGCAGTCAAGACATCGGTTAATAAAGTGAGACTTTTTGTGCGATTAATGGAATTAAGCTTACACTGTTTATCTTGTTTAACACGTTCATTTCGTCATCATTTGCTATATTCAGCAAAGTAAACCATCAGATTGAAGGCCGATTCTCACAAAACTGTATTTTAATACGTGTTACTTTACTAGTTACCTGAAAACAGTAATCTAATTACGTAACTCGTGTTACTTGTAATGCGTTAGCCCCAACACTAACCATGCGTACACCTTTAATGCACTGGAAGTTTCTTTGGATGCAATCATCTGCTAAGTGAATAAATGTAAATTGTGTGTAGAACTCACCCTCTCTGAACTCTTGTTTGCGGTACTGTTTGGTGACCTCCACCTGGAAGACCGTGAACTTACAGATGTAAGCGGCCAGTCTGGCTAAACTCTGCCTGCCCGAGCCACCGATACCAACCAGCAACATGTTCCCCCGGAGCTGACTGATCACACGCACCAAACGCGTTACTGAGGGGGCAGAGAGAGGGCGCTCTTTCCATCATTACAATCACAACAGTGCCTGAATTATGTGTCATTTGGTCAATGAAACATTAACAAACACAAATACACACACTCACACCCACACCCACACCACTCCCGCAGGAGGCCAAACAAACAACCGATCACAAAGGAAACTAATTGGCACAAAACTATAATTAGTTATGAACGTACGCATATAAACATACACGTTATACTTGCTAATTTCGTAATCAATCAGCTACGCACAGCGGCGTGTCATTGAACTGAGTGTTTGTGATGTGTGAGGTGCATTCACCGAGCTGAATGCGCGACCGCTTTAATGTCACGGCGGCAGGATGCATATAAAGCATTCTTATATGCGTCTTTGACAGTAAATGCCTGAGTGACATATAGGCTGGGGAACCGGCTGCCTAATTATTCTCCCTGCTGATGCGATGGCGTTCTTCTTTGTGGGAATGAGAAGGGTAATTATTCATGCTCGCGGGGGGTCTGAGGGCTGAAGTGCATGTGATTTTGAAGAAAGTTATATATGTGTGAGTACTGAATGAGAACTGGGGAGATCACTGATTTACGGGGCTCGAAAGCGCACATTGAATCAAGGGTATTGTGACTTGGACGGAATCACATGATGAGAGCTGTATAATAACTGTTCCATGAATATTGTTGACTCCACTAGAACAAAACTTGTGGAATTTGTTTTTCACATCATTCAATGGCACCATGATAAGTTACTGAGACAGAAGCAAATGTGCTCAAATGCACAATGGTGATCGTGGAGTTGCCGTTGTAGGCTCAAACTTGCAATCTTTTGGCCCAGAGATTTAACCACTAATGCCGGGGACACACTTAACAACTAGCTGAAACATTCTAAGACTGAACTGAACACACACAGAATGTTTCCAATGACATATTTTAAACACAGACTGTGAACACCGACTGAACGGGACTTTGGGCATGATCAGTCGTAAGCATCAAATTACATTCATAATCGGCCTAACAGTCGTTAAGTGTGTCCCCGGCTTAAGCAAAGCTACTCCATTCACTCCGACCATGCTCTCACCGTGCTCTATAGCGTCTCTGAAGAGCACCAGGCTCATGGGCACCACACCAGGCGTCAGGTTATAGTCCTCCAGCTGGTTCTCCATATGAACCTTTAGAGCTTTAAAGTCCAACAGGTCCTCATACACGTGTGGCTCCCTCAGGAAGTCACCTACAATAAAAACACACAAAGAAAGTTGATATAGATGTAAATAAAAAATTGTAAAAAAAAAAAAAAAAAACATTATAAAAAAAACTGTAAATAAAGACATTTATAAATTTAAGATACATATGACCATTGGTGAAGTTTGGTAATAATTTTACATTTTTAAAAGAGCAGTTACCGATTGACTAACTTTATTTATTAAAAAGTAGGTGCTTGTGGAAATTTATTAGCCAATTAAGTTAGTCACTGATCAGCTAAATTGACAATTCATCATGTGGAAAACAACAAATTAATTTTCAGATGAAATATATATTTTCAAATATGTCTATTTATTTATATACACATATTTTCTCATTGATTTACACTACTATTCAAAAGTTTGAGTAGAATTTTTTATATTTATCAAGACTGCATTAATCAAAAGTGTCAGTAAAGACATTTATAATGTTACAAAAGATTTCTATTTCAAATAAGTGCTGCTCTTTTAAACTTTCTATTCATAAAAAAATATATATATTTGTTTCCACAAAAACATTGATAATAATAATAAATGTTTCATGAGCAGCAAATCAGCATATTAGAATAAAATATATATTATTCTAATATGCTGATTTGCTGCTCATGAAACATTTAAATGCAGCCTTGGTGAGCAAAACACTTCTTTCAAAACCATCAAAAAAATCTTTCTGGCCCCAAACTATTAAATGTTAGTTTATTTAAAAAATCTTTAGGTCATCCAATTAGCAGTGTGTGTGTGTGTGTACCAAACAGAGGGGGCTGTTTGTTGGGGCAGATGGTGTGGTAGGGGACATCGAAATGGGAAGCCAGTTTTTCTGACAAAAGTCCCACAAATGTCTCCATGTCTGCATGATCCACTAATCGATCAGAGAAGACCCTGAAACACAAACACTTTTCTCAACATTCTTTTCTCCTTCTAAAAGCTGTTTGTGTATGTGTAAGCCTGTGCCTGTCTGTACCTGAAGCACTCATGAATCCAGAGGCGAGTGATGCTCTGTTTGGTGTCATGGAAGTCTTTGTGCGCTCGCAATAAACCCTGGAACACCTGAGTTGGAAGACACTTTGAACTTGCACACAAAGCCTTCAGTCTAATTTCTTTTAAGGTATAAAATGATCGATTTTCTTTTGTCTGGTCAAGCATAAAGAAATAGATGCTTTCTAAAGGTGTTTGTATGAGTTTGTATGAGCATATACGTGTCACCTATTAAAAGTGATAGTCTTTTCAGTGCGTCACTCTTTTCCTCAAGCACATCTGAATTGGCAAAATGGACTGACATGTTTTTTTTCATCGTTCTAGAATCAATTGTTCTGAATCAAAGTGGTATTATACTCAGACTGGGTGAACCTAAAGTAAAATGTGCTCCTTTTCCAGGTGAGAGACAATGACACGTGACGCATGATGCTCAGTACCTTCGAGATGTCTCTGAGGTTGAAGAGATAATGTATTTTTGCGGGCGTGGGTAAGAAGCGGGTGGTGATGGAGTGGTAGAGCTCCAGGGTGGCCTGAGTCAGAATCCCCCCGATGGGCTTCACCTCCTCCTCAAACTCCTGCAGCTTCTGGCTGATCATGGTGCCATAGATGCGCTTTATCTGAGACTCCTGGGGAGAACAGAAGAGGAGAGGGAATTACAGGGGTGGGAAAAACAGGAAATAAGACGAGAGGAAAGGTGATATATTGATATATCGAAATAGAGCAACATAAAATACATCTATATTAAAGAGAAAAGAGAGCGTTTCACTTTTAAGGTTTAGACGTTATTGCATATATCACTGCACTGGTTCAAGGTGGTGGGCAAAATTTCAGTTAATGACTCAAATTTCAGTATGTTCTTCACACACAGCTTTCATATGACTTCATAAGATTTGGAATATAGCACAAAACATATTTGGACTACTTTTATGCTGCTTTTATGATACTTTTGCAGTGCTTTGATGTGCTTTTTGGAGCTTGACAGTCATGATCTCCATCCCTCATGCATCTCCTTTGGTGTTCCACAGAACAAAGAATGAACTACATGCGGGTAAATAAATTATGATATATTTTCTTTTTTGGGTGAACTATTCCCCTTCAATATTGCTTAAAAAAAAAACCCTTTTATGTATTAATTAATTTTTTTTGATATATTAAAAGCCACTTTCTTAAATGTTTAATGTTTTTTTGCAGCAAAAAAGTATATTTTCATAATATAACACAACTGAAAGAATGAATGCCCCTTTCTTTCTTTTTTTTTCCAATAAAACTGTTTGCATAAATCAAAAAGATTGGCATTAAACAAATAAAAATATTTCCGTTTTTCAATAAAAACTTTAAACAACTTCACTCCTAATATTGTTGGCTCTTTTATGATAAATTGCATGTGTTTTTCCTCATTTCTGAGTGTCTTCAAGCTATCTTTAAACCGGGGTGTGACAAAAACAATAACCGCTGGTTTAATCCAAGAACACCATTTGTAGACATGCGTTTAGTGCACAGTTTATTGCAGTGCTTGCTAGGCGAGCATTGTATTGAAATTCCTATTACTTTTTTCTTATGCATATTTTTCCCCACAATGGCAATAAAGTTCATCTTAAACCACTTAATTCAAAAACCTTTGCAGATTATTTCAGCCTTACATGTGCTATCTCCACTATAATTGTACAAATAAAGTTTGCATATATCACATTGACTTACATTGTTACAGTGTTTTCAATATCTAACCAACAGCGACAAGGTCATCATTATATTTTAATACTGAATTGTGATTAGTCTTATCTTGAAATTATTTGCATAAATTTGATTGGTCTTTATTTTTTAGTTATATAAATATTAACATTGCTGTGCCATTACACTACACAGATGATGTCATGTTGCATGGTAATAGGGAAAGCATTGCAGTCATATTTTCATTGATTATTACGTAGTTTAAAGTCAACCTCTACTCACTGTAGGGAATGTCATGTTGATGAGATTAAAACGGCTCTGCAGGCGTCCTGATATGTGAGTCCTCCCTCCACCAGGGGGCCCCATAGAACCCAGCAGGAAAATGTCCTTTAAAAACACGGCAAAGCGAGAGACATGTATTTACATGCACATCTAAAACACACTCCAATGACTTAAAGGGTTAGTTCACCCAAAAATGAAAATTCTGTCAGTAATTACTCACCCTCATGTTGTTCCAACCGCGTAAGACCTTCGTTCATCTTCGGAACATAAATTAAGATATTTTTGATTAAATCTGAGAGCTGGATCACTTCTCCATAGGCTGTTAGGTGACCGAAACTTGCTGGCCCAGAAAAGTTATTAAAGAGATCGTTAATATAGTCCAAGTGACTACAGTGGCTTAATCTTAAGTATATCAAGCGACGAGAATACTTTTTGCGCGCGAAAACAAACAAAAATAATGACTTTATTCCACTATTCATTTCCTTCTCTCTGGGCCTCGTAGTGTTTTTGCGCTGCGCGTCTGTGTTGCACGTCAACACGCATCACACACATGACTAGCTTCGGCCAATTGTGAGCCTACGTGGTGACGTGCAACACAGACGCGCAGCGCAAAAACACTACTTGAACCAACTAGAGGCCCAGAGAGAAGGAAATTAATAGTGGAATAAAGTCGTTATTTTTGTTTGTTTTTGCGCACAAAAAGTATTCTCGTTGCTTGATAAACTTAAGATTAAGCCACTGTAGTCACTTGGACTATATTAACGATCTCTTTAATAACTTTTCTGGGCCAGCAAGTTTCGGTCACCTAGCAGCCTATGGAGGAGTGAGACAGCTCTCAGATTTCATCAAAAATATCTTAATTTGTGTTCCGAAGATGAACGAAGGTCTTACGCGGTTGGAACAACATGAGGGTGAATAATTACTGACAGAATTTTCATTTTTGGGTGAACTAACCCTTTAACTGGTAAAAAAGCACACACACCACCTTACCTTGATATACTTGAGGGTCTGTTTCTGGCGGTCGTACCAGAAGCCGTAGTCGATCCAGAGGCGGAGCAGCTCCAGAGGGGGCTGGGAGCCAAAGTCGTCCATGGCGGGCATGTTGAGATCATCCAGGAAAACCAACATCCTCTTCCCTCCCGTTGGAACGTACACACCTTTAATCCTCTTCTCTATCCGAGACTCGATGATCTCCTGCACGTTATTAGAGCTAGTCTGAGAGAAAGATAGAAAAACACTGTTATGAAGACATGACCAAGTTAACCTGAAGATGTCAAATATTCAGCATAGAATAATAACAAATGATGGTGATAATTGGAGATTGATGATGATAATAGCGCCGCTCTCGCTATGTGTTCTGATATTTGCTCGTCAGGTTGGGCCCTTTGAACAATGACTCGGCTCATTACTGACGTGAGAGTGGACTACAAAAATATCACTATACACACTGATTAACCACACACTCACTGAGCGATCTGAGCATCCTGGAGGTGACGGCTTTAAAAGATCAGTGTGCAGATGTACACCACCGTTCAAAAGTTTGGGGTCGGCAAGGTTTTTTCTTTTAATTAATGCTTTTATTCAGCAAGGATGCATTCATTTATCAAAAGGAACAGTAAATACATTTAGTAATGATGCTGAAAATTCATCTTTGCCATCACAGAAATAAATAATATTTTAATATATATTTTAATAGAAACTAATCATTTTAAATTGTAATAATGTTTCACAACATCACTGTTTTACTGTATTTTTCATCAAATAAATGCAGCCTTGATGGGCATAAGAGACGTCTTCTGAACATTCTGATCACCAGCACTGAAATATTTGTTCTAAGCAGCAGAACTCAAAACTATTTTAATGTGTCAGCCTTATATGCTAGGAAATATTCTTACCAAAACTAAAATTACCAACTACTCATTTAGCTCATTATTTTATTCAGTGCGAATTACAGTTCTCTTATTACAGGAATAGTTCCCCTGGAGAAACATGGTAATGATAGCTCAATATGTGCAAGAGTTTTTCGCTTGTATTTGACTTCCCAATGCTGTAATGCTTGCATGTATTCTTTAAATAAATAATAAACCTAACAAAAATTGTGAGAAAATGTATGCTTGTAACACTGCTGTAACCTTGTTGTAAAAAGTGGGTGGGACAGGTGTGTGTGTGTGAGGAGGACAATATATATAATATATATATATATATATATATAGTGATTGTATATTATATATATTGTAGATTGTAAACGAGTGGAGACACGTTTGTTTGCTTTTTGTTTTGTGATTTTACCCGGAACAAAAAGCGATTCTCCAGAACAGCGTTAAAGCAGTCAACTGAAGTGCTCGTCTGTGTGAAGAACAAGAGAACATTGCCTTCCGCCACTGATAACAGCATCAGCAACAAAAACTCACTAATTTCAAAAACATCACATTCCAGCACCAAATCGCCTCTTATTTAACACAAACGAATGAATATTCTGCTAGTCAACTGCTTCCTTTGTAATAGATACATCCATGCCACAAGATGTTTCAAAAAGTGATAGGGACAATATCAACCCAGACAAAAAGTGGGGGGACAATATCGGCTCAGGCAAAAAGTGGGGGGACAATATCGGCGGGGGGGACAATATCGGCCCAGGCAAAAACTGGGGGGACAATATCGTCTCAGGCAAAAAGTGGGGGGACAATATCGGCGGGGGGGGACAATATCGGCCCAGGCAAAAAGTGGGGGGACAATATCGTCTCAGGCAAAAAGTAGGGGGGCAATATCAGCTCTGGCAAAAAGTGGGGGGACAATATCGTCTCAGGCAAAAAGTAGGGGGGCAATATCAGCTCTGGCAAAAAGTGGGGGGACAATATCGTCTCAGGCAAAAAGTAGGGGGACAATATTGGCCCAGGCAAAAAGTGGGGGGACAATATCGTCTCAGGCAAAAAGTAGGGGGGCAATATCAGCTCTGGCAAAAAGTGGGGGGACAATATCGTCTCAGGCAAAAAGTAGGGGGACAATATTGGCCCAGGCAAAAAGTAGGGGGACAATATCGGCCCAGGCAAAAAGTAGGGGGACAATATCGGCCCAGGCAAAAACTGAGGGGACAATATCGTCTCAGGCAAAAAGTAGGGGGACAATATCGGCTCAGGCAAAAAGTAGGGGGTATCATTTTCTCATAAGTATCATTTTCTCATAATATACATTTGCACATCACCACATTTTCAATGATTCTCAAATGACTCGTCAGATGAATCAATCTCTCTAAATCCCTCCTTTCCGCAAGCTACTCTGCTCTGATTGGACAGCTCAGTCTGTTGTGATTCGTCTACCGCGTACAGCGCGCACGTCGAAAACAAAAACACCCATTGCCATAACAACGTCAGCTCTGCTTGTACTGAGGCTTCCTACACCACAAACTAAACAGTAAACAGTATTTTACCATACACGATTTTACCATATCAATCCGAGCGCAAGTCCAATAATGAAACATTGGAAGAACTAGTCAGTCATTCAACCCGAAACTTCCATCACAAGGACGACTCGAGCAGGACGTTTCAGAAGTCACTCAGTTTGAAGTACATTATGAGATGTTGCAACTGTAATTCCTCACCATCAGCATTAAAAAGTGCATGTCCATCAACAAAAAAACTATTGTTTTACTTGTACTTATTTATTTACAGAGTATTTACAGAGTAACAGTGCACACATTAGATGAAGCTGCATTATTAGACACAGTTTTAGGTAATAGTGGCCCACAACTGATTAGCAGAAGCATATCAGTAAGACAGTAATAATGTGAGTTAACCAGTGAAATGGACTGCATTTATATTGCGCTTTCACAGACCTATGGCCACCAAAGCGCTTTACATATTGCCTGACATTCACCCATTCATACACCGACGGCGGTGTCAGCCATGCAAGGCGCCATCCAGCTCGTTGGGAGCAGCTGGGGTAAGGTGTCTTGCTCATGGACACCTCGACACTTGGTCAGGTGGAACCGGGGATTGAACCACCAACCTTCTAGTTTGTAGACAACCTACATGAACCACTGAGCCACTGCCACCCCAAGTTAGCAGGAAACCTACACTAATATAAAACTCAAAACTAAGTATTTTGAACACCATCTTTCAAGAGCAAGCGGTGTGCGAATCCTGCATTGAACTCTGATTTGAGAAGCAGTCGTCATTAAAATAAAGGGAACACAGCAAAAGTTTAGGATTATACTGCTGTGGTATCGTGGTAAAGATGAACTTTAAGCACTGATTCTTCACATGCTCGTCCTTGGGCAGTGAAAATAAACTGGCTTTACCTTCACATTGTAGAGCACAGCGTCTTCTCGACATGATGCTGTCCAGTATCCTGGTTTCTGTGCGGGCAGTGGGCGGGCAATATGCTAATGTTTCGTCTTGACGTCACAACGAAACGGCTTATGACTCATTTCATTGACTCAGAGTCGACTCTTACTTTTGAAAGACGACAACTTTATATACGGTGCACTTTCAGATTTAAAACTTTGCAGGGTGTTTTCATTCACTTAGAGCTATGTTACACACTACATGAATCACAAAAACTAACACAGGTCATTTTCAAAAATCCATAATAGGGGCACTTTAAGAAGATGTTTAGAAGGTTGTGGTTTACAAAGAGACAAAAGAAAATATGTTAATGCTTCTGTTGAGATCAAAGTTTACCATATTACTAATACTAAAAGTGGTTCTCATCACCTGTGAGGACATGTTGACAGTGAGCATTGCCCATGTGACTGAGTCCAGGCTCTGCAGGACACTCTGGGCCACTGAAGTCTTCCCCGTCCCCACTGGACCTGTCAGGAGCACAGGGTGCTGAGCGGACACCAGAGCCTTGACCAGGTAATGATAGCGTACCGTGTCCACTGTGGGGACCATGATCTTATAGAATGGAGCGCTGCAGAGAGACAGATCATAATTAAAAAGACGCCAGCAGGAAAGTAGAAAAGTGGGGCAGCTAAGTATGAGACATGCTTTTAAAAAGGACAAAAAACGAAGAGAATAGAATACAGAGCGAGAGAGAAACAGCAAAAAGGGGTAGGAGAAAATAGAGTTGAGAGAGCAGAATGAACGAGAATAACAAGAAGGAAGAGGAGGTGAAAAGTCCTGATTGAAAGACTGAAAATTGAAAGATGTAGCGAGACATTTCAAATGAATAGAGGGATAAAAAAATAAAAAAAAAGAGTCAGGTAAGAAAAAAAAGAACCCCAGGATGGAAAAATGGACAGCCGACAAATAGGGAGCAAAGAGAGCCAAGAGGACAAAGGACAATGAAGGGGAAAGAGTTGGACTGACATGACAAATGAGAGCAGGGGAGAGAAGAGAGAGAGACGAAGAAGGATGAAAAGATGAGAAATATGAATAGACAGGGAATTCAGAAGTCTGGGAGGGAGCCAGGCGAGAGGCCTTTGACTGAGCCCGCAGGCGGCTGGCAGAGACCCCACACACACACACACACACACATCTCACTTGGAGGTGTAGCGCCAGCCTTTGGGCAGCTTGTCCTCAAATGACGCCCACGTTTTGTTCTTGGTGTCCACGTAGTACTCGTAGATGGTGTCCTGAGGTTTAATACAACAATTATTTTTCCAGTAATATATTTGTTTCTGTAGGCAGAAAGGCTAAAAGTTTGTTGTAGACACACAACATCAGCACTTTCATGTACCATTAGCATGTGCATGCATAAATTTACATTTATCTATTTCATACCGTATGTACAGTACACTAATGTGATCCAATCCCTTCCCTACCCTAGAGCCAAAGCGGCGTTACACACGGATGTGTGGTCTCGTAGGATGAGAGTGAGTGTTTAGGGTGCCATTTGGGACAAGGCCCACTGTATACCTTGTTAGGAAAAGTTCCCTCTATTTCCCGTAGGAAGTTGTCAATCTTCTTGCGTCCATCCTCATCTACTGCCGCGCACACAGACCATATGAGACTGAAGATGAACCAGAGCTCCACCATACGACCAAAGTTTTCAGAGTCCGCTGGGTTCACCTGAGCAGCCAGAGAGAACGACAGCCTTGATCAGCTCAACTGAACAAATTGTTTAAAGGTAATCATGATTATTTTGTGAAAACGTTTGTACGCTATAAGAAGCATGACTTTAAAAATTGAATCACCCTCATGTTGTTCCAAACCTCTATGACTTACTTTCTTTCATATGATGCTATTTAAAAATGTCATTATTTTGAATAGAATAGGTTAACATGCTTTAATGTGCAAAAAACACATTCTTTTTCACATACTATAGATTATATCAGTACCTCTATTCCCAGTCTGTCTGAAACACGCTGATTTCTACAAAGCCCTCCTTTTGAAAAGCTTAGAGTGCTCCGATTGGCCAGCAGACCCAGTGTGTTGTGATTGGCCAAACGCCTCAAGCGCGTGTCTGAAATGTAACGCCCCTTACCATAATCACGAGCTTCAGCTTCCAAGGCTTTAAAGGGTTAGTTCACCCAAAAATGGAAATTCTGTCAGTAATTACTCACCCTCATGTTGTTCCAATCCCGTAAGACTTTCGTTCATCTTCGGAACACAAATTAAGATATTTTTGATGAAATCTGAGAGCTGTCTCACTCCTTCATAGGCTTCTAGGCAATTTCATTCTGCCGATCCAGAAAAGTTAGTAAAAACTAGGGCTGTGCTCAGAATATCGATACAACAATACATCGTCATGAACTCCTGACGATGCGCGTATCGATACAGCAGCTTCCGTATCGATACTGTTGTGCTTATGTAGCCAAATCAGGGCTCGAATTTCGGCGCGGGTATTGCGCATAATTTTAATCATTCCTGCACTTTAGCATGTAGATTGTATGAGTAAATTAATCCACACAGACTATACAATCAGATCAGTCAATTTAAAACGTCACAAAGAGCGTGAAGCCTTGTTTGTACTTTCGCCTGGCTCCGCAGCGCAAGTCTCCGCTGCCTGCACGCGCACCTCCCCAAACGGACGAGGCGTTTATACTCGACGCGCTCACAAACAGATTGCGAGTAACAAAAGTTATTTTTCGCGGATTATATCACTTTAACAAACAAAAACACGCAAAATTATGTCAAACATTTCGGTCTTGTTGAGTATCCTCTAAACACAGTCGGTTATGTCTTCAGCATTAACGCATGATGGGACAGTATAATGAAATCAGGATCCGTGCACTAGCTCTTAAAGGGACAGAAGCCATATGTGTCTGTCATTTAATATTGTTGTCAAAACAACAAAAGATAGTTTTAATTTGAAGAATTTGGATTAATAGCATATGTATTTAATTTAATCAGGACTAAAATACTACTGTTTTATTTTGCATTTGATTACTTTATTCAGTTTCTAGTATTTCTGAATACTAGTGCTAGACCTATTCAAAAAGTTTTCTCTTTATTGGTAGGCTATCTTTATTCTATTGTATTTATTTGCGCTACTGAAGGAAAAGCCATTTTAAGCTTTTTTGTGACAAGTTTTTTATTTCATTTAACTCTTCGTTTTTTATGACAAAAACTAAATGGTTTTTCAGTGATCACAACTGTTATAACACTGGTTATAAAATAAACATATTACTGTTACTAAACTCTGAAATTCCAAATTGATCCATATCGTGATACGTATCGTATCGTGGCTTTAGTATCGTGATGCGTATCGTATCGTGACATTGTTGGTGATACACAGCCCTAGTAAAAACATTGTTAAAATGGTGACTACAGTGTGGCTCAACCTTAAGTTTATCAAGCGTCGAGAATACTTTTTGTGCGCAAAAAAACTAAAATAATGACTTATTCAACTATTCATTGTCTTCTGTGTTGGCCTCTGAGGTGAGTTCACGAGAGCGCCACGACGCATGTGTGAGAACTGAGAAGATGACACTCACGATCATTTGATGTGAAAGTGTGAAAGGTAAGCCATTCATTTTGCGACATTGGCAAGGCACTTTTACGTTTTCTTGTTGGTTTCTCACGATTCGGACATCCAGGAAATGCACACTTTAGAAACATTTTAAACACTACAGGTACATCGAGACCCATCTGCGTCATCTTCTCAGTTCTCGCGCATACGTCAAGGCGCTCTCGTGAACTCACTCAGTGGCCCACACAGAAGAAAATGAAGAGTTGAATAAAGTCGTTATTTTTGTGCACAAAAAGTATTCTTAAGTAACTTAAGGTTGAGCCACTGTAGTTTTTACTAACTTTTCTGGACCGGCAGAATGAAATTGCCTAGAAGCCTATGAAGGAGTGAGACAGCTCTCAGATTTCATCAAAAATATCTTCATTTGTGTTCCGAAGATGAACGAAAGTCTTATGGGGTTGGAACAACATGAGGGTGAGTAATTACGGACAAAATTGTCATTTTTGGATGAACTATCCCTTTAAGCAATTGTAAACACACCGTAAATAATGTGGTCGTTTCGAGCCCGATACTGATACTGATACTGCTCAGGAGCAGCTTTATAAATAAATCTTAACATCTGATTGCTTATTTCATCTGTTTTCAGAAGGCCAAACAAAATGGTTTTGCTTTCATATCCAAACAGCGTCTCCGCGACATGACAACACTACAGTTCACTGGAGCGGCGTCTTCTCTCTTTGCGTATGCCTTTGGGCTGGGAATATGCTGATATTTCACACTGTGATATAGACGTTTGAGGAAGTAATTTCTGGACTTCGACTGAGGTATTTTAGGTAGGTCTGGATCAGTGCTCTCTGTTACTGTAGATAGAATAGCTCTCTTTGTGGGAGACTATGAGCTTTGTAGCTTTGCAGAACATATACATGCACAAACATTACACTCTAAAGGAAAACTAAAACGTTAAAAAAACTCATACGACCCCTTTGAATAATATACTGGCTCCATGCAATTACAGTTGGAGTTTTCAAGCTTCAAAAAGGACACAAACACCCTATGGAATATAGCATGTGTATGATTGTATAGACCACTTTCATGGTGCTTTTCAGCTTGACAGCCTAGTTTCATTATATAAAAAACATTTTATGTTTCACAATGAAAGAAAGTCATGTGGTCCATGTACAGTTGCAATATTGGCTGTACACATCAATGAGGTGAAAGTGTTCTGACCCCGTTCACTGGAGTGGCCAGTGTGTTGTAGAGTCTACACAGCGACGCCACTCCGTTCAGTTCAGTGATGGTCACGAGCTCCTTACAGTGGGTCTTCTTAAAAGTGAGGGTCTTGTCTATGTAGCGATCAAACAGCTGCCTGAGATGATCCGTTTCAACCTGAGAGTGAAAGAGAGAGAGAGATGAAGCACTTTCCCAAACATTTAATATCATGGATACTTGAGCTAAGCACTGTGTCCCAAACCTTCTTCCGTTTTTCCATCCAGGACTGAACATAAGGCTTCCAGCTCAAATCAGAATAGTCATTGTAAACCATCCCGCAGCGAGACACGGTGGCAGGGGACGCCATGGCTAGATCCTCCACTTCAAACAGTAATGAGACCTACAACACACACTCTCATTAAAGCTTAAAACCCAACCAAATAAGCTCAGAACTGTCACTTAACTGAAGGGCCATTAAGTATTTCTATATTGAGACTTTTTTTTAACTTAAATTGCGGGGAAAAACCCATAACATTTGTTGCTGATTTTAATAGAAAAATGAACAGACAGAAAAATATTCATATATGCATTACAGGGATTTATTATTATTACCTTTTTTTTGGTGCATTATAGTAAAAGAAAGACTTTAGATTTTTTGGCATTACAGTAATGAGAATTTGGGAAGAAAATATGCTTGACATAAATATAATTCCTTTTCTTGATGCAAAATTCACTACTGTTCAAATGTTTGAGGTCGGTAAGATTTATTAAATGTTTTTGAAAGAAATCTCTTATGCTCAGCAAGGCTGCATTTATTTGATAAAAATATAACACTATATAAAAATATAGTAAAAGCAGTAATATTGTGATGACAAAGCTGAATTTTCAGCATCATTACTTATTATTATCAATGTTGAAAAAGGTTGTGCTGCCTAATATTTTTGTGGAAACTGAAACATTTTTGTTGGGATTCTTTGATGAAAACAAAATAGAAATCTTTTGTAACATTATAAACGTCTTTACTGTAACTTTTTAAAATGAATTTAATGTGTCCTTGCTGAATAAAAGTTAATTTCTTCTTCTTTTTTAAAATCCAAACTTTTGAATGGTAGTGTACACATTATGTTTTCTTTTTGATTTTGGAATAAAATGTGCTTTGGCATTTCTTCATTAGATTTGCCCAATAACTGAAAAAGAGCACAAGTGAAGGAAATAAATGATGGTGGTGGGGTTAAGTGGGGTGAAACACACAGTATCAGGTCTGGAATCAGAAGTGAAATAACCCTGGGTGGGCGGCATTCGAGGTTTTAGTGTGTTACGGCTATCGTCTGCCGTCCACCGGTACCTGTTCAGGCATGGAGATTCTCTCTCCGTTGATGAGTGTGAGGATTTTGTTGTCGTCCATTACAGAGTTCATGCTCTCGATCCACAGCGTGTCCACTGGCCCGTCAAACACAATCCACTTCTCATCAGGCTTCTCATCTGAGCTCGGCCACACAGAGAGGAAGTGTTAGTGCTTCACACAAGCAGAATGAATGTGAATTTCCTAATACACCCTGGATCTCTTTGTCTCTCTATTTTTCATTTTCCAGTACTCCTCTTTTCTCTGTCAGCCTCATTTCCCTACTTTGGTTTCGCAGACACCAGAGAGACTTGCAGGCAATTGTGGTGAAGCCTCTAATTGATCATTTATCTTTTCCTGTCCCGTTATCTGTCCATGTGTGTCTCATTTACTGAACTCAAAACAATAAAACACAAGCGCAGAGCACGGCTCATCTGTCTTACACACACATGCAAACGCACCCTGTCTGGAAGCAGCAGGCCTGCTGGCTGCCTGGGTGAGTGTATAACACCAGAACTGTCACACACAGCTACAGGAAGTGTCACATTTCCTCTGGGCCATCTTCCTCTCTGAACAGGGAGGAGGGGATGCACACAACAGACACGAGCCGTATTGAGCCGCTGCAAACCGTGATTAGAAAGCTGGAGTTCAAAATGTTGTGTATTGCCAAGTCCAACCAAAATTGAAATTTCTGCCATCATTTACTCACCTTCATGTTGTTTCAAACCCACAAGACTAGTGTTAATCTTCAAAAAACTAATTGAGATATTTTTTATGAAACCTGAGAGATTTCTGTTCCTCCACTGGAAGTCAACAAAAAGTTTTTAAAGAAATTCATATGAATCGAGTGGTTTGGTGACAGTAATTGATAACAGAACCTAGAATTTTGGGTAACCTACAGCTTTAAAAGGATAGTCCACCCAAAAATGACAATTCTATCATCATTTACACACCCTCAAGTTATTTTTTGTGTCATTTTTGGGTGAACTATCCCTTTAAGACCAGTTCAAGACCCCTGACACCGACCCCTGGATTAGACGAAAGAAACTGAAGGAGCCATTGAAACAGAGAAAACACCATGGGCTGCGAAAAGTGAGATAATCATTGGTTGACAATTGGCAGGAGAATGGTAGTGCTCCACTGAGAGTCGTGTTTTTGGTCAAAATGGCCACAGCGTTTAAGAACTGATAGGACACTCCTGTCTGTGAGATGGAAAGAGTTTAGGATATACAGCATGAGGGCTATAGACAAAACGGCTCTACAAATTAGGTTAAAAGCCAGGCACAAACGAAAGGAAAATTTAATTGCAGGGGAAGCGGGAGAAAAAGAAAGTTCTAAGCAAAATTAAATAAACAAACAGCCTGAGGTGTTCGAATCAGCAATTCAGATCAGAATCCATTAGATCTCTGCATTACTGCACAAGAGCTCCAAGACAAAACGACCACATTAAAAAGCAAATGCACTAGAGCTAAATATACTAATTCCTGTCTGCTCTCCAAAAGCTATTCAATATGGCTCTTGAAGGGGGAATAAGTTTAACCGTAATAATGACTAAAGCATTTGTATGGGAAGCTGTTTTGCAGTAATCAATACCAGACTCTTAGATTTACCCAAAGCACACAATCTCTCGGGTAGAAGTAAAATGGACTTTTTAATAACAAGATTACAGCACATCTGATTATACCTCTGTACTTACATTTATTGAAATAAATATCACACAAAAAAATTGCAAGATTTTTGCCTGAAACTTTATAAAAGCCTTTCATTCTATCTGCTAGCTGACATCAAAAACCATTTGACATCATAACACGACTCTCTGGAATATGATCGATCGCAGCAGTCAAATATTTTTGTGTAATGGCTCCTAAACTGCATTGACCATCGTGCCAACCGATTTCCAACATCTCTTAAATCACTCTCTGGCCTCTTTCAGAATCAATGATTGAACTCAAACCTATATTATATGTCCATTTATTCATTTATAAGTAAGTAGCCATTTAATAAGAATTTTAACGAACAGTAAGAAGGTCATTAATAGAAAATAGACTCCTGTGGGGTAATACAAGATCCGACCACCTGGACAGACACAGGTTTATTTCCCAATAATGTCCTGTGCAGCTGAATGTATAATGATAATGAATCTTATAAATATGATTTTAAGTGTTGAAATCACATTCAATTATTGTACACAGAAAGCATGAGCTAAATGAAATTATAGTAATAAAAATATAGCTATAAAAAAATCTCTCCCACTCTCCTAGTAGCACAGAGTTATTGGATAAGCCCAGCATTTTCCAACCAGTTCAAACCACATCTGTAGTTTCTGATCTCACTCAGTATGACTCAGAAATGCTTTATCTACACACATGATCTGGTTCTAGTTCTGAATTACAGCAAAAGTTGGACCTACTAGAACAGTACTGACAGACCTGGACCATTTACCCTGGCAGTAAATCTAAAATTAAAAACTAGAATATTGACCTCCAGGTTTCATAAGTACATGCATGACAAACATATTCATATCCAATTATATCACACATTCATCAAAGTACAATTAGGCCTGAAACTCAGGTCCACAGGCAACATCAACCCTGAATAAATTGAGAGGAAGGCCTCACAGGGCCCACTGCGTCATAAAAATACAATGTCCTGTAGAGATTTCAATTAAAATTAGGCTGAAAATATTGGAAGCAGTAATTGAGGCCATTGCTTTTTATGGCAGCGAGGTGTGTGGTCCACTAACAAACCAAGAACTCGCCAAATGGGAAAAACACCCAACTGAGACCTTGCCTGTTGTATTCTGTAAAAAAAAAAAAAAAAACATGGACATGTACATGGAACTCCAGAAATAATGCATGCAGGGTATAATTAGGCCAATAACCATTAACTATGAGGACACAAAACAGGCAATTAAATTCTGGAACCATTTACAACTTTTCTGGTTTCTGAACATACCATTATAAAATCCTGTGAATTCAAGAGTTGAGCAGAGAAAACAAAACAAGCCCCTCACTACAGACTGAGGTTCAACTACAAAATCATTAATTAGACTAAACAACACTGAAGTGCAGATGAAAGTTAAACGCATTAGGAAAAGTAAAATGTAATGTTATCTGGCCAAGAAAATGGGAATCATCTTGACTAGGTCTATACTCAGCAAACAACCCGGCAACTGGAAGTAGTAGGTGGAAAACATGGCAAAATAAACAAAGAGCTAAATAAATTGTTGTTCTTATGAAGCAGACCAAACAAAATTGAGTTGTACTATGACTCAATACAAAGATGAATGAAAACGGCAAACTTACCACAAAACATTTTTCACTTTAAAAACCAATTTTTTTTTTATCTTTCCTTAAAGGGACACTTAACAATATATTTTTTTTAATTCTGTCATCCTTTCCTCACCCTCAAGTCATTCCTGAATGCTAGTATTGAAACTGTTTTAGTTACCATTGGCTTCCACTGTATGAGAAGAAAGGTATATTTTGATAACACAGAAGAACGAAAGCCATTCAGGTTAGGTGCAAAATGAGGATGAATAAATGATGACAGAATAATGTTTTAATAAAAATAAATTCTGTAAAAACTCTGTTTTCTAATTGCTTTACATGAGCAATAATGAACTCAAGGCTGTGCTGTATTATATTCACAATGCAGCATGGTCTAATGCACCTTAGTGCTTAATTAATATTTTTCTCCTTTTATTTAGCATTTTTCTCTTTTTAATACTCACTGACTCATTCTCTTTGGCAAATGCACCATGACTTGTCATGCCAATGAAGCCCATTGAAACATTAAAAGAGAAACAGAGGGAGGAAGAGTCCAGAGAGAAACACAAGCACCCGGGGAAAGGCACAGTTTTGGCTCTGTCAGACCGATTCAAAGGAGCAGAGCAGTACACACACACACACACACATTAACCATCAGAAACCCACTGTATGTAACACTTTTTTTAAATTTCATTCACGCTGTGAATGCTCATTTCAATTCTGTAAAATGATTTCTAACATAGCCTAATAAAACTCTGAGAAGAACATATTGAAGTTTAAACAATCTATTTTCCAGAGAAGACTTCGATCTTAAGCGGCAGGCCTCTAAATTTGCCTTTTCAAGTATTTTCAAGTGCTTCAATGAGGTGTGAGATTCTTAAAAACTGCTTAAAGGGAAATAAAAAAAATCATTATCTGTCTCAGCGCTTGGGTTTCTAAGAGTTAAACTCTTGCAGACCTGCTCTGTAATATTACACATATAGAGACTTATGAGAGAAACTGAGAAAATCCCAGCAGGCATTCTGAGCAGATTCTTTGTCAGCCATTCTTTGTTTTCCACTATTGTCATTGCTCTACAACAATAAGCTGCAAATGCTTTGTCAATACAAATGCAGCTATTTGTCATGCCAATAAATCAAACTAAACTGCAAGTGAAAAACTCAGAAAGAGAGAGAAAGATGGAAAGAGCTGTATGTTGGTCAAGTTCAGAATAATCAACATCAAAAAGAGCGAGAGATCAGATCAGTGTGACAGCAGCTACAATTCATAAAACACTCAGATCACTGCAATAAAGAAACATGAATTTCGTATAATTCATTAAAATAATAAAATAAAATAAAAGATGTTTTTGAGACACAATAGACATAACCTTGCATGTGTACATTGCATGACCAATCATTAAGAAATATAACTTCATATTGGATTGTACACAGAACGAAAGTACAAAAACTGACGAAAAACACGCCTCCAATCCCTGCTGCTTTAGCAGGCTGTATAGCGATCAAAGAGAAAGGCTAGAAAAAAAACAAGCGTTGTGATTTCCTGTGATTACTCTAGAGACTGGCACAGAGACAGAGAGAGTTTATGGGCAGAGACCAGGCTGGACGGGATGGTGAAGAAAGAAAAAGAAAGAAAACTAATCAGCAAACTTCTACAACCACTCTCAGTCGTTCTTTGCTTCCTTCTTTCTTTCTGTCTTCTGTTTGTTCTTGTTACATCAGGATTCATTTCCTCTGTCAGTGCTTCAGCTGACGCCGCAGAGCGCCTGCTATCAGCAACATGCAAACTTCTTGATGAGCACAAGCTTTAAAGTCAACATGAAACGGCATTCACAACACCTCTTACTCTTACTTCCGAAATGTGCCACTCAAAAATACATTACAGGACATTCAATAAATGACAAATCTAAATGAGTGATCTTGTTTAAATCTATTGTTATTAGCAATTATTGCTGTATTCTTTGTCAACCAGCATTAAACTAGCTAACTAGAATTAGAAGCAGAGTTTCTTCTATTTTTGAGTCTTATGTTCCTCCACAGCCCCATCAGTAGGACCACACCAAAAATGTGCGTTTTAAAACTTTAATTATACTGGAAATCAATCAGCATTATATCATTAAAGCGTCCATCATTAAAATGATACTCTTTCATGCTAAAACCAAATCGATACTATGGGTGCAAAACAGATTCACCAAGAAGCTTCCTCTCCCTTTAATGAGACACCTGAGCTTGTTTTTCTTTAGCACGTTTTGACAGTTCTAGGGGGAAATGTATTTGACGTTGTATTGATGTGAAGAAGAGAGAAGTGCGAGAGCGACGATTAAAGAGCACTGCTGCAGAACTGTTCCACCGACTGCTGTCTTTATATGCACACACTGTATGAGTGCGATCCAAACAAATGTCTGAATCCAAAGTGTACCCATTTTTTTTGTTCTCTATCTTTAAACTCAAGTTAAGTTGACATTTACACAGCTTAAACAGGGTACAGCACGCACTGAAATGCTTGTTACAGGTGCTGTATGTAACTTTTTCACTCTACTAAAGCATAAAAATACCATAATATGTTTGCATATATTGAGGAAACAAGTCCAGATACTCGTTTCTCTGAAAAACACTTCTACAGCCAGTTATTTTACTTTGAAATGTGCGTTTCCAGGCTGGAATGTTTGGTCTGTGTTACTGCATGTTGCCAATTTTCATTGTCCATTGCGCTCGTTCCTGTTGCGTGTGCTCAAACTGGCAACCCGCGTGAACGCCGTCCAGTCTGAGGAGCAGTTGCGGGAGAAACGACGATCTCCGACATTTTTAATTCGACTGTAGTACCTATTTCGTCCACTAGTTGTCATTCTTACATACTGCACCTTTAAAGAAAACAAAGGCAAGACAAGAGAAAATGTACCTGCACAGGCCGCCCTCATGAGTGAGGAAAGGACGCCATCCGTCCACTCATTGCTGGAGAGGTTGTATTCTCCGTACAACTCTCCTAGGCTCACTGCCTTGGGGTTCAGGGGACACTCCTAAAGGGGCATCAGCAAAGGTAAAAGGTCAGAGTTTAAAGTAGAAGGGAATTATTCAACAACAGGATAGGAAGCAAACAGAGGTGAAATCATACAGCGGTGAGAGACTGACACACAGGAGACTCAAGGGTGGGTGTGTGTATTATACGGAGTGGTGGTAATGAGGAAACAGGGTGAGGTGATGTTTGCATGGAGAGATAGAGATAGGCACCAGAAATAGATATGCAAAGAGGGAGGGGTGTTGAGTCAGATATGAAAGAGGAGACAGGCATCGAGAGATGGAGAGACAGAAAGAAGGAGGGAGAGAGAAAGGGAGGATGCCAATAGAAATGGCAGCTTGAGTCACAGAGAGAGCGGGGAACAAGATGGACCCCCAAACTGTAGAGAATTACACACACTAGGCAGAGAGTACCTAGAGATGTAAACCAACAGAGATTTAGAATCATATGCAAACCCACACAGACACACAGACACACAGGTACCCAATCCCACAGAGAATTAGACAGTGACAAGGACAGGGGCGAAAGCACTGGAGGAAAAGAGCGGGAGAGAATTAGGCTGTGTTCAGAATGGAACACTACCTTACACTTACTGAATACTGTGCTGATTACAGTGTACAATGACTTTTAGAAGATTAAGATTATATATATATATATATATATATATATATATATATATATATATACATACTTGAAGAAATATACTTATATCTTTAATATATATATATATATATAATAGGGGTGTAACGATACCCTCATGTCACGATTCGATACATATCACGATACTGAACTCACGATACGATATTATTGCGATACTCCAAGACATATGGTAAAAGGTTAACAGAAAATGTACTGTTGATTAAAATGCTAAATTTGATATTACATTGTGTGTGTAAATGAATAGGCTTGGACTTGTAACCCAATGTACAGAACAATAGAGACAGCAGAATAAAAATATTCATGATTCTGAAGCTGAAAATACTGAATTATTGTAGACGAATATGCTTACACTTTCACAGACAAGATATATTTAAATAATGTAGGCCACTTTTTACTGGTACCATAAAACATTTGACATTATCAGGACCCACAAATATTCCCCCATTGCATTATTATACATTTATATATAGTATTTTAATGTAGTACTGACACTAAAACTCTGTAAACTTGATTTTTTACACACACAGTAATTTTCATTTTGGGTGAACTATACACAATACATATTGTCACTATCCACGATACATATTGTTATATTTTTGTATTGCGATATATTGTGACACCCCTAATTTATTAAATGTTTCCACAAAAATATTAGGCAGCACAACTGTTTTCAACTGTGATAAGATGAAATGTTAAACAATGTATTCACTTAGCATTTTGTTTTAGTTTTTTAGTATTTCTATTTATTTTTATGTGTTTAATCTAATTTTGTAAAGGGTAATGTGCTATTCTCAACGCAACCAAATATTCCAAAACTAACAGCATGCTGCATGTTGTCACTTGACCTCATTATGTTAAATGTTTAATGTAGCAAGTACAGGGTCGCTCATTTCTCGTCCCAGCTGTTCCAACGCTAATTAAACCCACCTGAATAAACTAATCAGGTTCTTTAGCTTTACTTGAAAATTGCAGCCAGGTGTGTTGGAACATGGTTGGAACTAAACTCGGTAAGAGTAGTATACTATTCAAAACATGTTATAGGGTGCAGTACAAAAGGGGGCAAATTTGGATGGCGTCTATACAGAAAAACAAGACTTTGAAAATATCAACAAAGCATAAAAACAATCTTTCAGACCTCACCTGCATCTCTCGCTCGTACACACACACACACACACACACACACACACACACACACACACACACACACACACACACACACACACACACACACACACACACACACACACACACACACACACACACACACACACACACACACACACTTCAGGAACATCATTAAAGAAGAAAAACCTGAGAAACACATATTTCCCCCACCCCAACCCCACTCTTCTATTTTTATCCACACCAGGATGAGACACGTGAAAGGGGTTACAAAGAATCAAGAAGACGGGGAAAAACAACAGAGGCGAAAACAAAAAGGATCAGAACAAACATGAACGCTAAACACACGGTTTTAGACATGAGGAGTCTCAGCCGATGACTACGTTAAAAGCACAGCGTGGAGTGGCTGGTTGGTTTGGTGGAGTGAGCCAAACCAACTGTGCAAAGAAAGAGATCATAAGCGGCGACAATTAGCGCTAGCTGCCGTCTTGACTACGCCATCATTGTCAAAACACCCACGAGTGAGCCGCGAGTCTGTCAGGGGGGCTTTTAATGAGTGTTAAGTCCTTGTTGCCACATGTTCTCTAAACAGCGAAGAGTGTCTAAGGGAAACTCAGTTGTCTTGGTGGTAAATGCATCGCGCGGCCGCTGACGGCGGTTCATTTTCATGGTAATGAGGGATGGAAGGTTGGCGTAGCCTCTGAGGCTCTAACACAGCTGCTGCGAAGACATTTGTTTTAGAGGCATGATCTTTGCCCTTAAAACTAGTCATGTATGGAGACAACTCATTTCGATAAAGCTAACGGGGCCGCTTTGTTATTGAGGAACCTTGCGTTGACCTGTTGCACTCTAGACAACATAAAAAAGCAACACAGCTAGCTATTGATCCAGAGAAAGTTGAGACATAAGGTTTAGATAGAAGCCTCACACGTATGAGGTTGAACTCGGGTACTCCGTTGCGGTGCATGGTGCTGAGGGCGTTCTGAAGGATCCTCCACGTGACCGTCTTGCCGCTGCCAGTCTTCCCCACTATCATCGTGGAGTGTCGGGAGTTTTTGGTCTCGTACAGTTGCATTACCTTGGTCACGGTGAAGGGGGTCACCTGGAGACCGCTCAGACGAATCTCTGCCTCTATAGCCTCTTTCAGCTAGTGATAAAGGGAAAGAAAACGTGTGTAAGACGTTGAAATTCTGATAACCAAATATGTGCTAATTGCTTCATAACATTGCATAAACTCTTTCCATGATGGAAAAACATCCCTTCGGTGGAGGTGAATCTCACTGAAGCACTAAAGACAAATGAACTGGCAAGAGGTGGGCGGCCATCTTAATAAAAACACCCGCTGATACTGCACCCCTGAGTGAAGTCGCACCAACCAGAACTGCTCCAGAGGCACTAAAGCAGCCATGCTAAACTCTCGGGTTAATTTAATCTCCCTCTCGAAGTTCTCTCTCGACTCGTTAAACAGATGGAGAGGAGGAATAAAGGGATTGGCTCTGAGGCGCTTATGCTGGAGTAAGGTGGAGATAAGGATGCAGGATGGGTAATATAACAGCAATAAAAACACTATGATGTGCATGAGTGGAAGCAGAGAAGGAGAAATATACTTCTTTTTGTCTATGTGTGTGTGTCTGTGTCGCATTTGATTGTGGAAGGAGCAGGAAGCAGCTGTGCAGACGTTCTGAGGAATCTGCCTTGTATCTCCAAACCTGAGTCGCAAACTCCATAAACTCTTTCTCAGAAAGAGCATTTGTCTGTATTCAGCAGAACAGGTTTAAACACTCATTTGGCATGTTTTACATAGCTTAATGTGTATTTAGACAAAGCATTAATCAAAACAACAGAAGGCGGTTTATTAAGCCAGGTTTTGAAGTGCTTGAAGATGGTTCTCAAACATTTTGAGAATCAAATATATCAAATACATGTACGTTTTAGCTTTGCATTCTCTATTTAAATAATTATTTTATATTGTATACAGTATAAAACACAGCTAGCTATTGATCCAGAGAAAGTTGAGAGATAAGGTTTAGATAGAAGCCTTACACATATATTTTATATATATACAGTATATATATATATATTTTATACTGTATACAGTTTATACTAAAATAGAGATCCCTGAGTTGACCAGAGATAAAGTGCCATGCTTAAAGAGATTTGACATTTTAAAGATATTAAAATGTTATCTCTTTCCCAGTCTAAACTCTGCTGGGGGAAAAAAAACCCTCTTACAACAACCAGAACTGATCTTTAGCTGGTCTAGCTGGACTCACAGTCTAGCCAAGCTAGTGTTTAGCTGGTTTAGTGAAGTGGCCAGCGCTGGTTTCCCAGCCTGACCAGCTGAAAATTGTCAAAATCCTTCTAAAACCTCTCTAAAACAGTGGTTCTCAAACAGGGGGCACCCAAGAAGTCCTTAAATTATTTAAATTTAGTTATATTAAAGGGATAGTTAACCCAAAAATGAAAATTATGTCATCATTTACTCACCCTTAAAGGGATAGTTCACCCAAAAACGAAAATTCTGTCATCATTTACTCTCCCTCAAGTTGTTCCAAACCTGTATGACTTTCTTTCTTCTGCTGAACACAAAAGAAGATATTTTGAAGAAAGTCAGTAACCAAACGACTGATGGACCCCATTGACTTCCATAGTAGGAAAAAAAAATACTATGGATGTCAATGGGGACCAGCAACTGTTTAATTACCAACCTTCTTTAAAATATCTTCTTTTGTGTTCAGCAGAAGAAAGGAAATCATACAGGTTTGGAACAACTTGGGGGAGAGTAAATGATGACAGAATTTTCATTTTTGGGTGAACTATCCCTTTAAGGCTACTAGGGCAATCAATGGCTACAGTCAACTGTATTCTTCCAAAAATCATCTTTTGTGTTCACTAGAAGAAGGTTTGTAACAACTTGAGAGTGAGTAAATGATGAAAGAATTTTCATTTTTTGGGGGGAAAAAATGAAACACACTAAAAAATAAAGATGTACATGGAGCCATGGAGTCAAATAGGTTGAGAAACATTGCTCTAAGACCAGCCAAGAGACCAGGCTGACCAGGATGGGAGACCAGCTAAGACCAATAAACCAGCCTAGGCTGGTTAAGATATTTTCTCAGCAGGGAAGTGCAGAGACAACTATAAGTAAGTAATTTCTATGGATGTCCTGAGTTAGATTTATTGGCGCAGACATTACACGCTACACACTTCAAGGGCACAAAGTTAAACTGGGATATCTGTAACTCTCCAGCCCACAGATTAGACTGTCTTGGCTTTAAAACAGCAACCTTTTGGGTGCTTCTCAGAATATTATCCACTAAGCTCCCACTAACACCTTTGCATTGGCCTTTATCTGTATTAAAGAAGTGGACTGTGAATTGTGTGCAGACAGGGCAGGAAAATATCTGCAGGCTTTAATGGATCTTTTGAAAGGCGTTTCAGTGAGAGAGAGCCTGTGTGAGAGCTGTTCACTGAAAAATAGGACGGGTATAATCAAAAACACACAAAAAATATATGCTTTTAAGAGCTGTGAGTCATGAGCACACATTCACACACAAATAGACACAGACTTTCGGTTGCTTTGTGAGTCCATTATGAGGCCAGATGAACGCTACGGGACATGCTACCTTTCCGTAGTCGATAGTGGGCGTTTCCACGGCAGGGAAAAGATCCTGGATGATCCCGTTAAACAGTGGCAGATCGACGGAGGTTAGTTTAGCAATGTTCATGTCCTTCATAGACATCAGCAGGATCTGAGGTCAAAGGGTATGAGGAAAAAAAAAAAGATGTTAAATTAGCTTAATACATCTTCAAAGCTAAGGTAGGCCAGCTTCACTTAACCAAATGTCAACCTTAATTTATGAGCAGGAGACCGCACTGGTCTCAGATACATCTGAAAACTGCCCTTCCTGCTCTTCTGTAATCAAAAGCAGTAGCCATACTGCTTCCGAATGACATTTATTTTAACAAGCATACCTTACACATATGTGAACCTTTAAATAAACATGGGGCACCTTTTCCATGGGTGATGATATTGAAGTAAAGAGAAAAAGACAGAGAGAGTGGCAAGATGAGCACTCATGTGGAGTCCTTTTCGACTTCTCTTTTAAGGTTTTGTCCCCTTTGATAAATTTTTTATCACATCCAGAGAGGAGCAAGTTTTTGTGACATGTCTCTCTCAGCATTAGCACTTCACACACACAAACACACTGATAGTTCAGTGCACATACACACAGAAACTGTCTGTTTCACTGAACGTGCACTGAGGCGTATTCAGGTGAAGCAGGACTCTGAGAGGAATGTTTCTGGATTTATTGGATGCTGCATATTTGTGTGCCTCACCTCTTCATCGACAATGTCAGGACAAGCTCTGCGCTTCTTTCCAGCATAGCGAAGCAGAGAGGTGAGAGCTCGCAGGCCGAAGTCGTAGTGATCCTGTTTAGACAACTGCTGCACTGCCAGAGAATACAGAGTGAAGACCTTCTTAGCCAAAACCTGAGAGAGACAACGAGAAACACAGACTAAGTCTAACAATGCTTTTTTTCTTTCTTTTTTTTTTACATTAGACTGCATTCACAACCCATTAATATTCTTGAGTGAAACTGGAAAAATGGGGGAGAAAAATGTAGGCCAAGAGCTGATTTTGTCTGTTGGGAATTGTTTGGATCGTGAAAAGTTCACATATGAATTTTCTAAAATAAGTCCAGGAGCATTTGGTAAGAAAATAACAGTGTCTACAGTTCCAGTTAACATTAACATTATAGACGTAATATCAGACGGGCAGATAAAGAGAGAGCATGAGAGGGAGTGAGAGGGGTGTAAATGAACAAATTCAATAACCTTTATTGCATCATTTTTTCATCTATGAAAGAATGGAGATCAAGAAATCAAAGTCAGTAAGACGAACAACCTCAAGAAAACACAATGAGTTAAAAGAGGTTTGCATTCAAAAAGGTTTTGTCAAATTTGCAAAAATGCATTGTGTTTGGAGAGCTTAAGTAAAAAGTGTGTTACAAACCAATCGGTAATGTTTTGCATTGTATGCCACTGTTTTACAGCAGGATTTCCCAAACCCCTGGGGGCTTGTTAGGGAACTGCAGTGGGTTCCTGAGTTGATGAAAATCTAATAATTAATTTAAGGGATTGTTCAGCAAAAGTAAAAATTCTGTCATTAATTACTCACTCTCATGTCGTTCGAAGACTTTCGTTCATCTTCGAAACACAAATGAAGCTCTTTTTGATGAAATCTCAGAGCTTTCTGTTCCTCCATTGACAGCTACGCAACTGACACTTTAATGCTTCAAAAAGTTCATAAAGAGATCGTAACAAATCTATATGAAATGAGCGGTTTAGTCCAAAATTACTAAAGAGACACGATCGCTTCATATGATCAACAGATTTAATTTAGGCTTTTAAATTAGACAAAGGAGCTTCAATACACATGCTTAATGCCCATAATGCAATTGCATGTTAGCAATGATTCACCAATGTAAATTCAACATGAATAAACTATAAGCAGTCTGAAGGTAAGATGTAATTTATTAAATATTATTGGAAAGACAACCATAAAAAGCACAATTGTTTTAAAATGAAAAATAATGACAGATGAACACAATGGGTGCTATTTATGTGTGTGATTGAGAGAGTGACAGAATGCAAAAAAGGCTGAAGCATACAAGTGAGCGTATGTGTGTGTCCATGAATACCGTGAATATGTAACAGAAGGCAGAAGTCACTGTGTGTGTGTGAGGGTTACCATGTCAGCTCCGTTTCCACACCGCCTGCTAACAGTCTTACTTACACCGGCACAAACGCTCACGCGAGCGCACACACGGAAACGCGCGCCAAAGTCACGCTAGGCTGAGCAGACTATGGGCTCGCAGGGGACGGTCATCTCGCTGTCAGTTATGGCTCATAACACCAAGACCTGCACACTCCGGTGCGTCGGGGCAATACTCTCCCGCTCTCTCTCTCTAACACGGCCGGCATTGATATGTCCATTTCCTTTCATTTGCAAAGGTAATAGTTCTCTCTCGACAGCACGCGATGATTCTGCCGTATTGACTATGCAGATGGGTGTCTGGAAGAGGGCCGAGTATGCCGGGACAATCAAATCTGCCATTGACATTCTGTGCTTGGCTGGGGCCGGTGCTGGTTCCCTTCCCAGCTCTCTTAATCTCAAGTCCATTATTTGTAATTCTGAGTCCAATTCCCCATGCCTGTGCCGCTGCCAGCCCACCGGGCTTGTGTACGGCATCAACAAATGAGGCTTCCCGTTTGGAGCGCGCAAGCAGGGGGAAGAGAGGGGACGCAGCCAGTGGAAACTTGTGGGATTTGGTCAACCACAGGGGTGTGTGTTTGTGGAGTGTGTGTTTGAAGGGGTTGGCATTATGCATCGGTCGGATGTCTCTCGCGCACATGCGTGCGTAAACTCACAATTGGCATGCCTACTGCGTGTTGGAGGTAATCCGATGGCAGGATCAGCCCCCTGGAGTGTGTAAGTGTGTGTGTGAGCCAGTTCATCTGTGTTTGCATAACTGAGTTGATCTCCGCCATCTTCAATAGAATCTAATATCCCATAATAAGCAGCTCTCTCAATTCCTTCAACAACTGTTTTCTTCATACACTATGAACTTACAGAAATGACTCAATTATACAATATTAATGAGTGGTGTTAGTGGTACAGACATGAATGATGCTTCATTGTGCTGCTTTTTGAGGAGGGGTCTGTTGTTACAGCCCTAAATGATCCTTGGTGGATAATAAAATGTGTGAATCATAGATACTTGGAGGTGTGGAATAGGAGAAAGTATTTAGCATACAAAAATTACACACTTCACCTTTAAGTATAAGGTTTTAAAATGGACAAAACAGCCTCTGTTTTGCTCTCAAGTTTGTCAGTGAATGAGACATGATTTAAAAAAGATGATGCTTTAAAAAGAAAAATCTTTAAGTGTCAAAGAAAGGAGTGCAAAATCACACTCCATTTTTTAATGGTTGAATTGGTGTTAATCATGCTGTGTAGCCACACAATAACTTTCAGAATAAATTTATCAGACTGAAGTTGTGTGTGTGTGTGTGTGTGTGAGAATGTACCTTGCAGTTATTGAAACCCTCTGCAAAAAGCGTGATCTCAGCTATAAGGGTGGAATCTGGGACTACCATAGAGATCGGCCGAAACATAGACTTCAAATTATCAGGCAACTCTGTGCGACCAGCGTAGCCTACAGAAGAAATATACATACACAGACAAGAGAGGAAGGAAGGCAATGAGAACCACAAAAGCACAGACTAAAACATATATTGCCAACTCTATAAAGATATTAAAAGGGATAGATCAACAAAAAAATAATTTAAATTATAAAAAATCAACATTTACTCACCCTTATATTGTTTCACCTGTATGACTGTATTCAGTGGAATATGAGGGTGTGTTCACACTTGTAGTTCGGTTCGCTTGGATCACATTTAGTCTTGGTCTGCCTAGCGTTCACAATGGCATTTAACACTAAAAGCATGGGGATATTTTCACAACCTGATTGGTTGGCTTTTATTACGCATATTTCATGACTTACCAAACATCCAAAACAATGAATGGCGAGTGCTGTGGACAAATGCGCTCGTTGTGTGTGCGTAGCCTAAATATGATGATATTTTGACCAGCTGAGAACTCGTGAAGAGTTTATATAATGTGTAAAGGAGTCAAAACAGCGACAGGAATCCCTCTGTCACACACACAAATGAAGATCTGCTGCGAGGAGACGCGGTTCTGATGCCTGTACCAAACTGTGATGGGCAACATCGCGACTATGATCAGAAAAATAGATACGCTTGAGCATTCTGTCTATTTGAGTGTCGCATCTTGTGACATGTCCTATTTTTGGTTCCTTTACATGTCTTTGGTCCGTGTTGGGTTCATATTTCATTCGAACTGCACCAGAGTACGTTTGAAAGCGGACTGAGACTCATCTTTTCAGCGCCTCAGTCCGCTTGTTTGGTGCACCAGGGTTTAGATATCAGCGTTGAACCGCACTAACAGAGAAATCGCACCAGGTTCCTTTTAATCCAACCAAACATGACAAGTGTGAACACACCCTAAAAGAGTAATATAAAAGGTTTATTTTACTCATTGCAAGTAAATGAGGACTTGGGCTGTCAATCTCTTAAAAAACATTAATAAAAACCTTAAAAGTATTAGAAAATGAATCCATATATTTTTTTCTGAAGCCATTTTTTCTGAAGATTGTCTAAAAAAACAGACCAAAATACACTGTTTATTCACTGAAAATCTTGAGCCTGCCCAGTTCTCCTTGGTGCGAGATTTCATGAATTAATCAAACAATCAATCAATTGATCCAGTTTCAAAACAATCAATCTGAATTATTTGTTTAAGAATCAGAATCAATGTCATAGCATTGAAGACCGAAGATTATTTGCACATAATGACTTAAATGTCTGTTTGTTTCAGACAAAGCTTTTTGATGCATTTTTGTCGTTAAGTTGCTTGACAGCCTCAGTCCTCATTTACTTTCACTATATGGAGAAAACGATATTTTTTTTGTGTTCCACAGAAGAAAGTAAGTTGGCTTGATGGAGAAACATAATGGTGAGTCTGAGCACCTGGGTTCATGGTGATGAAGATTCCACAAGACCAGACCAAGTTGATCTGTCTTCCCTCAAAGGTGAATTTGTTGAGTCCCGCAGACAAAGCAGACAGGATCGACAGGATCTGCTGAGCCACCACGGACAGGACCTCAATGTTTATCCGGTTAAACTCATCAAAACAGCCCCATGCACCTGTCTGGAGGGAGACATAAGCACATATTCAGCAACACTACATCAACTGTTGTTGAGTTTAAGTGCTTGAATGATGTGGTTTAATGGATACCTGAGCCAGCCCGGAGTACATGCGGCCCATAGATTTGAAGTCCAAGCCCTCTGAGCAGTTAACCACTATCACGTACATGCCCAAAGATTTACCCAGATCTTTAACCGTCTCTGTCTTCCCAGTTCCAGCAGGGCCTTTGGGAGAGCCGCCCCGGTGCAGATGCAGCGCTGTGGTTAAAGTCATGTAACACCTACACAGAGAACAAACACATTCTGTAATACATACATACACTGACATGTATGATATTTACACATTTATAATGTGTTCTGACAAATCATGGCTTGTTAAAGCAAAAACATGCTGCAGATATGCATGGAGTTGGTCACATTTGCCACTTTCTTTCTTTATCATGTTTTATTGACCATTTTATTCTTAAAGTACACCACTAAAAGGAGGATTTGTAACAAATAACTTCAGGAAATATGTCTTGGCAATTCATAGGGCTAGAATAGAAACAGGGATAGACACACTGACACACTGAAATTCACTCAAATCACATGAATCCGTAAGCGCAAACACAGATGGAAAAGAGACAGACAGGCTTAAGCACACTGTCCATGTCCTTGAGTGGGCTTAAGATGTCACCCTCTCAACATAATAAACCCGGATTAGATTCTTCCTTTCATTCCACTGGAGGCACGTTCTGTGCTGATTTTTTTGCAGTCTCTAAAGACACACTACAGGAAATCCGCCATTGACTCCTGACTCCACTTCCTGGCTGGAATCTCTGCATAATTTCATGTAGACACAATTATTCACATTTCTGTTCAATTATCACACAGAGACATCTGGAGCTCCTCTCTCTCTCTCCTCCTCTATGTGCAGGTGTGCTCTACTGATGGGGAGGTAAGATCTTGACTGATAAGGTTAATGACATGATCCCTGTCTCTCACTCATAATGACTTGGATAATGGCTGAAGTCAGATAACAGCATCAGAGTCCCCATGATGATCATTACAAAGCAGCTGATCACATCAGTCAAATGCAGGAGTTGGCTGTCACACAATATATTGTTATCTCTAGTAATATGAGAGTTATAGTATAATATGAGAGTGTAGGTGATTATATCTAGAGGTCTTGGTGGTGTTAATGCATCAACATGCATAGTGACACCCAGGTAAAATTCACTGTTATAAATGTACATGAACTCAAATAAACATATCAAGAGTTAGAGTATAATACTACATGCTTCACTCGGATGTTACTGTGTTCTGTCTGAGAGAACTGGTTATCAGGGCCTGCTTGCGACAAAGCCCTCAAGTTAAGAAAATCCAAGTTATAAGGTTAAGGATACACTAGGTGAAACATCGGTTGGAAGAAAAAAGGTTGTCATTAAGTGTTTCCCCTTAATTGCTGAAGTGTTTCTTTAAGTTCTGTTCGGCGGGGCATTTTAGGTTTGGTGGCATCGGTGTGCGTGCAAGTGTTCATATTTTAGGATGCTCTGTGATGTCTGCCAGACCCCTTTAAATTATCTCCATAACTCAGATATCATTGTACAGCTGTATAGTTGTAGTAAAGGTCAGCAGTCCGCTATGTTCCGTTAACTGTGCGAGATTTCGTAACTAAACAACCAACGTTTGTTGCACCGCTCCTAAAGAGATCTCTAACCTCAGGGATACTCTTTAGTCAAATCACTGGAGGGGTTTCATGCAACCGGGCACAGACCTTTTGATTTAAAGCTTCATTCATAAAATGCTTGACAATTTTTTATTTTATTGACATATGATGTATGAATTTCATTACAAAACTAAAATAAAAACCATAATAATAAACTCAATTAAATTTCTGAAATGGATGAGTTGGGCAAGAAAGTGAATTAAAGCAGGCAGTAAAGTGCCTGGCATAGAGTATATGGGAACTAAAAAAGCATCTCTTCATAAAGAGGATTGAAAAGGAGGAAAGAGGAGAGAGGAGAATGTTTGGTGTGTGCATTTATAACAAAGAGTGGCTCATTTCTCAAAACTCTAAAATATAAGAGTTTTTGATTTGTTCAATCAGTTCATTTTTGGTCACCACATAATGACTTGACTTTTATGAAAAAATGGAGAAAAAAATAAAACAAAAATATATATATATATATATATATATATATATATATATATATATATATAAATATAGCTGCGAGCAGCGATTGCGGGCCCAAGCCGGTGGCACCGCCAACCTGGTGCCTTTAGTTACACTAAAGGCACCGGGGTGGCGGTGTCACCGGCTTGGGCCCTCCATCGCTGCTCGCAGCTATATTTATATATATATATATATATATATATATATATATATATATATATATATATCAGACAAGTAATATTCTTTGTCTTGTCACTTAAAAAAAAAAAAAAAATATATATATATATATATATAATTACCTTTTTTTGGATGCTAAACTATTGTTTATTATATGCTTTGTACTTCACTCACGTTCCAATATCGAAGGGAAAAATGATCCTCTTCACATGCGCAAAAATGTCCTTGGAAAATTCACAGTGGAGCGGTGCTTACTGTGATTGTACGAATTGTACTACTGACTATTTAGAGCAGTGTAATCTTTATATGTTAGGTTGACCATTTTATTATTATATTTTATTAAGTCTATAATGAACAGGCTGCAATGTCAAGATTGCAATGCTAGTGTGTGTGTGCGTGCGTGTGTGTGTGTGTGTGTGTGTGTGTGTGTGTGTGTGTGTGTGTGTGTGTGTGTTCATGTTTTTCTGTCCCGGTGGGGACTTTAACCTGAATGCACACAGACTCATGGGGACTCGTATCACAGTGGGGACCTAAATAGAGGTCCCCATGGGTAAACAAGCTTCATACAGAATGAGTTTTTTTGGAAATGTAAAAATGCAGAAAGTTTTCAGTGATGGGTAGGTTTAGGGGTAGGGTTAGTGTAAGGAGATAAAATATACAGTTTGTACAGTATAAAAATCATTAAATCTATGGAGAGTCCCCACACAGATAGTAAACCGTGTGTGTGTGGGTGGGTGTGTGTGTGTGGCGTGGGCGCGTTTGAACAGTGGACACATAAAAACATACTCCGTCATTATACAGGACGACATTCGAACTGCAAAGTGTTAACTTATATTTGTGTACAGTCGCAATAAAACACAACATTGTGCTTTTGTAAAATAATTTCAAGCAATCAACCCCCGAAAGGCGCTAATTTTAAAATTAAACTAAAATGCTCATGGCTGCACGGGCATTCATAACGGTGCACATCCACGGCGAGGAACGAGCAGAACAGAGTGAACGTTTTTCAGTTAATTCCTACTTCCATAGGAATTAATTTGAAACGCTCGCTCAACCACTATCAATGTCAGTGTGGACGAACATATTTTACTTTCGTTTTTAAGTTGGCGATTCAAAAGCCCCCAGCGGTGTCACATGTCGATTAACCGGTGGTAAAATATTCTCACCGTCACATACCTAGTATATTTTTAAGTAGATACAATAGGCCTACCTGATTTTGAACACAAGAGGGCAGTATAGCCCTATGTATGACTTGACTTGTATGGGACTAAATAGTACAATTACTATTTTTAAACTTATAAATATTTATTAAATTGAAAAAAAAAGAATAAAATGGGTTTAGTTGTGATATTTTTATACTTTTATATAGAAATAAATGGTGTTTAATTACATTTTTAGAAGATGAGGCTTTAAGTGTTACTTTACTTTAGCCCCTCACTATAGCAAAACCGTTTGAGATGTTTAATATCCGTTCACAATTTAGCATCTTTAATGTATCTTTATCATTTTGAAAAAGTTTGGTGTGAATAAAATAAACCAGTTAGGAAGAGTAGCTAAAAACTCAGAGTCTGAAATATCCAAAAAATCCACATTCAAACCAAAATATCTGACTTCCTTTTGCTCTGAGCTAATAACTGTAAATTAGAAAGTTGTCCGGCTCGGTGAGACCAATATATATACTGATTTTTGTAACTGTTGGTAAAACTAACCCACCCACTTTTGTCAAACGCATGTTGAAAGTGACACACTTCCTGCTGCCAGTTGGTGGCGCTATAACTTTGACTCACGATAGTTACATCCATCTGATCTGCCTCTTACCACGAACACACTGCTAAAGTTTCATCAAGATCAGTTAATGTATGCAGAAGTTATAACACTTCGTCTCCTCTCTTTTCTCGCCATAAATTTGTTTCCTCGCCACGGCCAAACCGTTCGAGATATCAAAAATCCGTCCGCAATTTAGCATTCTCAATGTCTTGACTTCATGCTGACTGAGTTTGGAGGTGATTGAATGAATTCTCTAGGAGGAGTACATCACATTCCACAGCAAGCGTTTTCCAAACAACCCATAATAGCCGACTTCCTGTTGGGCTGGCGTGAAACTTGACAGAGGGAAAGTTGTTCAGCCCGATGAAATCTATATGTGTACCGAGTTTCATATTAATTCATGCAAGCGTGTTTGATATATGAACCAAGTTTTCAGACCCTGTTCAAGAGGGCGCTGTTGAGCCCCCCTGCCACGCCCGTTTCTGAAACTTTTCACATGTCTACTGGCTAATAAGTGTTATGTGTCTGTCGAGTTTCATCCAATTTCAAGCATGCTAAGAGTTTCAAACGCATCCGAAAAGAATATTAAAATTTGATGCGTTGCCATGGCAACAGTATCTAAGATATCAATAATCCTTTCACAGGTCTACATCTGCCGTGTGTTTACATTATACACATAAAGTTTGAAGCAAATCGGGTAAAAGAAAGAGGGTGACTTCAAAGCATTTTGAAAGTGACACACTTCCTGCTGCCAGTTGGTGGCGCTATAACTTTGACTCACAATAGTCACATCCATGTGATCGGCCTCTTACAACGAATACACTGCTGAAGTTTCATCAAGATCTGTCAATGTATGCAGAAGTTATAACACACTTCCTGTGTCCCATTATTCGCCAGAAATTAGTTTCCTCGCCACGGCCAAACCGTTCGAGATATCAAAAATCTGTTCGCAAGAATTCATCCTCAATGTCTTGACTTTATTCTCACCGAGTTTGGTGGCGATCGGATGAAATCCCTAGGAGGAGTATTTCACATTCCATTGTATGCGTTTTCCAAACAACGTATAATAACCGACTTCCTGTTGGGCTTTTGTAAAACTTAGAGCACGAAAGTTGTTCGGCCCGATGAGATCTATATGTGTACTGAGTTTCATATTATTACATGCAAGCGTGTTTGATTTATGGACCAAGTTTTCGGACCCCATTCCAGGGGGCGCCGTCGAGCCCCCCTGCCACGCACCGGTACCAGCTTCAGCCCGGCCCTGATGGCCGCGGGTTCTGACGTGTGTGCAAAATTTCAAGAGTTTTTGAGCATGTTAAGGGCCCCAAAAGTGTCAAAAAGGCAAAAAAAAAAATAATGAAGAAAAAAAAAAAAAATCCTTACGGAAACAATAGGGCCTTCGCCCTTTCAGGGCTTGGGCCCTAATAATGAAAACAAAGTGTCCGAACTTCCCACCATGGGGGACTTTGTAAAATAAAGTGTATTTTTATATTCATGACATTTAAATGTTTATGACATTTTTTTTATTTTTCATTACTTATGACATTTAAAACGTTCAGAATTCACGCACCATGTACCTCTGGAATATTTATTACTACCGGTATATCTTTTTGCAGTGGACAGATAAGTAACTGGCAAAATCCATTTTTGGGGGGGACGAAAAAAAAAGAAGATTGAAAATGATTGGAATCTTTTTATGAATTTTATTCAAAGGTTTTTTATATGTTAAAATAAGGGTTTTTGTTTTAAGACCTGCACTATACCAAAGACTTCATAGAAAGACAGTGCACTCGTATTACTATGAATGGAAGAAATGCAACGCACTATATGGCTGAACAAGTCCCGCCCTCTAAATAAAAGAGCCAATCGCATGTGCATTGGCTGCTCCAGCCTGAAAAAAGAAACTTTTTTAATGCCATTTGAGCATAAGAAAACACATTTATGTGTTAGTTAGTTGTTGTCAGATTTCAATGGTGATTGCAAATATGAAATTTAATCGTAAGCTTGCTGAACAGCTTTGGAGAATTTGATGTTTCCCAATTCAAAGAGATAGGAGCTGTACTTGCATGACTAAAATAGCTGCCCAAGAGGCGTTTCAAAGATGGCCGCCGAGTGAAATGACTTGCCTGAAAGGGTTTTGACTGTACATATCGTTTCCAATTGATCATATGTGTTACCTGTCTGTGAGGGGGGTGATGACAAGACGACCAGAGTTGCCCAGGTACTCGTAGCCATAGCGAAAGTGTGTGTTGGTCTGTTTGATGACGCAGTCGTCTACATCCTACACACACAGACAGAGACATTTAGACTGTTGTGTTGATGACCTTCTGCCTATTCTATACGTTTTCTCCATCATTTCATCCTGTCTTCCCCCTAACCTTTTCCCAGTACAGGCGTAGTTGGCACAGCCAGTCAAAGGCGTTGACATCACAACAGCCCGCTTTGGCCAGTTTGTTGATGACATCACGGGCGTGGACCTCCACGGTGACCAGTGCGACGATCTTCAAGCGCAGAATCTTCGTTAAGTTCCCTCGTATGGCTTCAGAGTACTGACTGAGCATGGACACCTGGGTAACACAATGCAAACACTCATTATTAGAAGACTGGCACACTCGGATGCAACACAAACTAATTTTATGGATCAGGGGTTCCAGATCAAACCTAGCCGCTGTTACTCCAAACATACTCTGTAAACATCAGCTGAGACGTGTAATGTAAATGCAAATTAACATCAAAAAAATCCCCACCTTCCTTAAGCCCAAAAAGCCATGCTCTGAGACTAAATCTCAACTCTCAAAGACACAGAGACAGGCCTAAGCCATTCTCTGTGTCTCACTGGCTTTGGCTTATAAGATGTGATTGGATTAAATTCATTTGAGCTGCCGTCCTTAATTAACTTGTGTATGTAGTGTATCCTGTGCTCCAAGTACAAACACACATTAAATGAATAACTCATTTGAGTGAAGTCAGTAGTGTTTATGGAGTTCATCCACCAGTTATTAGCAGACTCGCATTGAATCTGTGCCCGCATGACTCCACAGAGAACTCCGCAGATTTCTGCAGAATCAAAACACCTGTCATTCCCAAAATTCTACAAATCCCCTACTGCTTGTGTGTGTGTTTGTTAATTAAATATTAGGGATAATTTTATTTTGCTTTCAGCTACTAACAAGTGTGTGGTATCCTCAGCTTTATTTAACACCATGTTGTAAGCCATTCCAGAGAATCCTACAGATTTCCTTCTAAATTGGCACAGAAAAAGGGGACAAAGTCTGCAGATTCTGTCTAGATATTCCTTTTTGGATTCAAACACTCTTCCACCTGTCGCTGGTGGGAAAAAAAATGTAATTGTTGGATTTGGTATCTACAGGCCTTTATTGTACATTTAATACAGGGAAAATCCACCTATTGCAACCATCTTTCTTTCCCAAGAGGACAATGCCAGCATAATTCTATATAATTCATAAATTGGCCTTTCAGGTGTTTGAACCGGTGACCTGTGAATCACTAGCTCAAATCTGTAACTGCTCAGCTCCTCTCACCTGTTTCTTCTTTAGTGATTTAAGGGCAGATTTATCTCCTCTCTCTTTGCTGGTCATGAGGGCTCTGGTGACATCTGTGGTCCACTGGATTTGACTGGCTGTGATCAACATCTGTAGACAAGCAAAGCACATTTTGCTGTGTAATTGCTGCATGTACACACACATACACACACACACACACACACACACACACACACACACACACACACACACACACACACACACACACACACACACACACACACACACACACACACACACACACACACCTGTCCTGGCCAGTCTCGCACCCATTTGCTCCTCTTTCCTGGCATCTTCTTGAGAGCCCCGGAACAGTTCTTCAGACAGTCCTTCAGATTCCAGCGCATGGTTCGCTCGACGTCACACAACCACGCCTACACATACAAGACGAGAAGCTCAATGGAGAATGCATTTGTCAAGAAGGTCTGTGTTGGACTGTGAGTTGGAAACACACCTCCACTGGCCCCTCCAGAAGAACAGGATTAGTGAAGTCAACAAACTCCCCATCAGCTGAGAACATCCCACTGGCCTCCGACTTGCTGTTACTGATCCCAAACTACACACACACACACATACAAACAAACAAACAAACAAACAAACAAACAAACAAATTATTAAACTAATATTCATGCTGAATCCCATACATTTCTGAAATGGCAAATATGTACAAATAATGTGATATAAAAAGATTTTGGTCATGTCACTCAGCTCTAGTGTACGTACCTTGTTAATGCGAAGACTTTTGATGTTGTCAAAGCATTTCTTGAGGTGCGGCTGCACAGCGTCAGGGTTGCGTGACTGACCCAGGATCTCCAGGAGGTCATCGTTAGACAGAAAGTAAAATCGAGGAAAGACCTGCCGTTTGGTCTCCAGGTACATGTCCAGCGACTTCTGAATTTCCTCTAACCTAGTGTTCATTTCTAAGAGCTTCTCTAGAAGACCTGAGACCACAGAAAAAAGGAACATACATGTGTTCTTTATTACCAGTTTTTTCTTTACATTTTCACATCTTAGTATTCAGAAGTGTAACACATTTTTCCAGAAGAAAAATGACCGGCAGAAACTGCAACGCTCAATATGTCGACTGTAGAAAAGGAAGTCCCTCCTTTCAATCTAAAGAGCGTTATAGATGTTTAGTATTGGTTTCCATTAGCGAGAACAACCTATACAATACTAAATGTCTAAAAACTGATGTGATATGCTAAAAGATGCAAAATAGTTGTTTATAGTTGTCACATTTTATTGATGATCTAAAATATGTTGTTAAACAGTAGGATCTGTACTCTCAATAAAATAATACTAGAACAATCCTAGAATCCAAGGAAACCCATTTGCCCATATACTGTATGTGTGTGTGTGTGTTATGGCAGTATTTGTACTTTGCAGTTGTTCTGCATTTACTGTACATGTTTTTTCCATTCTAATAAAAAGAAAATCAGGAGGGAACTGTAGGGGGTCAGTGAGAAAAAAAAGCTAATAATTAAATCATAAATCAACCAACATCAGAGAACTGAATTATTGAAAAATTAACTATAATATTAATCTCAGAGGGTACTTCAAGTAAATATAAAAAAAAAAGTTTAGACTGACAAAAAAGTCTGGAAATTACAGTAATAAGAATGATGGAAGTTGCCAAAAAAAAAGTAAGATGCCTGAATGAATTATGCTTGTACTTCATTGTCATTAAAATAATTCTGCATTGCAAAATTCTTAATGATTAACCTGCTTTATGTTCTTTATGCAAAATAAAATATTTTCCCAGGTGAAATGTGACCTGGACACGTTTCATCCATCTGCCCAGGAGTGTTGCCAAGCTAGCGGTCAACTGAACTGACTTTCTCCAGTCAGGCATTTTTTATCATCCAGCACCATCCCTTTATTACCTGAGTGGTGTGTTCCTCTGAGAGCATTTTTGTCCTCATCGAGTCGGCCCATGATGATCTTCCAACTGGAGTTGATGTCATCAAACTCAGCCGTCTCACGAACCAACTGCTTGCGTATGTCATCTGCCAGAAAGATGTTCTAAAGAAAGAAAAATGGAAGAATGTGGTAGCAGACAACCGAAACGAAGACAAGCACAGAAGGGAAGATAAAACAGTGTGGTGCTCGGTTGGAGCCATCATAGGTGTGTTTACAAACACTAGTACACACAGGGATCCAGGCTGACAGCCACGGTTTACTCTCCTCATCAGCTGCAACAGAACAGATGTGTGACTCTGAACTCCGCTATGTGTGTGTGTGAGATGATAATCATTTACAGTGAAGTGAGTTTGTGCCTCACATGTAGAGAGAGGACCCCTCTGTGATCTAATGTGACTGGTGTTTATTGAGAAAGAGCCGGGTGTGAGGAAGGTCAGGAGTGTGTTGTGTATAGCTGGATAATGTAACCATAGTCTTTTAAAGCATAAGAGAAGCATTTGAATGATTAACATGCTGTATAAAACTGTAGGAAGTGCTCTGTGTGTGTGCGTACCTCTAGATACATCCACTGCCTTTGTACAGTGAGGATCATTTCAATGACTTCCAGCACCAGAGACAAACAGCGTTCCCAGTGGTCAACTTCCTTTTCAAATGCTTTGACGAAACGAGATGCTTTCATGACAGAGAGTGTCACCTGGTTATCCTCCAGAGCCTGGAACACTTCCTCTGTTCCCCTGAGTACACACACGAACACGCACACACATTTTAGAAGGCATATTTGTGAGAACACGTCAGAGACCAGGGGTTCTCGACCAGGGGACCAGGTCCCACTAGGGGCCTTGGAACACTTCCAAGGGGACGGCAAAAGGATTTAAAATAAGAAGTCCCAAAATAAGCTAAAACAGCTAAAAATAAAGACATTTTATTTGCATTTGTTCTTTCAACAAAAGCCTACTTTATCACAATTGATAAGCAAATTTCTAAGGCCTCTTATTTAAAACTTCTTTCATCTGATTGTTAATTCATACCTTTTTAGCAAGTACAAAAGTATTTTAGTATAATTCTAAATATGTCCCCCTTCAGGTCATGGTTACGGAGCACCTAAAGGTGCTCACGAGAAACTTTTGCGTGCACATGGGAATTTTTATTTGGAATTTCCAGTTTAAGTATACTATAACCTATTTCCTTTGTGCGCCTTAGCCATCTCACTAGAAAGAAAAAGAGTGCATGGAGGCACAGTGCTGGGGAAAGTTACTTTTCAAAGCAATGCATTACAATATTGTGTTAATTCCTAAAAACTAGCTAATTGCACAACTTATTTTGTTTGTATGGAAAGTAATGCATTATGTTGCTTTTGAGTTACTTTTTCTCACCTGGGCTGGGCTTGCTTGTTTGTTTTTTAAGAGAAAAAAAGTTCTATTTTTGGCAAATGTAAAGGCCCTTTCTCACCAAAAGTGCAGATGCAAGGAAATGCAAATTCACATCTGTACAGTAGAGGGCGCAGCCCAAACAAACCTTTCAGCTGTGCTGCTCTGTTCTGGATTGCAGAAGAATAGGACACAGGAAAAGAAAGATCAAAACTTAAACACTTCAGCAATAAAAAATAAAATAAACAAATGTGATGTTTATCTAAAGTAATTTTTCCTTAGCATAATTGAATTGGATGATCACAGGTCAGTAGCAAATACATCGGTTAATAAAGTGAGATTAAATACATAAAGCATATTTGTGTAATTGAACATTTAGTTATTGCAGGTTTGTTTAATATTCAGAGTTTGCATTTCACTGTTTTTATTCATTTAGAGGAACACTGAATCTGATATTAATAAATTCATGTTCACATTTAGGGCCCTATTTTAACGATCTGAAACGCAAGTATCAAACGCGAAGCACAAGTAACTTTGTGGGCGGATCTCGGGCGCTGTTGCTATTATACCGGCAGGATAAATGACTCTTGCGCCCGACGCAAATCTAAAATGGGTTGGTCTGAAGTAGCTACATTACTCATAGGTGTGGTTTGGGTGTAACGTGCAATAAACCAATCAGAGCGACATCTCACATTCCCTTAAAAAGCAGGTGCGCTTGTTCCATGGCGGATTTGCCAGGAACGGTTCACAGACGAGGAGACCGACGTTCTCGTCAGGGCCGTAAAAGGCCGTAAAAGTGACATTGTTTGGGGATGAGAGAAACCCACCCAAATAAGCTTTGGTTAAACAAGCGTATAATAATTTGGGTAAATGTGTAAGCTAGATTTATGCCTATTTTTTCACATCTTCATGGACACCGCAATGATTTCCCTCGTGTGATAATATTTTTCCTTGTAATTATGTATGGTTTGCAAAAATGGCAACTGCTGCATCTGTGTAGATGAGAGAAGTGTATGCGCGTTGTGCACACGCTACATTATGGCCAAGCATGTGCCCTTAAAATAGAATCTGAATAACATGCCACTGATTTTAGACTAGGTTCTTCCTGGTCTGTGGCGGAATTGTTTTCTGGAACTGCAAAATAGCACCAGGGAACGTTTGCGCCGGAACGTGCCTCCTCTTTTCGCTGAACCTCAAGTTCATTCCAATAATTTACCCATGTGCGTCTGTGGAGGGAAAAGTCCGCTGTGTGTAGGGTGCAAAATAGGAATGATACATGCGTAGGTGTACAAAGTCAATTGCGCTGGGTGCAAGATAGGGCCCTTAGTCTAGAACTACTGTACAATAACCATCATGTTCACACACAATGCCTCTGCACTTATTCACAATTTCTCTCAACATGTGGACAGAAGAGCCGTCAGTCAATAAACAGGAAAACAAAGTAACTTGCATTTCTTATTTCAAAAAGTAACTTAGATCTCTTTTTGTAAATTTAAAAATAATGCGTTACTTTACTAGTTACTTGAAAAAAGTAATCTGATTACACAACTTGCATTACTTGTAAAGCGTTACCCCCAACACTGTGGAAGCACATGAATTAATATCAATCTGTTTGCTCAAAATGTGGCTTTCGTTAGGGCAGTACTTGTTAATTTCAAGGGCTTATGTCTTTAATACATCCTATGTCTCGGCTGAGAAAACGTGCCGCGAAATAGACTGATGGCACAATACGGATGTGTACATTATCCAGTTTGCCAAGTTCAAGGGTTCATAAAATTTGTGTTTAACCCTCAGAGAGTCTTCGGTCACTTCTGACCGAAAAATGTTTTGAATTTTAAAAAATCACAGCTTCATCGGAAGGTTATGATACTTGGTGACTTTTATGGCATTAGGTATGTGTATGCAAAAAAAAATTGAGGTCATGATCCGAGCATGCTAAGTGGTCGTAAAAAAAATAGTCACACTCAGTGCCTTCGGTCAAAAATGACCGACCCATAGGAAATGAATGGGAAATTTACAAAAACACAAAAATTCTCTGAATTTTTGTCTGTACAATCTACAAATTGGCCACGATTCTAAAAAAAAGTACACCGCAGTAAAGGGGTGACACTCTACAACATCAAGAGTGCAAAAAATTCACACCCACCCACACACACACACACATAGAAACACACTTTTATACACATACACACCAATAAATTCAGATTACAAAAAATCTGTTTTGAATTTTTAAAAATCACAGCTTCATTGGAATGTTACGAAACTTTATGACTTTTCTGGCATTAGGTATGTGAACACAGAAAAAAATTGAGGTCATGATCCGAGCATGCTAAGTGGTCGTAAAAAAAATAGTCACACTCATGGTCTTCGGTCAAAAATGACCCCCATAGTAAATGAATGGGAAATTGACAAAAACACAAAAATTCGCTACAAATCGGCCACGATGCAGAAAAAAAGTGCTCAGCAATGAAGGGGTGAAACTCTAAAACATCAAGAGTGAAAAACATAACATAATTAATAATTATAATTAATATATATATATATATATATATATATATATATATATATATATAATTAATATAATAATTATTAAAATTATTAAAATAATAATTAATAAAATGTTATAAACCTTGGCAAAAAGTATTATTTGAGAATTTCTAAAAAAATACAATCAATCCACATCTTAAAAGTAAGTAATTTGGTCCAAAAACAACTAGAATTCACAAGCATCTCCATTTAGAGCTATTACAGGCATCTAGTGGTAAACCCATGCAATAACATGATTTATTTAATTTTATGTTTAATAAATTGATTTATTTTTTTATTTTTATTTTTTTTCTGAAAGCCTAGTCTCTATTTTAACCGAAAATACCGCATAGAAAAATAAAAATAAAAAATAATAATAATAAAAAAAAAAAACATTATTTTCAATGGCAAAAAATGGACTATAAATATTGCATAAATATTAATAAGTTCAATCAAATTGTCTCAAAATACTAATTTAAAAAGAATAAATATTATAGAACAAAAATAAATTGCATTGGTTTTTACTGGGATGGAGGAAGTTTCATTTTTAGGTGTCCGGTCACTTCTGACCGGGAAGGCACTGAGTGTGACTGCTAAACGAAGACTCTCTGAGGGTTAAACAAAATGCTCAAAATTAAAATTTCGTTAGAGCAGCTGCTCTAGTATGAGGCTGAATCTACATTTGTCACTTATTGACGCGTAAGCCTCCCCTTTATAACGCAAAGCTCCCTTCAGTCCTCTATGTCTCTAGGCGCTGCTAGCAATAGTTAGAATTGAAGGAATTCAGCATTTATTCGCCACTTGTAAGTTACATTTTACTGTACCAATGTTTTATAATTGCCCGTTAAAGGTTTATATGGGACAATATAAATATTCTGCCCTAACGAAATCCACATTTTGAACACTTTTAACTGTTCCATTTTGTGGCGTGGTTTCTCAGTTGCCACAGAGGATGTGTTAAACCGGACATCAGGTCTTGATATTAGAGGTACTGCCATTTTTAGCAAAAAGATCCCTGCGAATTCACGCAGATGCTAAATCATCCATAAACCGGAAATTGTAACACGCGAGCATGCAAAAAATTCACGTGAGCATGTAAAAAAAGTTTTTTCATGAGCATGCAACAGTTACAAGTGCACACACGAAAGTTTGTGTATTTTTTATGGTAACTCTTTAGTTTAGGGTCCAATTCTCACTATTAACTAGTTGCATATCATCATGCATATTACTAGGATATTGGCTGCAATGGTTTTCATACTAAGATTATAGTATTTACTAAACCTTACCCTCACAATCAAACCCTCACACAACCTGTTGACATTGGACAATCTATCAAAACATGATTTGTGAGCATTTTAAATAGTCAGGACTGCTTCAAACGCCAGTTTTTGATGATCATAACTATGGCCAAACATGTACACGTACACAAAGCATATTTATAAAAGGCACATTCACAATACAACTGAAATAAAATAAGGTAATACAGAGAGCTCAAGGTTCTGTCTGTTATTCATTTCGACAAACTACCACACATCCCTTTCTCTGGCGCGCACACAGCTCGATGTATGAAGCAAACAAAAGAGAGGACAAAGTGAACAGCAGTGGCTCTCGACCCCCCTCCTCGGCGTACTGCGTTGCCATGGCAGCAGCCTCACGCGCTGCCGCAGCCGTCTCCATGCCAACGGCACCTGATGTCCGCATGCACACGCAGAAACACACTCACATACATTCACACGAGCACACGAACCCGGAGGAAAGACACACACACAGGCACAAAACATGTCACACATCTCTTGATTTCTCAGATTGAAGCCGCAGGTGTGTGTGTGTGTGTGTGTGTGTGTGTGTGTCATTCATCTCTGTTTGTCTCTCCATCTCCCCAAGCTCTAACCAATGCCGGTGCATGCAGAGTGTGTGCATATGAGCAACGGAGGAGCACTGCACACACACTTTGCACTTTGCACATCAATGTCAGTTGGTGAAGGGCACAAAAAAAGTGAAAAAGATGAGTGTAAATGCCTTAAAACAACCTCTTCACACTCTCTCTCTGAGAGGGAGCACAGGGCTGATGGGAAAGAGAGAAAGAAGAAAGGAGGATAGAATAAGAGGAGGTGAGTGACAGGCGTGGGCCACCTGACCTCCCGAGCGACAGCATGAAACCAGGCACAATCTCTGGCCTGCGGCACCTACAGACACACACTCAGAGGAATAATCTGTCTGTTTTCCAGTCCAGGCAACATGACAGACACATATAGCATTCGACACACATCACTGAAGCAGCGCCGGAGGGAAAAACACAAGTGAAGTCCAAGAGCATTTATGGTGGAGGTGAACGCCTTTGTCTGTAATGACTGATATTAGTGGAACTTGCCGTTGCATTTCATGAATATTTTAGGAAGGAGATCAACAGGTTAGAGCACAAAGACAAAGACACATTCTCTCATGTGCATTTGGTATCATTTAAATTAGATGAAATATTTTTAATAGGGATGCCCCCTAATAGTTGACTGACCATAAGTCGACGAGAAGAGGCTTAGTTGACCAAAATGTTATTAGTCGGTTAGTTGCAGGAAAAGAAACTCCACAGGAAGTGGCAAATTCACGCAGTCCGTGAAGGACAGATCATTAACGGCGGGTCTGTGTGGTAATTACATTATGTTGAGCAGGAAATCCAAACATTCGCCTATCATCCATCGACCTCAAATATGGCGTATCATTTGAAACATGTAAGTAGCAGCAACTTTACATAACTCTAATGTTAACCTACTGTAGATAAATGTGCGCTATAAGGAGCATATCCAAGTGTTTGAATTTAATTACTTAAATATATACTGGGGGGCTTAATATATAGCCTATTCCCTGCTCAAGCGCACACAAAGCTTTCCGCAAAGCAATAAAATCGGACAAAATAGCAAGGAGCAATTTTAATTGTTTATTAATAAACTAGTATTTTCTGAGTCTAAGCTAAAATATTAACGCGCTTCCTGCATGACATGGAGGCGCCGGCGCTATCACTTAGATTTTTTCCTGGTAACAGCGGAAACCACTTAAAATTCTCATTATTATTACTCATATAAATAGTCATTATTGGTCATGTAATGCATCATTCGAAACTGTAATGCTGTGTTCACACCGAACGTGAATTGAGCATCTGGAGCGAGTGATTTCCATGTTAAAGCTGCCGTCGGCAACATTTTTTTGATCATATTCAGTGAAATCGACACTATAATCCAACAGAACAACATAAATAAAGTGGTTTTAGAAAAAAACCCGAGCTTCTAACTCCACCTGGAGCGTGTTATTTGTTTTGCAAAAATCCACCGCTCCCGTCTCATCGGGTCCAATCAGCGCAGGGGGGTGTGAGATCTGACTGTCAATCACATCGTGCACACGCCACAGTCACAGATCCCCTCTCCCTCACGGCTCGCACACGTTTCAATATCACATGCACAGGACACGCCTGAAGTTCGCCTGAGATTGTACGAAGCGTGATGGCGGAGAGAAAATCTACTAACAAGCTTCCAATTCCTCTGTTATTGCTATCTATGGGTAGATTAGCCAGGGCAGCCTACCTCCGAGTCCATGGTGTTGATCGATGCTGAAGAGACGCGCGGGTCGCGCGCGTTCACAGAAAATCAGGTACACACGCACTGACGAACACGACGTCTATGGGAGGGTGCTCGTTGGTAGTGGGGGAGGGGCATGAGAGTTGTAAACATTCAAAATTTTGGCTAAGTCAACCAATCTGCCAGACTTGCTGACTGCAGCTTTAAGTCAATGTAAAGACGCGTTCACGCGCATCTGGAGGTCCTGCGGTGCGATAGACACGCCTAGCACTTGCCACTCCCACAAGAAGCAAATTTCGCCTTGAACGTGCGTCTATTTTGCTTCAAACGCTCGCATTATATGCACGTCCAATTCGCTTTGGACGCGCGAGTGGATTCAAAATGTTCAAGCGTCCAACTAGACGTGATAGAAGCGAATTTGACGCTCAATTCGCGTTCAGTGTGAACGCAGCATAAAGGGTCTACTTATATTTGTGTAAACTCACACTAAAAACAATACGTTGTGCTTTTGTAAAATTAAGAAAACAAACAGATTGCACTTTCTGCCGTCTCAGTCTCCGTGAACTGGAGCGAGTCACAAAAATTAACCAAAAGAGTATAGGCTACTTGCCTCACAGACATTACAAATATATCTATAGAAAGCTTGAAATGTCTACTTTTAAATGAATTAATTTGAATCGAAAACAAATACTCTCTGATTATGCAATCCGTATGAAAGGTGCATTTCTCATTAAAGGCGCGTTCACTACTGCGGAGATGGAAGTCAGCATCGTCAACTGACACTGACTCAGAAAACACTAGTTCATTAATAAACAATTAAAATGACTCCTTGCTATTTTGCTTTGCGGAAAGCTTTATGTGTGCGCTTGAGCAGGGAATAGGCTATATATTAAGCCCCCCAGTATATATTTAATTAAATTCATATAAACATGCAATTAGTCGATTAATTGCTTAAATAAACAACTATGAGTCAAAACAGTAATATTGTTAAATATTATTACAATTTAAAAGAACTGTTTTCTATTTTAAAATGTAATTTATTCCTGTGATCAAAGCTGAATCTTCAGCATCATTACTCCAGTCTTCAGTGTCACATTATCCTTCAGAAATCCTTTTAATATGCTGATTTAGTGTTCAAGAAACATTTCTGATTATTGTTGATGCTGAAAACAGTTGCACTAATTATTCTTTTCTTAGGAAACTTTGTTTCAGGATTCTGTCACTTTTTAACAATTTATTGCATCCTTGCTGAATAAAAGTATTAATTTCTATAAAAAAAATCTTACTGACCCCAAATTATATTCTATTATGCTCCATTTAAGTATGTTTCTTAATATAATTGGTACACGACATAAGAACTCTGTGAATCATAATGCAGCTTTAATCAAGTTTAAGTGCACTTATGAGGACTTGGTGTTTTGGCCTGAAGCCACCATAAAAATACAGCACAATAAACTCAAGTTATGATGGTTGAGAAAGAAGAACTCATGCAAGTACGCTCTGCCTTTCTGCATGCTACAGTATATGAATAAATGACACATGATGAGCTCCTCTGCTCACAAACTTTTGGAATATGATCATCATTAAAATCATATATCAGAATATAACAGGATATATCCAAAGATGAATGGCAGAAAACCTGTTTAAACCCCCACATCCAGGCAGTTAATATGAGCTTCAAGCCATTACAGTATAAGTGGATTAAAAAGTCTATAACTCCAGAAATATTTCATAACTTTAATCCCAACATTACTGATCAATGTATAAAAAGTGATTAAATTTGCCAGTTGTTTGGCTGAGGAAAAGCTTAAAGAAAAATGCAAATCTTTTATCTGTGGAAGTGGTTCAACGCTCTTTAACAGGTGTTACAACAAAACAAAATGCACTATCATTAATACTTGTATTCATTAAGGATACATTAAATTGACATTTATAATGTTTCTAAAAGGTTTCTATTTCAAAATGCTCCTCTTTTGAACTTTCTATTTATTAAAGAATCCTGAAAAAAATGCCATGGTTTCCACAAATAATATTAAAAAATAAATTATTTCAACATTGATAATAATAATAAATGTTTCTTAAGCACCAAATCAGCATTAGAATGATTTCTGAAGGATCATGTGACTCTGAAGACTGGAGTAATGATGCTGAAAATTCAGCTTTGATCACTGGAATAAATTACACTCTGAAACATATTAAAAAGAAAATAGTTATTTTAAATTCTAATCATATTTCACTGTTTTTTTTTTTTTTTTACTGTGTGTTTGATTATATAAATGCAGCATTGGTGAGCCTAAGAGACATCTTACTAACTTACTAAACATTAGCATACCCAATATATGTATATTATTTGATTTATATACTTAATCTTTTTCCCTTTTATATATTAGTAATTGTGTTTATTATAGTCTACTGTTGCTATCAATTTAATATAGTTAAATATGGATGAAAGCAGTACAGCACGGCTGCTCTCACACACACTCAGAAAGGTTGTAAATGATCACCTCTGCTTTAAGTGATCACACACTCAGCCCGTGTGCCGCAGGAACTCTGATTCAGACCAATCACAGGAGCCGTACTCTCAACTCTTTCTTTCTCTCTGACTCGGACTCACACACATGAACATTAGCAGTGGGAAAGGTGCAGTGATGACAGGATTCATTCTCTCGGTATCTCTCTCTCTCTCACACACACACACACACACACACACACACACACACACTGCATCTGTCTCATCACATCATCTAACTGTGTGTCTTCACTGCAGGCTGTTCTCAGAGGAGCAGCAGGTGAGAGAGCGGACTACATTACTACTGCCACAGAATTATCACATATACACAAGTACAAATAACTAGCTATCAAAATAAGGGTGAATGTCTTTAAAAAGACAGCAATATTTGCATTTAAGGTATTTGCATTAAACAATATTTGCAATGTAGGCATTTTTTAACCGTATAAAATAGGCATGTTGCCCATTTATGACAATTACTTGTACTAACTAAAGGAAATTCTATGCACAATTATGGCTGTTGCCTATCAAATCAACATCACCATATAATATAAACAAGCTGTAAATAATGAGCAAGTTATCAATAAAATAAGCACGGCTGGAATGCTTTGACATAATTTAGACTGGTCTTTATTTAGGATTCTGCAGCTCTGTGCTGTCTGTCACATTGGATCTTATATAATCACTGTTTTAGAGTGTAAGATTTCTTCATATCAAGTGTTTTCAAAGTTAATTTAATTATACTTTGATCAAAACCCACTTTTATTATTTCCACCTTCACCAGTAGTTGCCTCTGAGACAGTAAATGCAGATATTTGACAGTCACTATAGTGTCTGACTGCAGTCACTACTACCACAGTTACCACAATGTCATATTGCAGACAAGAAAATATTCATTTACTATGCTATTCACATGAACATATCTAGGACTTTTTGTCATGTCAAGTGTCAATTTAATTTAGGACATACAATCATTTTAATTATAATCACTACAGAGTACACACTAATTCAATGATTCTAAAAATAAAATAAATAAATAAATAAATAAAACACAATATCAGGCACTAAAATGCATGTTAACATGTTACAAATAAAATAGGGGACATCCAGTAGTTTTGTCAGATTTAAATTAATTATAAAAAAAGATAAACAGCAATAAGGATAAATAAAGAGAATCACTAACTAAATGTTCCCTCTCTATCTCCATTTTAAATGTTTTTTTTTAAACAAAACTTCAAACATGCTCATAGATCAAGAGTACTTATTTATCTCTCCCTCTGTTTCATAGCAAACACAATTCCATAACCTCTTTGAATGAGTCTACTGTTGTGTGTGTGTGTGTGTGTGTGTGTGTGTGTGTGTGTGTGTGTGTGTGTGTGTGTGTGTGTGTGTGTGTGTGTGTGTGTGTGTGTGTGTGTGTGCGCGTTTGATCAATGACTTTTCCATTCGCCCCGCTGTCAGGCAGGAGTTCATCAGAGAATGCTGAAACTCATATTTACTGCAGGGTAGAGAGTCCTGCAATGCCCTTTATCTCTCTTCCCATCTCTCTCTCTCCCTGAGCCCAATCAGGGGGCTTGTGGATGTTAATTGAATTGGGCTGGGGGTCTCTTTCTAATGTGCAGCAGATGGTCAGGACATTCCTGCTTCCTTTATCTCACACACACATACACGTGTATACGCACATGTAAACACACATATGCACACACACTAGGTGGCAGTGTTGTACTACCCTGGCCCAATGAGTCACGCTTAAAGCCCTAAAGCCATTATGAAGCAATGAATGCTGATCATCTAGAGAAGTGACCATGGGTGCGTCTCAATCAGCCCTTGTTGTACAACATCACGACTGGTATTTATGAACAACAGCAGAACTGATCGTTTTCTCACATTTATTATTCTTACAAACACCGGCAACTTTTCAGTCATAAATTACTTATAAATGTTAGCTAGATTATGTTTATGACAATTTATGTTTATGCTGCAATATAGTTGAATAGTTGGCTCACGTGATTGTTTCGCACTTCAGAACTTCTGTTAAGGGAACACGGTGAGCATAAATGCTCCCTGGTTTTCACAGTGCATTGTGGGACTTTTTAGGGAGCAAATGTTTTAGTGCACAGGAAGGATTTTGCCTTTAAAACGTCCGTCTCTATGATCAGAGCCCTGACCCCCGAACTAGAGAGCTGATTGAGACGCACCCCATGTGTGAGTTAGAATGTGTAGCTATGCTCTCTGCTTATAGAGTCAACTTAATCTTGCTTACCAAAGTACACAGCCTAACTAGACCATGTACCGGCGTTCAAATTGAAGCCGGTGATGTCTAAAAATGCTGTCTACATAGGCATCTCACTTCATTTTGAACAGCTTATTGTTACTAGAAAATCACACAAACACACACACAGACACACTTTTTTAGTAAACTAACAGAAAAGCACATAGAGGAGGACATGACCTCTCGAAATACCGAGTCATCAGCAAAGCAGGGCTGGGACGTTCATCCGCATCTGTGTGTGTGCGTCCAAACAGCAGCATATGTGCGTCAGGACAAAAATGTGCGCTGTAGCAAATTTGAAATAAAATACAGTGTTGGTAAGGGAAGCGTATGTGTCTTAATTTAATTACAAGAAGTAGCATATGCTAAAAGTGTTTGCATGCACGTTTTGTTCCGCGTCATTATAGACCGTTTCGCCCACTGGCTCCGCTCAGTGTTACGTTATGACTGCCAGGAGAGTCTTTCGGTCAGTCGAACCTTCGGTGCAGGACGTTTTTAATGCAAGTTCTGCAGAATTGTCACTCTTGCAACTGCAGAGCAGGCAAAGAGATGTTTCTGTGCACCGTATTTATACAATGTGTGTGTGTGTGTGTGCTGTGCGTACAATGCAGGGCTGTAGGTGGTAATTACAGGTGATTTGCACTCCGTCCTGCTAAATGTGTGGAAACGCTCAATTATAAGTACATGGCAGCAAACAGAAAGCCTCTTCACTGCAGGACCATTAACGCACACACAGCTCCATCTGTGTGTGCGCACACTTCAGCTTCTATCATGAATACTATCATCATTAATCATCTTTTCTCCTTGCGGACAAGGCTGTCCGTTATTGAGAGCCTGAGTAATTTGGAATTGATTCTGTCCCCAGTATACAACCCCACCGCTGAATACTAAACACAGTGTTTGTTGATATGGCATATACACCACTGACAAAAAAAAAGAGGAAGAAATAGAGTGATCAAAGAGGAGAGAGGGAGAGGGAGAACTAAAGATAAAGCATATGTCCACCTTTTGTTGCAGCACTGACGGGGACGAACAATACCAGCAGGTATGTGTGCTAAACAGGGGGAGAGAGAGAGAGAGAGTGAGAGAGAGAGAGACCACGTCCTTTCTCTGTTCTGCAGGATCTAAGCTTCTAGAAATAAGCAATAAAAATCTTCCCCCTTTTCCTCTATATATCTCTGTTCGCTCGCTTTTTTTCTTCACATGCCTACCTGTCAGTGAGACACCACCCCCTGTGATTCTCTCTCTCTCTCACAGGTGGGTGTGAGACACTGACGCATATGACAGGTTATAGCACAGAGAGCTGCAGTCCTTATGACTCTGCGTATTGGTGCATTACGCAACACTTAATACTCAGTTTCAGTTATATTACTGACCTGACGTCACTGACACTACTGGATACTACACACTACTGAACTGACTCCAGCTGAGTAATGACACTATTGTCTTTTTAGAGCAGAACTGTAATCTGTTAGCATCTTTGAATCGTTTTATTATCGTAAGCTTGACTTCACTAAACATGCAGTACACAAACACAAGGATGATGGGGATATTTGTTTCGATGCAAATTAAAATGTAGCTGTGAAGGATAGAAGTACAGAATTTTTTAAATATTTATTTTATAATATATATACACACTTTTCTAACTTTTACATTTATTTTAGTATTTGTTTTATTTTTGCACGTCTTTGTCAGATTAAGCTCACTTCTAGGAAAAATGTTGTTCCAAAACTATAGCTAAGTACAGACTCGTTTACTTAGCTATCAAAATGGGGACATAGCACTTACTTATATATATGCAAAAGCAATATCACATAAGCAGTATCATAACCATAGGCCAATTTGTCTCCAGAGGCACTCTAACTTATAAAGGACAAAATAGACACAAATTAAATGGAAAATTAAGAAAGAATCTAAATAAGAAGCCTCCATTAAGGTATAAAAAAACAATAATACGGAATTACTGTTACATCAAAACGGACAAACAGGCACAGACTGACCCGTTTCCGATTCATCCATGCAACTTGCACGTAAACATGCTCATTCGCACACACACATTGCTTCCAGCTAAATACGAAGCGGCCTGAAGGCATTTTCAGAAAACTTTCAGCCCTTGGGAAGGAGACTGCTTATACAAATGATTCTGTTAGATTAGAGCTTTTGTGCGGCTGCCATAGGCACAAAGCATCCTCTCCAGTTCTTATCTGCTCACAGCTCGTTTCTATAATTGTAAGCAATGAACCCTTTGTGAAACTCCCGAATGGTCTCAATCAAACCAAAAAGAGCAACAGCATCATTTGAGCTCATCTAAATACAGAAATGTCTTTTCCTGCTAGTGTTTATTCATTCACAGGCAGTCAGTTTATGTTCTTCGTTGGACCCTTGACTTGTTTGCCCAGAAGGCTTAAAGCAGCCATTCTGAGTCCTGCTCTCTAGGGAGATTGATAGTAATTATGTTTGTGTGAGAGCTCAAGGTGCCCTGGCATTGATAAGCCATTTAATCTGTGTATGAAACATGGCTTGCTGTCAAACACAGATTTGAACCAGACTCTGAGAGAGCAATGCTGTCCGGCCGGTGGCTGTGTTTCCCAACCCCATCTAAACAGCATTTTTGGCCATCAAAGGTGCATTTAAGCACTAGATGTGTTTCAAAGCCTGCTGAGCTACCCATCTCGAGAGCATTTCCGGGTATCAAAGGTCCATTCAAATACTGGCTGTGTTTCAAAACCTAGTGAGCTGCTTATCTAGACAGAATTTTTGCACATCATAAGCGCATTCAATCCGTTAAGAACATTTGAATATGCCTATAATTCTGTCCAGTATGCAGGAGGCGGCTCACTAGGTTTTAAAACACAGCCAGTGTTTTGTATCATTTGCTCACTCTTTCTCAGTGGTGGTTGTGTCACACAGAGTATTATGATAATGTGGAGTCACTGGCTCATCACGCGTGGCGGTTCTTCCCTGCAGCAGGGAGCTCCATCATGTTGAGGAATGCTGTTTTTTAGGCTATGGCTTGTTTTTGGCACTAACATATTCGAATTACGGTGCCTTAACAGCATGGATGAAGCCAGTACCAGTCTCTCGGTGGACAGTGAGTCTGCCACAAAAGACAATTAGCTCGCGACTGGAAATGCATGAAAGTTATGGTAAAATTACGTCTCAGGAAAAAATAATCCAATACATCAATTAGGCAAAGTCAATTAGGACAACTCCCCAATTAAGATGAAAAATCTACTGGTGGAGGCTGGAGGCTGTAGCAAGCTGCAGCTAGGAAAGACATACATTTTTATGTGTGTGTGTGTGCGTGCGCATGTGCGTTAATCTTCACTATTTTTATGTTCTTGTGTTTTCTTTTTCTGAGGAGAATTACATAGCAAATTAAATATTTTTTAATAAAATAAAGTAAAATGCACTGCCACGTCAGGACACTGAATCATCATTATCATCTATTTAACATTCTGCTTACTGAGCACCTGCGAGTGTCTACGACCTCTTGACGTTTGACCTTTTGAAACCTCTGGCATCTCACCTCAGTCTGTGGTGACCTTTGTCTTTGTAGGGTGTGATGTCCAGAGACGTTTCCTCCCAAGTCTTCGTGATGCCTTCCAGTGTCTGTGAATGAGAGGTCAACATTAGGCTTTTTAATGTTAGCACTAATCTTTCCAGACACATTCCACCTCAGCTCTGAACGCCAGATTGTATTAGAGCTGGAAGGGCAGCCATCGGTCTCATGGGGACGTCAGGCGACTAGTGACAGTGAAAGAACATCGATCGAGGCCCCCGCAAAGTTTCCCCCACAATAAACGTCATCGAATAAACACCAGACATGAATAGAAATCCGCCAATGACACTTCTTATTTACGATATGTTTCAAAACCTAGCAAGCAACCTACCTAGCAGCAGTTTTGGACATCTTTCAAACATTCAAACACTTGAAGTCTTTTAAATCCCAGTGAGCTGCTTGCATAGACAACATTTTAAGACATCACAGGCACGTCCGAACATTGGCTGTGTTTTGAATCTAGTGAGTTGCCTAACAAGACGGTATTTTTAGGCATCATAAGTGCATTTCAAAACATAGTGAGCTGCCTATCCAGGTGGCATTTTGTTGTATTAAGGTGGGGTCATATTTACTGTTGTTCAGCGAATTTCAAGGAATCCATGCGATCATAATTTCACTTGAGAGCGATTTTTCCACACAGATTTCGCAACGGGTTCATCTTCAAATCCGTTTTGATCAACAGAAAGCTGCTTGGTTTGAAACTGATTTGTTTGTGAGCTGTGAATCATACAATCGCTATCCTACTGACATTCTTGCCCGCAAAAATTTGCTGAAATGTGACTGTACCTTTAGATCTGAAAAGACAGCTATCTATTTTGTGAGGAGGTTAGGTGACTTATAGTCTCAGCCTCTGAACATCTGATGCATAAGGCACACAAAATAGGAAACACTTTAGGTTTAGGAGTTTCAAAGACGTCATCCGATTGATTGAATTCTACAGGATTTCCAGAAGACGTGTGTGTTGCGTCCGGTGTGAAGCCAAACCCCCTCATGGAAGAAGAAGAAAGCTTTCGTGTTAGCAACTGTGACAATGAGCGCTTATCAGGATCAACTAAACGCTGGATTGTCAAAAGTTTGTGAAGTTTGCGGCGCCATTGTTGCAGTAAACTTGCACAATGTTCTTGAATGAATAATTTATTAGATGCACACTGGTCTCGTAGTTATCGTAGGGACATCAACGTTACATTTTCACGCCTCTAAACATGACACGAAACAAAATGAACTGTGATTGGTTGCTCTACATGTCGGTCAGACGTCCTCTTGGCCGGTCCTTGGCCAATGAAAGCTGTGATGGAGTCCAGACCTTCTGCCGTCAGTCTGAAGGTCCGGCTACGCGAGACTAGGCGACTTGTGACAGGGAAATATCATTAATCTGGGCCCCTGCAAAGTCTTTCCAGAAACACCAGCCATGCGCCATGCCAGTAAAGCTTCTCATTTACACTCTATCTGTCTTTCTACTTTTCTCTCTCTCTGCGGGTGACTTCTGGGTGAACCGCTCTGTGCTTTGGGGGTTATGAGGCTTTGCTCTCCCATTGCCACTCTCGAACCAAAGCTGTGTTGTTATAACCTCTGCGAGCACAGAGCCGAACGCCTGGGAATCTCCCTGGGCCGAGAGTGAGAAGAAAGAGAGGAAGAGGGAGAGAGGGAGGAGTACAGCCTCCCACAGTCTGACAGCTGGACAGGGCAGATCTCCTCTGCAGGGGCAGTAAAGGCTGCTCTGAAGGAAATTAAGCGCAAGGCTCATTTCCCCTGTGGCCGCAACACATGACCTGGGGACAGCAGCACTGCGCTCATACTGTACTGCACTATTACTGAACGCAGTCCAGGAAATGTTCCATAGGACTATAAACCAGTCGACTTTCTAGGCCTGTTTTACACATCCTGCGTCAGCGGCATATAATGTAGCTTGTGCTTTTACACTAAAGGCATTTCTGCTGCGTAACAGCTCTGTGCAGAAAATAAAGTGACTTCTGGTTTACCACATTGCACATTTCTTCCAATAACAGCTATAAATTATAACACAAATTATATCATGGATATCGGAAGTGGGCCGTTGAGGATTATTACAAACTTGATCGCCATGAAATCTAATTTACATGAGGAGGTGGAATGACATTTACATCCAATTGGTAATTAATTTACACAGAACCCAAAACATAGCTATAAACTGTTTAAAGCGTCTGGATTCAGTCAGTCTTATTGAATTAAAAAGTCCTGTTTGTGAATTTGCATCAGGCCTGATGTTGAGGTCTTTTAGAGGCGGAGTAATAGGGCAGTTATTCGATCAAGTGTTATGTTTCTTCGTAAAAGCAAAATATTGTGTTAATAAAAAGGTTTTAAAGTGCATTTCGACATGTTTTCTGATGAGATCTGTAAAAGCCAGTCTCCGCAACAGAGGAAAAACAAGCAGTTATAAAATGTGGCATGTTACAAATTTTAAAATGCTTTTGAAAGAAGTCTCATACTCTCCCAAGCTGCATTTACTTTAATCAAAAATATGGTAAAATACTCTGAAATATTATTACATTTTAAAGTAACTATTCTATTTTAATATATTTTAAAGTGTAATTTATTCATGGGATGGCATCAAAATAATAAAAAATCAAAATAGATTGATTAAATATTTAGAAATCAAAATGATACGCTGATTTACTGCTCAAATAACATTTATTACAATAATCAATGCTCAAAACAGTTGTGCTGTTTAATATTTTTGTGGAAATTGATTTTCTGTGATTTTATTCTTTAATGAATTAGAAATGTAACTGGTAACTGTACTCTTAAAAGAAAATGTTCTATATAAAACCTTAAAGGGTTCTTTTAGTTTTTAATAAACTAGATTTAGTTTGAATTAATTCATTTTTAATTTTAAATACATTTTATGAAATACAGCTCGCAAACACTTCAGAATTTTTTTTAAAGAACCACTAAGCATGAAAGTATAATGCAATCATTTAAGAAATTTCTCCTTATACTGTATAGAACCTTTTTGGTATAAAGGGTTCTCTAAAATTGAGTCAAGAACTCTAGGGTTCTATACTGAACTCAAATTTGTGTGCAACTTTATTTCTTGTGATTGTGACTTTAATTCATGCATTGTGACTTTATTACATTTATTTTTCATAAGTGTGACTCACATTGCGATTTTGACCTGATCTTTTACTCTGAGGCAGAAACAGGCTTCAATAGAGTGACATGCAAAACTAAACTTAGCACCGAAGCCCTACTTTTATTGCTGCTTCTATAGGATGCTTCTGCCACTTGCTGCAATGTGTGAATGCAGGCCTAAAGGTTCAAATAAATCAAAATCTGACTCTAAGTATAACCCCACAACAGTCTGATAGCTTTGTGCTCAAGACCACCATCTCCTTTCCATTCAAACTGTTTGGCTAATGAAACCCACATCTGCACTGAGGCCAGACTCTCTACTGGGGCGATCTGACTACAGGATGTCACCCTGAGGATATCATCTTTGACCTTCCAAACCCGACCTCTGACCATAATCCTCTTGACAGTGACTTTCCTTTTCTCTTTAACATACCGAACCTCTGAGGATCTTATGCACTGTGAGAGGAGCAGAGAGAATTGAACCTTGATGAACCCAAAGTCCTTCACAGCGACAAAAGAAATAAGGAAGAAATGAAGTTTCCAGTTACAACTGAAAATGAGTTTTATAGCCTGATACTATTTGAATCATAGCATGTGCTTTTTAACCATTGTATTTTTTTCATATGAGGTCCACTAATAATGTTACTCGAGAATGATGCAGTAAAGTAGTTTTGAATGAAAGTTTCAATGTGTTTTTAAATACTCTCTCAAGGGATCAAGGACAATTTGATTTCTCTTTCTTTGACACTACAAGTGCTTTTAAAATGCAGAATCCAATACACTGATCGGAAGAACCTGCCAAGTTGAAGGACGCTGTTAATTTGCAATTAACCATATACATCAGCAAACTCCAAAACAAAGGAAAGCTGATAAGAAAAGGGTTCTCTGTTGCACTTTAGCACTCTTTTTTTTATATACATTGTTCTCTTTAGGATCTTTCACTGAAGAATCATTATTTTTTTAAAGAGTGAAATTATACTCAAAATGAAATAAATGAAGCCAAATGAGAAAGAGAGAGTTCTGAAGAAGGATTGAGAGAGAGGGTAATATCATACCTGTTCTATTGAGAGCTCTTTGCTGGCCGCTCCTGATATGTCACTGATACGCTCGGCATGTTGGTCCAGACCCAAAGCCACAATCTTCTCCAGAGTGAAGTCTTCACTGGTCGGGTCAAACGTCTGCTGTGCCTCTTGCCTTATTTGATCCCAGTGTCTAAAATAAACAGATCCACACCATCTTTTGATGATAAAATCTGATTGGCCAAAACCCTTTGACACTGACATATGAATCTGAGTTCAAACAGGGTGAAAAAAACTTTTATCAAAGCCATTTGATCTATTCCAAAACCAAAACCTATGGGCTGGCATTTTAAGACATCATAGACACAGTTTCCAACTCAAAGGCTTTTCCAAAAGATAGGCAACTTAATTATGCTGCCTGCTAAGAATGCTCATTTTGGACAGATTCTAAAGCAGCAGCAATATTTATAATATATAATATATATATATATATATATATATATATATATATATATATATATATATATATATATATATGAACTATACAAACACAGTTCAGTGTAACTAAAAATAAAGCATCTTATCCAATGTTTGTGTGCTTATTAGGGTATCCTCCTGTTTTCTTAGCAACATTAATGCCAAACCCTATAGGACAAAACATTGAGTAAGATGTGAGTTGCCGTCTATGTAGTGTGGTTAGGATGATGCCTTAGAAGACTGCTGTCTATGTAGGCAGCAGGCTGCGAGGCATCTTAAGAGGTTTTAGATCAGAGCTATTGTGTAGGCCTTTAGGAGAGATGAGGTTGGTGATTCATTAATAAAAATATCTAATGGAATTCTTACGCTAAAATTATGAGAGTGTGTGCTATTCAAAGTATTTTGAGAGCTGAAGGAAGACTGCGCTGGTTAGTCACAAAAGACTGGTCACTAGTCATGTTGACGGTCAGATTTTGTCATAACAAACAGGTGTGACGGCCGACGACAGCGCAAGGATTGAATTCTCCCGTGAGAGATCCCGTAGTCATGACGCACAGCTTGTTGTCTTCTCTCAAAGAAATCCACAGAGACCGACTGTACATCTGATCCACAACAAAACACAACACCGCTATTTCAAAAAACCCATCCTGCCAATGACTGGCCCCTCTGAGACCGGGCCCCGGCATTCTGGGACGCGATCTCTCCTACGAGTGCCTGTTTTTCTTTCGCTCTTCTCGTTTCCCGTTCTGTCGGTCATGGACTTCTGAGGCTGGAGCTCTGTTTATTTTCATCTGCTTCCCTGATGTGCTGCGCCGGCCAGCGGGAGACGCTAACAGGGATCTTTCAGAGGGTTACATCAGTGTGATTAGCCGGCTGTCATCAGGGGAACGTGAGGCCTGTCTCTGGCGTCTCCACCAGGGCTGTTGTAGCACGCCTGATTGGGGCCGATGGGCTGTTGTTTTGGGAATGCCAGATCCAATCAAATGGCTTAGGAAGCGAATGACAGGGCAGAAGAAAAACGAAGAGCGGAAAATGTTGCGTTCTCTCGGCAGGGAAGGCGCCGGAGTGCACAAATGCTCTGCGTGAGAGAATACAGAGAGGTGACGAGCTGTAACTGAGGGCTCGCTGTCAGGGTGTGGGATTACAGCTGATCCTAGAACAGTAATCGGCACCAAACCGCTGCCGCTGATGATTATCAGCTGGACTTCACAACAGACCTCAGGTCACAAGCTAAAGAAGGCAATCTCTCCAACATAGAGCAGTTATAAAGAGCGATTGTCCAGAGAAGAGGCAACATGAAAGACGACGGTGTCATTTTTGTCAGGGACCACTCTTGATAAGGAGGATTAGTGCGAGAATGACATTTCATTATGCTGAGGACATGATGTGTGTGTGTGTGTGTGTGTGTGTGTGTGTGTGTGTGTGTGTGTGTGTGTGTGTGTGTGTGCAGAGTTGGCAGGTCTGTGCAACAAAAGTAGCCCAATGGCAAGTCAAAAGTAGCCCAAAATTGGGTGGAAATCAACCCAAGGAAAAAAACAAATTACCCGCGGACTAAGCACCACTGTGTGTGTGTGTGTGTGTGTGTGTGTGTGTGTGTGTAATCCTGGTAAACCCTACATTTTGGGGACAAAATGTCCTCAAGACAGCTGGCTAATCACACTGATGTAACCCTCTAAAAGATTTTGGGGACAAAATGTCCTCACAAATATGGCAATATCCGAAATCCTTGTCCTTTTGGGGAGATTCTTTGTGTGTGTGTGTGTGTGTGTGTGTGTGTGTGTGTGTGTGTGTACGAGCACCCCCACCTCTCTCTCATGGCTGGATTCCTGAAGTCTGTGATCAGTGGGATGATTTTCTTAAACTGTTCAATCCTGCTCTTAGTGAAGTCCACAACCTCCCAGTGCTTGTCCTGAAAGAACACACACACACACTTCACCATCATTACTCTATAATAGTCAGGATCCCACTGCAGGCTGAAGTGTAAAATGCTGAGTGCTGTGTTGTGATGGGCTGATCCCCTGTCAGTGGAAGAGCACCCAAAGGGTCTGAAGCAAGCAGGTGTTTCTAATCTGCTTAAAGCTAAATGTCAGGATAATGAGAAGCTGGTGAGAAGAGAAGCTAAATTAGCTTTAAAGGGTAATTAGCTACACAAAAGAGCTTTTATCACAGTTACAAAGGGAAACGAAGGAATGAGAGTCTCTGCTGGACCCTAATGAAGTAGCATCAGTATGTGTGTGAGAACAGCAGAAGATGAGTGAGAGACAGAGACATCACTGACGCCGTTAAGTGTCGGCCCGATGGCTGCTAGTTTTTTATGTGAAGGGTCTATACAAGATCTTAGTACTCAATCCGCTAATTGTGACGCTCAATTAAATTAATCATTTAAAAAATACAAATATTATTTGTGTTATTCACATATATTATGGTGCTCGTATTACCACACCTGGACAGAAGCAACAGGAGTCTGCGGCAATACTGAAAGGATATGAAGTATGAAAATGAAGCCTTAGCAAATCAAAAAGTTTGAAACATTATTTTATATATAATTTACATTACAACACACACTACCATTTTAATGTTCGAAGTTGGTAACATTTTTGAAAGAAGTCTTAGAACAGTAATACTGTGAAATATTATTACAATTTAAACAACTGTTTTCTATTTTCATCCCTGTGTTTGCAAAGCTGCATTTCTCCAGTCTTCAGTGTGACATTCTCCTTCATAAATCATTCAACTATGCAGATTTGCTGCTCAAGAAACATTTGCTAATTAATATGATCAATGTTGAATACCGTTGAGCTGCTTAATGTTTTGGACACTGTGATTGATTATTGTTTCCTAGGATTATTTGATGAATAGAAAGGTCAGAATAACAACATTTATTTATTTAGCTGAAATATAAATATTTTACAACACTAATAATGTACTTCATCACTTTTGATAAAATTCAATGTATCCTTGCTGAATAAAGGTAATTTCTTTCAACCAAAAACATTTTTTTACTGATCCCAACGTTTTGAACGGTAGTGTATCTGCTTATGACGACCTTATTGATCACTTTCTCACAAAGAAAATCAGATGTGCATTTGTGAGATTTTGAATGAATGTTTTGTTAAAACAGCATAATACATCCACCTATGTTTATTTTTATTTTTATTTTTAATAATGCTAATATTGTTAATATTTTATTTTTATATTAATATATTTATGTATAATTTTAGTTTTTTTTAATATATTTTTTAATTACATTTTTAACAACAGCTTAAACAAAGTCTGTGCTGTTCTATTCTGAGAACTAACATTGTTTATTTGAAACTGCCATAAATGCAAGCTTGGTCCCTGAACTGACTAATGTTGAGCACCAGGAGTACAGAGTAAGTTGCCTTGATCTCTCGGCTGATCTTGCCTTGATCTCTCGGCTGAGTTTGTGGAGTCTCTTGAACATGTTCTGGCCGGTGTTGTCCATGACCTCAGTCTGTAGAGAGGCCAACTGACCTCCCTTCCACTCGTCCCACAGAGCCTCCCACTGCTGGGCGATCTCCCATACCTGCTGCAGGTAATCCATGTCCTACAAATACACGCACATGAACACCATCTAAACATCACCATAACCAGAAATCACCTTCCTCAACAGCATCAATAGTGTTCAATTCGCTGTTACACAGTGATTTTCCCTCAGCCAAAGAGCTGTTTGTGCTCTGTTGTGCTTAGCGTTGAATGTGTCAGTGTTGTATTGTATGGAGAACATTTTTACTGTAACAGCAGTGAATAGGTACCTTCTCTAGATTGAGGATGTCATTAGAGGCTGGTTCTTCAATATCAAAGATGCTGAGACCGTGACGTATGCTCTGCTCCTCTTCTTTAAGAGCCTCCAACTGGGCACGCAGTTCTGACACCAGCTCTAGTGCAGAATCTGGGGCTACACTACTGCCAAACGGACCTGCACATAGATACATGCACAAATAAGATACACAAAAAAACCACACAAATGCCCTGCATATGGTTAATGATTAAAAAGATGCACATTCAGCTGTCATTTCCCCAGGGAGCAGCTTGTCGCTCTAAAAAAAAAAAAGGCTCAATGGATTCCTACTGGCAAGAAAGTTAGCAAAGTGAGCATGTTTCTATTAATGTGGATTCACAGTTGGGAGCTCAGCAGGTCAGCAGGTCTCTTTCCTGAGCAGCATGCGAGTTCTGGCTCGGACCCAGCTCCGCAAACAGGCCCGCACTCCCACAATCCACACGCACTTGCGACAGCTTTGATTTACGAGATATTTGATATTTCAAAAAGCACCTCATTCATCTCAGGATGGCAATACACAACACGTACAGTAACACACACGAACGCGCTCGCACAGACATCAGTATAGAGGCCATTATCTGCCCTAAAGGCCTCTGTGATATGTTTACAGGCGCGAGTGTTAACGTCGGTCAGCGTTTATAATGCATTCCATCAAACTGGCTAAATCACACACCTACTGCACATCTACAGCAATTACAAAAAAACACACGTTTACACAATTCTGCATAAAGGCGAGCCATCAAGCATCGCGTCGAAATCCATCAGGGATCTCCAGTTAATATTTGTGCAAAGTCTGATTTACTGAAGCATTTAGCACATTCTGAAGTGCGTCGCTGGAGCGGAACGATTTCAGGAGCACGGGTGTTGAGAGGTTTGATGACGCCCATCCTCTCTCTCAGTTGTGCCTGACTAAAACGTAAAGAAAATCTAATTAGCAAATGTTAAAATGGGATACATATTTGATAAATCTGCCTTGGAGATTTCAACCAATCATGTTTAATTGGGCCTGTGTTTTTTCTCAGCGCCGATTCTGAGAGGGAAAGTCACACTGGGTCCGTGGAGAGCAGGAGATGAGATTTTGAACGGGCACCTTGGCAGGGGCCAGTAGTATGTGTTTGGACTGAATGAGTGTGATATTATTGAAACCATCTCCCTCTCTTGAATACAAATTTCTCTCCGCACAAAGCTGCTTCCTGGCCTCATTAACCTGAAGGAGCCCGCCATTGTTTGCTGGAACAATCCAAACAATCCAGTCGTTCTACAAGTTGCAGCTGCCGCCCACATTCGGAAATTGTGGGATTGTGGGAAATAATAACGATGAGCGACAAGCGTGTTTGCCACGTGTTGACTTAGCGCAAAAGCTAAGACTGTGCCAAAACTCCAACTTTGTCTGAATCAAGACGGAAAGGCTTTTGGATTCATAGTGGGAGGAGAAGAACATAGGAGGAAAGACGCGGGGAAGGAATGGCAGGAGATCAAACTGAAAAACAACAGACTTCACAGAGCTATCAACGATCACAAGGAAACGCAAACACAATGGAAACGAGATGGAGAACGAGCGAGCAAAGAAGTGCAAGAAACACAGGAAGGAATGAAAGAAGAGGGAAGGAAAAGTAGGACGAAAACTCTGTCCTCTTTGATACAGTTCGGCACAACGTGGCTGTTCGTGAAGAGAGGTGGCAGTGCGAGATAGAAAAAAGAACTTTTCAATCCCGTTTTTAATAGAGCAGAGAATAAACAGCGCAGAGACACCAGCAGGAGGTAGAGCAGCAGTACGGGACAGAGAGAGAGAGAGAGAGAGACAGGCTGAGAGTGCAGTCAAGGGCACGATGTCAGTGTGACGGTCACTTCTGCGGTAGGTGAGGCTCCATGGCGTTCTAAAACATTATCTCAAGGCTAATTGGTTGTGATGTGCCGTGGGGCATGTGGGAGGTTGATGGCTCTACCCAGCACTCCCCACCATGCAGAACACCCACGGTCCCAGAAAGCAAAGGCCTGCAGTGCTGCACATGTAGCGAACTGACCTACAGAATAAGAGGCATGCTGGGATGTGAAGCTCACAGTAGGCTCTGAGACAGTACTTGACCGTGTGTGTGTGTGTTTTCCCATCCTATAACAGTCGAAGATGTGTATGTGTGTGTTCACCATTGCTAATGAAGCTCTGTAGGGCCGACTGTGTCTTCTTCTTAAACTCCTCAGAGGAGAGGATCAGCCCACTCTTCATCATGTCTTTGTGTTTCTTCAGCATGATGTCACTGTCAATCACAACCTGCTGGAACCACACCCACTCTGCATTCAGAGCCACCAGCAACTCCAACACCTACAGAGACAGAGCGAGAGAGAGAGAGAATATAAGAGCGCTGACTCAAATAAAAGCGTAGTCAAATATGGAATAGAGGCGGGTGATGAAAGTGTATTTAGGAGACAATTTGACTGGAACACCTGAGGGAGTGTGTGTGTGTGTGTGTGCGCGTGCGACACTCACAGCGGGGTCGACGGGAACCTCGTATTTCTCAAGGATGGCAAACTGATCATGAATGGGTGGAATCTGACTTTCGATTTTACTCAGATCTGCCTGCAGAGTTTGCAGAAGTTTTAGACTCTCTTCCAACTCCGCCAGAGTCTGAGGAGGCTGAGACAGCCTGAAAACACACACAGTCAATGACTACATGCGCATGCTAAATATTTAATGCCTATTCTAAGTCAATTAAGCACAATAACAGAACTAGCCACATACAGTATTGATGCCCTGTTTCTTATTGAGCTGTCTACTAAGATAACATTTGGAACTGAAAATGAAAGCACACAAAACACAACAAAGTTACTAAAACTTGAACTAAAATTAAAATAAAAAATTAGCAGTAATTCAAAATATTAATAAAAACTATAATAGTATCTCAATGATTCTAAATTAACACTGGCTCAAGTCAACCAAATAGGGGTGTAACGATACCCTCATTTTACGATTCGATACATATCATGATACTGAACTCACGATACGATATTATTGCGATACTCCAAGATATATGGTAAAAGGTTTACAAAAAATTAACTGTTGATTAAAATGCTAAATTGTGGGTTTAAATGAATAGGCTTGGACTTGGTCCTGGAAACCCAATGCACAGGACAATAGAGACACCAGAATAAAAATATTCATGATTCTGAAGCTGAAAATACTGAATAATTTAAGACGAATTTGCTTACACTCTTTCACTGACTAGATATATTTAAAATAACGTAGGCCACTTTATACTGGTAACATCAGACATTTGGCATTATCAGGACACACAAATGTTCCCCCATTGCATTATTATACATTATATTCAACCTTATATTTAGTAGTTTATTGTAGTACTGACACTAAAACTCTGCATGTATTGCTATATATTGTTACACGATATATTGTTACACCCCTACAAAAGAGCCCGCCTCCAAATCTCCATATTCTCTTTCGAGTCGACAGAAGTATTTATTAGCGTCAGGCTTAGAAACATGCTAACGTCAGACTCTATTGAAATCAACAGAGAGGTTTGTCGAGTCTCTTATGCTCTTCACGTGAGGGGTGTTAATTGGCGTGGCATGCATGAGTGACCATTAATCACAGTCGCTGCCCATGAAGAGCGTTTCAAATCGGTCACTTATGAGGTTTCATTTCAGTTAGGATCCCAGCTGCTTATAAAGACAGCAGACAGCGAGGCAGGGTTTCGGAACAGTGCTTTGAGTGGGTCTCACACACACACACACACACACACACACACACCTGAGAGCGTTTTCCTGCAGGAAGCTGTGCAGTTCTTTGAGTTTGGAACTGGCCATAAGGCTGAGCAGCTGCGTGAACTTGCTCTGCCACTCGTTACAATGTTGCAACAGAGAGAATTTGAGTGGAGAACAATCCAGCAACACGAACTGCAAACTTAACACTGTCTCCTCCTTCTGGACGTTGTTCGCCACCTCTGTGTATCTGTACAAAGAGAAAGAGAAAGAGAGAGAAACAGACAGGGGGAGAGGGGGAGGGGGGGTGTAAATGGAGTGAATAATTCTCTTGAAACTAATCTTGAATTATATATTTAAAAATTATATATTTAAAAAATCCTATTATGCAAATTCTAAACACAAGAGACGTTCGCCTTTCTAAACAAAGATTACATTAATATTTAATGTTTTATTTTAGGTTTTTACATAATTTTCTATTACCGCAGTCCTGATTCAAAATGAAGATTGTTTGCAGTTGTGTTTTGGAAATTAAGACATCAGATACTAGATAAAATCTATAAAATAAGTAAATTATACTTTATTATACATTCATTATAGATCCCTGAATAATAATGAAAACCACCTTGTGTCCATCAACTAAAGTTCTCAAAAACAAAACTTTTTGCTGACTTGTGAAAAGAATTTTGCAAATAAAAATGTATTCTCCCATGATACATCAGTAAGTGGAGAAGTTCAAGGACGGACACTTGGATGCTTGTCTCTAGATTGTTCTTTCCTAAGAATGTTGTGATTGTATCAGGACTACATTTTCTCCACACTGTTTTCTCATTACCACTACTAATGGTACATTTTAACAGACAATGATTTAAATTATTAATAATTGCCTCTAAATTACTTTTTGTTTAAATGGATCTGTTAGATAATGTAATTTGGTGATGTATTTTTTTTTTGCTCGGTCATGATGGCTGCGCTATTAACTGCCATTTAATTTGTCATTTCAGCAGCACAACGTACCTAAATTTCAAGAAAATAACTGAAGTGTGCAGCATGAATTATTTCTGTGAGTGAGTGTAAAGAAATAAAGCATGACTTAGATTAACAATAGTCATTAAAAAAAGTGTCTGCATGCATTATTTGATGTGGAAAAACTTGAGACATTAAAGGGATAGTTCACCCAAAAATTAAAATTCTGTCATAATTTACTCACAATCAAATTGTTCCAAACCTGTATAAATTTCTTTGTTCTGCTGAACACAAAAGAAGATATTTTGAAGAAAGTTTTAAATAAGCCACTTTGGGGCACCCTCGACTTCCATAGTAGGAAAAAAAAATACTATGGAAGTCAATAGTGCCCCAAAACTGTTCAGTTTCCAACATTCTTCAAAATATCTTCCTTTGTATTCAACAGAAGAAAGAAATTTACACAGGTTTGGAACAACTTGAGGGTGAGTAAATGATGATGAATTTACATTTTTGGGTCAACCATCCCTTTAATTGGGACAGCAGGCAACACATAATGCCCTTCCAGCTCAGGACAGACAGCACAACACAAACATGCAAAAGGTCATTAATGCGCAATCACACACACACACACACACACACACACACACACACACACACACACACACACACACACACACACACACACAGAGAGAGCCTTCAAGGATCCACTGTTGACATGATAAAAATTTGGTTAGTGCAGATCAAATCTTTAGGGAAGAGATGTGGACAGGACTGGCACCTCTGTGCTACAGACATGTCAACAGTGGCGGCTTGTCAGGGGAGACAACGGAGGCACAGCCAACCCAAAATTTTGAAGCGAAAATGGGAGAAGGACGATTTAATGATAATAAAACAAGCTTCCCTGAGCATGCCGAATCTGACAACGTAATTATAATTACAATCGTTCGGAAAACTGTGCTAAACGCGAGTCTGAGGGGATAGAAAGGGGGAGGGGGAGGCCAGAGACTTTTGCCTCTGTTGGAAAAATACCTTATCACCAATGAGTATTTCACATTCAGCATTAGAGTGTTGAGGAAAAAAATACATTGCAGAGGAGGCTAGACTCCATTGCTATATGAACCAATCATTGTAGAGACGTAAATTGGGTGATATTAGTTTGAACTGATCCCGTCGATAATGTACAGACTACCTTAATTATGGAGAGCAGAGATATTGATATTGAGGCTAGGTGAGTGAATTTATATAATGTATGTGAAATTATATATATTGTCTTGCTGAATATGTCATATGGGGATCCCCAGAACCCATCGTTTTCAAGTGAACTCAAACACACCATTCTGGTGTACTATATCATTACTTGTGTATTTTACATGAAAAGAAATGCATGTATGAAAGGATGATTTTGAATCAATCAGTGGATTTGTTCACTAAATAAACTTTTATTTTATTGGTACCACTACAAATAATTCATAGGTTCAAAATAGATACTTTCGCTGAACACTGCAGAAAGCGAAAATACAGCAAATACAAGTATTTTGTCTGTCATACACACGACTTGTATGACAAGACATTTTTTTCATTTATATTTAGCATTATTAATCAGCATTTTAAGAGAATTTCATAATAAATGTTATAAGGGGAAAAAATAATTTATGGCAAGGAAAGAACGTAGTTAACTTTTTCTGCTCACGATGAAGGCGTTTTGATTATTATGTCCATTGTTTGTTTGTTTTTAGTTTAGTTTAATTTTAAGAAAAATATAAAAATGGTCCAGAGTGGTGGACTCTGGTCAAAGACAATGGTCAAAACCCTGAACCACAGTATCTTTTATCAGTCACATGGCCTTCTACCATACATGGGTATCTAAATGTAAAAATAATAATAGCCTGATAAAACAATAATCATATCCAATTGGGCTCAACTAATAATATTTTGTTGTTGTTGTTGTTCTAAGACACCATACTTTGCCTCTAAAGGGCCCAATATACTCATCTTTGATGATTATTTTGACTGTTTAGGATTTTTTTCCCCTTTTACAAAGTACTACTGCTGCCCAGATGGAAATCTATAACTATTCCAAAAAAGTATTGCCCGGACCTCCACTGGGAAGGAAATATAGAGACCGGACCTCTTGGATTTAATTAAATACCCCTGATTTAGACGCTGCTTTTACAACATTACACAGTCATTTTGAAGGAAAGATAGAGACCTGGCGATGTCAGCGTCAAAGGAGGCTACTGTGGGGTTGAGCCGCTGGTAGCGCTGTATAAAGCCGTCTTTTTCGATTTCCCAGATCTCTCTGTGTTTGTCCCAGGTCTTCAGATAAGTCTGGAGGAAAGATGCATTAGTCACCATTCCTGCAGCTATGGCTCCCTGAATCTTACAGATCTCTTCATCTTGCTCTGAAATCAAAAGAAAGGGAGGAAGTGAGAACAACACAGAAAGCATTGTTGATGCCAAACAACCACTGATGAGCAATTCACAAATGATGATGTGAATGGATTTTTCACCTAAAAATGGAAATTCTGTCATTATTTAGTCATCATTGTGGCTTTGTGTTTATTTTACTTTATTTTTCAGAGAAACATAAAAGGAGGAATTTGAAGAATTGTACAAAAAGAGTGGACCCTATACAATTCTTCATAATTTCTCCTTTTGTGTTCCACAGAAGAAAGTCATGTGGGTTCGGAACGACATGAGGGTGAGTAAACAACAGGAATATAAAATGGGCATAAAGGACAAATGGAGGGATGTGGTGAATGAGATGGCGAGAGGGTTTACCGATGATGCTGTGGATGGGGTTTCTCTGCGAGTGCTGGCGGGTCAGTAGATCCGGCAGACGTTTGAACACTGAGATGGTCTTGATGAGCTGAGAGCTAATGCTGTTCACTATGTGCGCCAGTTTCTGGAGAGAAGGAGAGAAATCCACCTGGAAAAACACACACAGAGAGGAAAAATACTTAATTAAAAGGGCAAACAAGAACCATCCACCTCTTCTGCTTCCTTACTTCAGAGACATTGCTAAACTCAATTGGGCAAAGAACAGAACTACTCAAAGCTGGTCAGAGATATTGTTAAAAAAAAACTAAAGCCTTGACTTCCTTGAATTATGTGTACTTGTCTTATATAATTATTTAATTTTGGTCTGCAATGCCAATGCCATTTAATTTTGGTCTGCAATGACAGGTGTTGATGCTCTCAATTATTTAAAGGGGTACTTCACTGCTCGCAAAAGGGGCTTTCAATAAAATGTGGCTGCCTATGCAGCAGAAAGGACTTTTCTTTTCTTTTTTTACATCGCTACCTTACTAGAGAAAAAACGCCCTTTTGCTTTGTTTTAGTAGGAAATTAGTACTTCTTAGCAAACTTTTAGTAATAATGGTGTCAACTTGTGATGTGCAAGAATTCAAAGAGTAAACGTTTAGCGGGAGTGAGTTCCTTTCGGTTCTGTTTCATTCCTACTGACCGCCAGAGGCAGTGCAAAGCACTAGTGGATAATCGCTGCGCCAGCTAGATAGATCGAGAAAATATAACAACAAAGTCACGTCATGACGCAGACCGACACGCAAGGATATAAACCACAGCGACTCGGTGCCCAGCCTCTTTCGCTTTCTGTGACATCGCGCTCTACACACTACCATCAGGACGGATATCTTGGATTGTTTTCTTCATTACGTGAGTGCATACGATTATTTGTTGTTGCGTCGGCGATACACTGTGCTTCACGGTACTATCCGGTGGCTGGTTTCGACCGCACTTAGGTTGCGTTCACCGCAGACCTATAACGTTATATCTGTCTTATATAAATATATATTTATATTATATTATCATATCTTAGATTCATTGCATAACGTTACTCGCCGTAGTGCTAGTCATTGAATGCCTCACGGTTCTAACCGAAGGCAGACTTTACTGTAACGTTACTTGTGAGAGCGTTTCATGTTATAGAATTTTCGGTACTATCCGAAGATTTTTTCGAACTGCTCAGTGAGTGCTATTACAGTTTAAGTGCCTACGGTGCTAACCGAGGACGTGTTATTGACGGAGTTATGGATCATAGCTCTCTCATCTCCGTTTCAAGCTGCAAATTGTGTCCGAATATGCTTCTTCCCGACGACGGACACGATCGATGCCCATCATGTTTAGGCCCTCAAGATCTAAAGGAGGCCCTGACTGATCCATGTTTGCATTGTAGTATGCTACCGATGTCAGAGAGACAGCTTCGCCTTGCTGAGTTAGACATTAACTCACCTGTTACCCTCGGTCAACAGCCGCGTCGCACCACACCAGTGGATGAGAGTGATTTCAAACCCCCACATGCTATAGATTTTGACGCTCTCTCCATGAGCGCATCTAATTCCCATTTTCTTGAGGCAGAATTGGTGGAACCTGCCATACAACCCACCCTCCCAAACGATGTTTTTTCTAACCTACTGTATATGCTACAGGTGGTTCAAGCGGTGGGTCTGTACATTAATCGGGTGCAGGCCCATCTGCTCCAGACGATGTGTTATCTGTTCTGCAGATGGCGGTGGCTCGTTTGGGTCTTGACAAATCACCTGTCCAGCCCATTCAAACCAATGTGTTCTTCAGACAAGCTGCTGATAGTAATGTGTTCACAATGCCACCGTGTAAGGATTTTGTGACAGAATTCTCCAGTGCACTTACCAGTCCCAATGTGCCTAGGAGGAGGTCAAAGACAGCCCGCACTCTTGCCGCAATGGCTGAGGCTGACTCCATTGGGGTAGGACGGGCGCCTGAAATTGAACAGCCGGTTGCAGCTTTGGTGGTATCACCAGATGAGGCTCTAAGAGGCAATGTACGCTGCCCGAGTGCACAATGTGGACGTACTGACACTTTCTTGAAGAAGGCATAGGAGTCGGTAGCCTATATAACTCGAGCTGAGAATACTATCTGCCAGCTGCTTCTTGCCTGCAGTAACACATTAGAGTCAGCGAGCGTTGACGCTTCTGCATCTCAGTTCTTACAGACGGCTCTGTTGACTATGGGTCATGTGACTCGGGAACTTGGGACACTTTCAGCGACCCTTCTAACTGCCCGGCGTCAGGTATGGCTTGCTCAGGCAAGGTTACCTGAAGATTGTAAGAAGACACTGAGAGAACTGCCAATTGTACCAGGACATCTTTTTGGCCCCAATGTTTCTGAGGTATTGGAGAAGAGAATGAAGTTGTCAGAAGCCACACGGCAACTGACTCAGGTTCCACGAGCACCACCTTTTAGAATGCCTTTGACTCCGGCTCACCCACGCTATCCGAGCTCGGAGCATCGAGTGCGACAGCAGAACGTTTCTCAGCTTCAGGCTCCACAGCGGCATAGAGGAGCTGAGGAGGCCCAGGGACGCCGCCCTTTTCACCGTCACCAGGAGGGGAGACCACGTCATCCCCGGGATTGGACAATCAAGTGGCGGATGCTCTGTCCAGGGATCTGCTGCTCCCGGGGGAATGGAGACTTCACCCGGATGTAGTACAGTTGATTTGGCAACGGTTTGGCAAGGCAGAGGTCGACCTGTTTGCATCGGAAATGACCACTCATTGCCGCTGGTGGTTCGCGAGAGCCGAGACGTCCAGCCCATTGGGACAGGATGCATTAGCCCACGAGTGGCCGAGTTGCCTGTTGTATGCGTTCCCTCCATTTCCACTTCTGTGGGAAACATTACATCGTATATTCCTATACAAGCACAGGGTGCTTTTAGTGGCACCTCGATGGCCATCCAGGCTATGGTTTCCTCTTCTTCTGAGTCTGTTACAAGGGGAACCATGGCAGCTTCCCACCAGACGGGACCTTCTTTCTTAGATGCACGGCCGTGTTTGGCACCCAGACCCAACTTGTCTTCAGCTCTGGGTTTGGCCCTTGGGTCCAGATCACAGTTAATGGATTGTGAACCAGCAGTAGTGAACACTATCGGCAAAGCTAGGGCTCCTTCAACACGACAGCTTTATGCTGCTCGTTGGAGGATATTTTCTTCTTGGTGGATTAAGGAATCAAGGAATTGACCCAGTTCACTATACGGTGCCGACAGTTTTGAGTTTCTTGCAGCATCTGTTTGATGACAACAGGGCGGCCTCCACTTTAAAAGTTTATGTTGCTGCCATATCTGCTTATCATGACCCGGTTGCTGGTGCTCCCCTTGGGTCTCATAACCTTGTTTGTAGTTTTCTGAAGGGAGCGAGGCGTTTAAAGCCTGTTCGTTCTACTCCTTTTCCTGTGTGGGACTTACCGCTTGTTCTAGAGTCCCTTTGTACACCACCATTTGAGCCGTTAGCTGTTGCAGATATTAAGTGGTTGTCCTTAAAAGTATCTTTTTTGTTGGCTGTTGCCTCCACTAAACGTGTTGGTGAACTTCATGCCTTGTCAGTGAGTGAATTGTGTTTACGCTGGTTACCAGAGGATTCTGGGGTCATTCTTCGGCCTAATCCAGCCTTTCTCCCTAAAGTTTTGTTACCACAATTTGTGAATCAGTCTATTCATCTGTCTGCTTTTCAGCCACCTTTCAATCACTCAGATACAGATGGGGGGAGGTCTCATCTTCTGTGTCCTGTACGAGCTTTAAAGTGCTATGTTAAGTCTACCGCTTCTTTCAGACAGACATATCAGTTATTTGTCTGTTATGGTGAGGTACGCAAGGGTGCACCTTTGTCCAAACAACGGCTATCACGCTGGATTGTCGAGACGATAAAGTTGGCGTATAATAAATCTCATCAACCCTTACCAGTGGGTGTTACTTGTCACTCCACTAGGGCCGTGTCTTCGTCTTGGGCCACTTTACGGGGAGTTTCCTTGGCGGATGTCTGCGAAGCTGCTACCTGGTCTTCTCCATGTACCTTTGCGCGGTTCTACAAGGTTAACGTGGCTGCTTCTCATGATGTGAGCTCTGCAGTCCTTCTGGAGCAACCCTGATGTTTGCAGGTGGGTGGCATTCCTCATGACTGTGTTGATATGCGTCATCCACTAGTGCTTTGCACTGCCTCTGGCGGTCAGTAGGAATGAAACAGAACACTAGTTAGGTATGTAACTGTGGTTCTGTGAATTCCGGATGACCGCCAGAGTCCCTCGTCACTCGGAATGCGCGAGAAAGCATTCTGAGGCTGGGCACCGAGTCGCTGTGGTTTATATCCTTGCGTCTCGGTCTGGGTCATGACGTGACTTTGTTGTTATTTTTTCTCGATCTATCTAGCTGGCGCAGCGATTATCCACTAGTGCTTTGCACTGCCTCTGGCGGTCATCCGGAATTCACAGAACCACAGTTACATACGTAACTAACGTTTCCAGTGAAGGATCCAGCGCATTGTAAAGAAACTTAATATGAAGAGAACATCGCTACGGAAAATCTGAAAAACCTGTGTTTGTAGTCAATATGTCAAGTCAAGTCAAGTCAAGTTTATTTATATAGCGCTTTTCACAACATAGGTTGTATCAAAGCAGCTTCACAGTAATAAATTAAAACAATACATCAATGTTTGTTTTGGTGATACTGGATGACAATGAACACAGTTTTTTTTTTCCAAATGGAGGGGGGGGGGGGGATTAAGAGAAACTGCAAATCTGTCAGTTCCGCTCAAAGTGAAATGAAAATACGATCATATAACACCAATTCTGTCGTCTCTACATTGGTTGCCTATAAAGTTTCGTATCAATTACAAAGTATTGCTACTGACTTATAAAGCCCTAAATGGTTTAGCTCCCGTGTATTTAACGGATCTTCTATCGCCCTATAATCCATCGCGCTCTTTAAGATCACTAAATTCGAGGCTTCTGGTCATTCCTAGGATATCTAAGTCCACTAAAGGAGGAAGGGCGTTTTCACATTTAGCTCCTAAACTCTGGAATGGCCTTCCTGATATTGTTCGAGGCTCAGACTCGCTGTCCCAGTTTAAAACTAGATTAAAGACGCATCTCTTTAGCCAAGCATTCACATAATACTTACCTTTTATACTACAGTTGAATCAGATTGAATGCATTAATATTACGAACAGCAGCTACGCTAATTATTTCCCATATGCTTTTTTGTTGTTATCTCGGGACGCTAGTCCCGAGGTAAATACAGATCGTCAGCTCCAGTTTGTATCCAGCCTCTCATGGAAACTACAGATTCTCCAACACCCGTGCAGAGACGACTCAGCGCCTGTGAAGAGACGACTCGACGCTGGCGATATGTTTATGCCCTAAATCAATACGTGATTAACTAATTGTATTTCTCTATGTACATTTCTGAAATGCACTTTCTGTAAAGCTGCTTTGAAACAATATGTATTGTGAAAAGCGCTATACAAATAAATTTGAATTGAATTGAAATGGCATCAGGTACAGGTCAGAAAGCTGTTGCATGGTGCTCCAGTTTTACCATAAAGCTTTTTAAAGAGTAGACAAAGTATGATACAATTTTCAGTGATAAACCTACTCTTACAATAACTGTTCTGTTAATAACCCTCTGTCGATCCGACTGTCCGATACAAAAATACAAAAATGCAGTAGTAATCTGTAGTTTTGACGATAGCCCTGATAGTCTTTGCCGACAAATAAACATGAATTTCTCGGTCCAGGAAACACAGAGAACAAGTAAACATTGTTCATTTACATATACTACCGACATTGTAACAGTACATAGTGTGTTGAACATTTGCCAAGTTACACTTTAATTCCTCCACACAAATAATGCACATTAATAAATGATCTGTTAATGAGCACTGCATCACTTTTGTAATTAATCTTACACATTAAACCGTCCACAATTTCTTATTTTCTTAACGGAGTTTCATCACAGAAGTATGTACTTGTTATTGCTCTGACTGTGTAAGTGTAGAAAAGTTTTCAAATATGGAATCATGAATCTCAGAATCCATTATTTTTATTGCTGAAATATGACAGAATCTTGATCTTGCAAGCTTCTCCAACGTCCTGTGGTTTTCTGTGACCGTTTCTAATCATCTCCACTGTGAGAGCTGGAAAAGATGTGTAGCGGCAAATATTGTACCACCGTGAATTTGGTTGTCGATCAGCCTGACGGATGTTCGTTTTCGCTCTTGGTGTGAACAGACCATTCATCAATGATTTGTTTTGCTTATTCATTTCGCATCTGGTGTGAGAGGGACTTTAATAGTGTGTCCTGAGCTAGCATTAATGCGTTTCCCTTCCCTCTGGCACTTAGAGCGCTTTGCCTCAGGCAGTCTGTCTCCACAGACCAAAGCAACCAATGTCCCTAAAATATACTCAATTAAGCCAAACTAACGTTTCTGCTTTTCCTTTCTCACTCTGTTTAGCTGACTAAGCATCATGGGACATTACCCATAGCAGTAGAGTGGAGTGCTGAATAACGCAGCAGTGCAGCCACAGCTGTGATTTATAGAGGTTGCGGTGTTCTTAATGCCCTCTGCTTGATGCATGATAGTGTCTTTACGCTGTATGTAAAACACATGGCCAGCAGCTCTCTGTGACCAACACAATGATTTGCACTGACACAGAGCTTTTATGTACACTTTTATACCCTGAAATCACAGAGGGGACGGTATGTTTGAGAAAACGTTGTCTAGATGTGAGGTAAGGGTCACCTCGTCACGTAAATTTGTTTTTAATGACTACTGCATTACTAGATTTGACAAAGAGAATGTGTCTGTGTCTGTTTGTGTGCACCTGAGCAGGATATCGAGGGGTTTGTTGCTTCAGTACCACCTCTACTCTGAATAAGGGGTTTGGGGAAGTCTTGCCGTCTCCATTGATGGCTTTAGAGAGCTCCTGCAGAGAGCGCTTTATATTCACACGAAACGCTTCCTCAACCATTCGATCCAACTTCTCCATGTATGACACCCAGTGCTGTTGCACCTGAAAACACAAACATGGAAGTCAATGGGAACTCCTCTTTATGATGCTTTTATTAACCCAAGTATGTTACAGTTTATGCAAGTATGCAGAGATAAATATTATTGTGACATTGTACATAATTAAAGGTATGGATCACCCAAATATAAGAAAACTGAAGGAAGTTTTAACTGATTTTGTCCGTACAATGAAAGTCAATGGGGTTAACTTTTAAAATAACTTTTGATTGCACTGATTTAGAAACATTACTATTAGGATCTCGGGTATGGTGGGTACGAGGGACGATGTTCAGGTACAGTTTTACAACTGGAGCGCACATGGATTGAATTGATCGCTACATTTGACAGGTCTTGATTTACCGTGCTCCATAGAAAAGGACTGCACAGCTAAAACAGCGCTCACTCAAAAGATCATCACTCATCAACCAGGTTCTTTATACTTGTTACTTATTCTATGTAATTATAAGTATTTCAATGCTATACACATGTAAGTCATTTTAATGTTCAGTAAAACCCTCTGTCTTCGGACCTTTGATAAAAAGGCTACAATGGTTCCAAATGTCCTTTGAGATATCAACACAACATTTGGCCCAGATGAACTTGACATGATTGTGAACAAGTCATATATACTTTCTAATAGTCATCATGTCTAGCGTGAATGATAACCAAATAAATCAATAAACTGCATCACTTTTTTGTGAGCCGAAATGAAATCATGTCTCGTCTTGTTTTGTTTTTTTGCAGAGTTAGAAGCCATTACTTTTAAGTATGCCACTTGAAATCACATGAAATCATTCAAATGCCTTCAGGGTGTAAGGGGTTAACAGTGACAGTCAACAAAGAGCTTGCTTCTATAAAGCTTGAATGATCAGGATCAGAATCGGCCGCATGTGATGACAAGAAATCGGTAGTCATATCAGCTGCCAAAATCCTCATCTGAGCATCCCTACTTATTAAAACACATCCTGGGTTGCAGTGAAAAACCTTAGTTCACAATGGGGTGATAAATTTACCTTCATACCTTAATTGCACAGACTTGCAATTAAACTAGCTGGTTCTTACTGCACTTGCTGCCATTTTATAAAAGCAATAAGCCACTTAAGGCTGTGCGTTATGAAAAGTTTACACCAACAACGATCCTTCAGTGCGTTAAAATTACTGTACCACAACCTCAAGACGTTTAGCACTTTAGTGGAAAAGATCCAAAGCTACAACACACAGACAGCAGCCCAACCTCAGGGCCATCTAGGTGGAAGGTCCCGTAGACTCTGGCCATGATCTTGACGATGTCCTGGTGTGCGTTCTGCAGTCGGAGCAGCTGGCTATGCTGATGATTCTGCTGATCCTCCTGGAACTCCAGGTCTCCATGAAACATCTTGCCATCCACACGCACCAGAATCAGCTCACTGATCTGCTCACAGAGCTTAGAGGTGGCCCGGATAGCTGCCTTATACTCGTCCACCACTAACTGAACCTGTGGGAGAGGAGAGAGGTTCATTACACAGACAGCGAAAAACAAAGAGATAGCACAAATGTTAAATCCAAAAACACACAGCCGACAGCTCAATAAATTGTAAGATTTGATCATCTAGTAAACTGTAAGATTTGAATCTGAAAATCAACAGTATGTCCCTGGCTTGTTTAGATTAACAACTGTTCTAATACATTTTTGTAGACAAAAAAAATTACAGGCTACACACATCTTGTTATTCCTAAAAACTTTTCCTGAGATTGTTGCACAATTGTTTGAAATGAGTTACCACTTTATCACATGCAGATCTATTACTGATTCTGTGGATGCCTGCCGTATTGAAAAACACAGACTCCAGTAGATAGCATCACACATATAAAAGTTCCAAAATCTGAGCTATTGTGAAACAGTACTTTAGCATTCACAGGGACCCTTCTATTTGGAAAAACATATGGGAATAAATAGTTTTTCACCTGTAGTGGCGAGCAACACACAGGTAGTTTTGACTAACTGCTCTGAGAGGAGTTACGGCACAAAGCAATCATTAAAAGCCCAGGTGCTCCTCCATTAGGCTGTCCCAACTAATGATCAAATTAATGAGAAAAAAAGGAACTGAGTGAGAGAGAGAGAGTGTGGTTGAAAAACGACCAGAGAATTTGAGTGGTGCTCACCACCACAATGCGGGAGTATTACTATGTGACTACTAAGGTATTCGAAATGTTTTCAGTAAAACAAAACTTAACAAAAACAAAACAAACAAAAGCACAAACAAAACAGCAAAAACAAAACAAAGGCCCTATATACACCTTAGGCCAGTTGCATAAAACGCTTACATTAGTCTTACAAGTTAGTCATCAAATTCTTTTCTTTGAGACTGGCCGAAACTTTTTTAAGTCAGTTACTTAAAACCGTAGATTGATCTTATTTAAACTGAAAAAATAAGACTGATCATTCATTAGCAAACTGCTAGTTGGTCAAACTAGTTTCTTAAGACACAGTCTTAACATAAAACTTAAACTAAACAAAGTTTATGCAGCTGGCCACTGGTATTAAGATGCGTTTTGGTCGATCGGATGACAAACAGACGAGGGAGACACATTCCCGTTTACACCTGGTGTTTTAATCCGACTCTTTTGTCCACTTTCAACCACTTCTGTCCTGATTTCTTCGAGGGGAGGGTCTATAGGCGGGTAAATGTTTGGGCTTTTTTTTTTAGATCTTTCAATCTAATGGATGGAATAAGGTCACGCAATTTACAGATGAACACGTCCAGAGACGACGGAAAAAAACGGAGAGCATCAGCTTTAGTTTCTGCTCGGACAGCCGCAAGACCAGCCGAACGCTGTGAGTGTGTGTTAGAAATCAGGAATGGTGAGAGAACATTGTGCTTGGAACGTATTTGTTCTTCAAACCAAACTTGGGTCTCCAGCCAAAGTTTAAATCCCGTCTGGCTAGCCGCTTCCCATAATGTTACGCATGAGGTCAGTAGACGGAGAGAAGACGGCCTTTTGTGGCTGTTTGAACACATTCGACCACATGAGTGTTTACACTACGAAATAAATCCGGTTCGTTTCAACTACCACTGGAAGTGGTCGAAAGTGGACAAACTCAAAACTTTTTAGACCCCGTTTACACCTGTATTTAGCGTCGTCCACTTGTGATCCAATCGAACAAAACGCATCTTAATACCAGGTGTAAACATGGCCAAAGAAACACAGCAAAAACGGACAAAAACAAGTAAACAAATAAACGCAAAAATGAAACCACAGCAAACCAAAACAACCAAAACAAGACATGAAAGACAAAAAAAATAGAATAGAATAGAATAGATGAGAGAACGGGTGCGAGAGGAATGTGGGAGAAGGATGGAAAACACATTCAAATGGAGCAGCAGGGGTTTTCCAGCAGGATTTTCCAGCTCATGTTTCCTTCTCTCTCTCTCTTCCACAGAAATAGAGCATCTGATTTCAACCCATGCTTAAAATCAAAGGAGGCAGTTCTTATCCACAAAGCATCAAGCTTTTCCTGCTCAATCTGCGGAGGGCAGCGGAGCTGAGCCGGTTCTGAGAGTTTGCGCAGAGCTTCTCTAGTCTAAAGCATCTTACATGCCAGCTCGTCTCATGCCTTTTTCATGGGATGAAACGTGTCACGTGAAATAAGCCTCAAAGGGGAAGATTACTCTACATGCACGAGTGTGTAGAATGTATACTTACATTTCTAAGTGTGTGTGGGTGTGTGTGTAAGCTCAGATGTGTCGTGTTCTCCACACTTCTCCATTACCAGTGAAGTTCTTGCCAGCTCTGTTTTGGGCTCAAAGGACATCTGACATTGACTCTGTGAGTTATAGAGAACCGGGCACTGAATCGAGGCTGGCTGCCTTTTATTGCGGACACTGGGGCTTTTTATACTGAGATGCCTGTGCGGCCTTCATTAAAGTAGATGGCGCATTCATGTTTCTGCTTGCATGCCTTTATGTGTGTGTGTCTTTACCACATGGCTAAAGGGCACTGCCAGTGCTTTAATATCATATTGCCTTGTACAATGTAGGAGTGATGGACAGCCAGCAGAGGAAGTGAATAGATTTCACAATTGCACTCCACTGAGTCGCACTTCCATTCTCAGTAAAGCCTGCTGCCTTACCCTTGCATTACAAAAGCAATATCGGGCAGCAAAATGGACACAGCTGTATCAGAACAAAACAAGAGCAAAGCCTTGTGCTCTTGAATAACTGTAGACAGGGTCCAAAATGAACTTCTGTTTTTTGCCACACCTGCTGATAGAGGGTTACTTGAGAAAGTTTGTTAAAGTAATGAATAGTTTTTTCAGCATTAAATTGATCAAAAGGGACAGAAAAGACTTCTATATATTTCAAATAAACGCTGTACTTTCGAACATTCTATTCATCATCAATCCATGTATCAGGGTTTTTTTTTTTTAACAAAAATATTAAGCAGCACAACTGATTTAACCACTGATATTAATAATAATATTCATGAGCAATTGTATAGATTTGAAAGAATATACATATTACTATTTATTACTCTAAAATATTTAGTCTGGAAAAGACATGAGGACTTAGAGAGTTTCTCTCCTGAAATGACCAGGCTGCTGTCCGCACCAGGCTTACGGCCCTGCTCTGTCCATCAGCTTTACCAGAGAGCTCATGCTGGCTGACCAGCTTCATCACCTGTGTGTATCTGATGGGTATGCACTGGACCAGCATTGAAATTCATATTACTCTGCTCAGGGAAAGTCCAGAAGAGTTCTGTCTGCTAGAGGAATACTATCCATTTGGATGTCTATCCATGTGCGTGCATGCGTGTGTGTGTGTGTGTGTGTGTGTGTGTGTGTGTGTGTGTGTGTTTCAGAAACGACTTACCTTGTTGCAGTGCACTCTGCAGTCATTGATAAAGGTGCTGGCTGTTCCTTTTGTGGACCAGTGCAGTTTTGACAGGCCTGGTTGGATTTTCTTACCCAAGAACCGAATTCTCTCAGAAAAGAGACACAGTTCATCTGCATTCAGAGCCTTAATGATTCTGATTGAAAGTGAACACAAACATACAAGTGGAAGTTCACTGCTGTTCTCCATTTTCCTTTTAGGTCTTACCGCCATTGACACATTTCTTTTACAGCATTTTCAAAAACAAGCAAGGCCATTTTAAAAGCATAACAGAACAAGAGGGTGGTAAAAATGGATTAACAAGTCTTAACAAGTGGATGTGCTTTGCCATTTGGGGCAAGTGGCTTGTTTAGCTTGTGCTGGGTTTAAGTGTTTGTTTCCAGCTGGCATGTGTAGAATGCATTAAATGTGGTAACAATACTGACAGAGATGACTCACTCTGTCCCTCTGAGAGTTACAATGAGTCCTCCAGTCTGAAGAGTGTGTGTGTGTGTGTGTGTGTGTGTGTGTGTGTGTGTGTGTGTGTGTGTACACGCTGAGAGGCTTATGTGAGAGAGGAGGAGGTTATTATTCACTACACAACGAGGGATATAAGTGTGAATTGTTTTGTTCATTGGTATTGTGTATGTGTATGTGCGTGTGTGTGCGTGCGTGTATGTGTGTGTGTGTGTGCGCGCACACATTTAATTCAAGTGCTTTTCTCCAGATGCGCTAAAGTCTTGAATGGAGATGTGTACATTGAGGCTGATGGAATGTAAATACTCAGTTTGTGCAGAACGTGTATTAAAGATGTGAAGTTACCTGACAAGTACACCATTTAAATATGTATGAAAACGGCAAAGATGCATCTGTGTGTGAAAGTCCACTTGTTTTTCTAAACTAATAAGAAGTAAATTACAGATGATTTCCTCACAAATATATTACATCCAACTTAGGAGAATGTTACGTATCAAACTTAGAAGGTGAAACTAAATATTATGAGCTTTTTACAGATTTTAGATGAGATTTGCAAGTATAATTTAACAGCCTAATTTCTCTGACTGTGTTATTGGTAACACTTAACCTTTATGTATAATGCATTATGAAGGTACTCATAATGTAAGTTATAATGCATTATATCTTTTCATAAACAACTGTTACCAAAGTTAAAATGCATTATAATATTTGCAGATTCCTTGTTACATCTGAGATTGATTGTTTGTCATGCGTTTTAATGTATTATACTTTCTAAAGGCGTAACATATGTATTATGATGTATTATAACCGTGATTGCAGTTATTCATTAAACCATACAATGCATTGTAAGGTGTATTGCTTGGCAAAATAAACGCATTTAGAATACTTTTATAATGCATTATATATAAAGGCTTTAAGTAAAGTGTTACCGTGTTATTTTCTAGCTCTAAGCACTAAATATACTGTATCGCATTTGAATAGATCATATAAAAGACAATACAATTAAATAAAATAAAATTGAAAGCGCTTTGGATTTGTAGAAAGTGCCTAAAATATGATGATGATGATGATGATATAAGAAGAGATCTATGGATGGTCCTCACAAGTTTGTCTGCAAGTATGTGGGAGAGAAAGTCAGTATCTGTCAGCCCTACAGACCTGTTATAGTCTCTAACAACGAGGAGGACATTCTCTCTCAGGTTGTGCAGTTCCTCTCTGCGCTGATACACCTCTGAGACGTAGTGAGGGATCTCAAAAAGCAGTCGGTCCCAGTAATGAATCTCATTAAACATCTTCAATAGGTTCCTTAACACACAAAAACAGTTGTACATTCACAGTCTGTGTGTTTGTATTCACACTAGAACATTCAGCATGTATAAAACAACTCCAGTAATGTGCATTATGACTAGAGATCATGAACGATTTAACATTAGCACAACTTGATTTCTTTAAAGTGTTTAAATGGGTTGCTTAAGGACACAGGATACTGTCCTGTCCATTAAAGGCAAAATGGCAATAAATATATATTTAAAAAATGTATTTTCTGATATATATATCTATATATGTATATATATATATACTGTATACTGGAGGGGCTGTATATGTGTGTTAGTGTGATCATGTACTTGTTAAAGTTGATGTCCAACAAGCCCGCCTTCCCTTTACAGCGGATCATGAGTGGCTGGTCAAGACTGCTGAGACACTTTTTGTTCAGACTCTGACTCCAGTCTGTGAAGATCCTCCTCACAGTCTCATCCAGAATCTGACACAGCCTAGCATAATTCACATGCACTTCCTCTCCACTGCTGATGCGAGGCAGGAAATGAGTGCGCCGGAGAGCCTAGACAACACATGTGCAAAAAACACACGTTGACAAACAGACGGGAAGAGCTCAGATAGAACGAATAGCCTTCTGTGAGCGCACATATCATCACTTACAAGCAAACAACGTCTTGAGATCTTACCGAGTCACACATGCAAGGTCACAAACAATCAAAACAACCGTCAGTGCACAACTAAGCTAAACAAACCAAGGGTAAACATCGCTCATGTTAGGAATTTCTCATAGGCTATGCAGCAAATATGTAAACATATTTTACCATGCCCAATCAGACCTTTATTAAGCTTGGGTTTTAGCCTCCCTTTTGTTTCTCTATGGGGCTTTTTGGGATCAGTTGTGGGGAAATGCAATTTAATCATATCTGTATACAATTAAAGCGAATGCCAGCTCTTAATTGCCTTCTTAAAGAAAGTGGAAAACGAATTTAAACACAATGGAGAGGCGATGTGCCCTTTATGCAAACTGAGGAAAAAGTGAGATGAGAAGTGAAAGAAAGAGAAAACAGGAGACAGAAATAGAGAGGAAGGGTTTGTGAAATGGAAAGTGACAAAAAGAACGAGAAAGTAAGTATGTGGCGGCACAGCTGGCTTTAATAGCATTAGGGCCTATGTGGCTGGACCCTGGCTGGACTTCAGGGCCTCTGCTGGGGCCCCTCACTGGCCTCTGACACACTCGTCAACACAGAGAAGAGCTCATCAATGGAGTTAAGCTGTTTCTGACACCTCCCGGATTCAGTCCGGTGGAGGTTTTGGGTTGGATTCTGATTCATTTGTCTGTAAAACCCAATAGAGTTCACCTATAAAGGGTGAGGGGAAAAGGGTACGGCCTGGTGCATGCTGGGATTGAACTGATTAGTCACCTTGTGGTCTCCTAACACATATCTGGTTGAAGCATATTTCAGGAAACTGTGATACTTTTATTTGACAGTGGGATTTTTATATGAGAGCTTTTGGTGGGGACTCAAGTCAGTTTGATTTCAGTATGTTTGATATCTTGGGAAATAAAATCCTATTAAATAATTTTTTTAGTATCTTTGAGGAAACACAAAATAATTAATCCTAACTACTGTACATTATATATAACCTATTACACTGATCCCACAAAACCTTACGTGCTTGGTTTATTTTAAGCTAAATGTGAACAAAAGTAAACAAGGGAGTGGTTTTAGACTGATGAGGCTCATTGGGAGTTGTTTTGATTGGTTCATTAAAAAGAACCAGCTCATGAGACTCATTCATTAGTGAATCGGACTAATCGGTCATGGCAACTGACTGAAATAAAATAATTTATGTTGAAGTACTAAAATTACAAATTAAAATAAAACTGAAATGAAAATTCAAGTTGAATAGAAATATATTCTTATAGACTTAGAAAAATGCTTGTAAGCTTGTAAGAAATAAGTATAAAGTAATACAAAATCACAAAAGCAAATAATAAATTACTAAAATGAAAACTGAAAATATGAAAATGTAATTCAAAATATTAATAAATAGTATAACAGTATATAAATGATAATAAAATTACACTGTTTCAGGGGGACCAGTGTTTCTCACTTATTACAAGTTCACAACTCATTTTTCTTTTCTTTTGCCATGGCACTGCACTGTCAGAATTTCATGAAAATCGATAAGTTCCAAAATGTGTTTTTTAAACACCAGGGCCGGTTACAACAAGTTACAACTTAGCCTAGTTTTGACGTAAATGGGCAGTAAGATACAACTAACGCACTACTAAATATTTTTGCGTTGCACCATTAAACTTAGTTGAAGCGTAAATATAAAAAATATATATTTTTGTGAGTGAATGCAGCAATATCACAAACATAAATGGACAACTTTTAAGGCGATTTTCTCAATGTTTCGATTTTTTTGCACCCTCAGATTCCAGATTTTCAAATATTGTATCTCGGCCAAACATTGTCCTATCCTAACAAACCATACATCAATGGAAAGCTTATTTATTCATAAATAAATATTCATGATTTCAAAAACAATTAAAAAAAATTTACCCTTGTGACTGGTTTTGTGGTCCAGGGTCACATACTGTATATGATAATGCTGACATTTACACTCGCTTACATTTTAAGTGAGAGAAAACTATGCGAATAGATTACTTTATTTGAGGCTCATCAACACGAACCCATCGGTCCATGTTGTGCATGTCAAATAAAATTAGTCATAATCAATAAATGTTATTTCTTATGTTTTTTTGTATCAGTACTTATTTATCCTTATTAATTTCATTTTAAATACAGTTTCTGAATGTTATTTACATATAAAAACACTTATGTTATTTATGATTAAGTATCGTATTTAATGGAAACGGATTTTTACAGTTAGTTAAGTGAGGCAAAAGAAGTTAAAATGAAGGATAAACTGAAATTCCCAGCATTTAAACAACTTTTGCTCACATATTTGAAGGCTGCAATCGGATCATCGAGGGTAAACCTCATATTATGCAACTACGCATTACTTTAGGGAGAGCTTACGACCTCCTAGCTACGCTCTGCCTTACGAACAAATGGTGCAATGAAATATAGTACAGAGTTAGTTACAAACTAGCTAGCAGTTACTAAGCCTCTAGTGTGGAATTTACGTTCCAATTTAAGAAAGAAATTACGAACGGCTGGTGCAACCCTACCCAGAACCGTTTCTGAATAAAAAAATCAAAAAGGTTTTTGATTCCCACCCCTGATCTTATACCGTAGTTAGATTTTTTGAAGGTTTAACCAACATCTCACACTGTCTCTTTCAGTCTTTCTAACTCACACACAGAATCTCACCTCCATAGGTCTTTCTATCTGTGAGCGGAGAGCTCGGATCAGGTGGACCTGTCCTGCGTGTTGAGGAATATGAGCAGGAATGAGAGATGATGTCCTGACCATCACCATACTGACATTATCCAACTCAGCACTGAGCAGAGCGTATAGATCCACCGTCTTCCTGTCAATGGTCCGCCTGATGGCCTGAGAGAGATATAAAAGAGAAACACTCAGGAAATATGGTAAACAGTGGTAAAATTAAATTACTGTAATACACAGCCTCTTGTTACTTGCTTAATGCAGAACAAATCACTGCTATGATCATTTGCCAATGCCTTGTTATTACTTCATAAAATCTGTTTATTAGTATTTCATTTTACTTTACTTTCAGTAGCATATTTTTGTCTTAGACTTTTTATTATTTGTTCTAATTCTTTTGGCAATAATGCATAATGCAGCACTTTGAAATTTAAGACTCAAAAGCTGAATGAGAATGACAGAACGAATGGGCAAAGGAGAAGAGAAAAGACTGAAGGGGAAGACAAAAGTCAGAAGAGATGAAGGTGATTAATGAGGTAAACATCTCAATGACATTAAGTAAAGAGACAGGTGACAGGTGAGAGAGCAGAGGGCATGTGTGTGTGTGTGTGTGTGTGTGTGTGTGTGGTCCTGCTATTGAACTTTTGAGTAAATGAGAGTGAAAAGGAAGTGACATGGAAAGTCTGTGTGTGGTCTGTTCTGCTGGAGTCATTTGTATTCACTGTATTTGCTAAGGAGAGCTGCGCTCTGACAGTGCGCAAGGTTTTAAAGGAGGTGATAAAGTGTGTGTGAATTGAAGGCTAAGTGTGTGTGAGAAAGACCTCTCTTCCAGACAGGTGCTGAAACATGTCAAGCAACTGTACTCCTTCCTCCACACAGTTCACCGTCTCGAAGGTCGAAGTGATCAAATTCTGCATCATCACCTCCAGATCTTTCACTTTAGCACAGAAGCTAAAACACACATGCACACACACACACACACACACACACACACACACACACGAATAAACAAGCGGCACAAAACAACAAAGAAATGGGCAGAACTGTACAGCATGCTCCAGACACAAATCGGTGCCCTCTATACAAAGGCAGAGTCCAGCGCACACACACACACTCTCGGCCATAAATGGAGGCTGGTATTGATTTGGGTGCTCTCAATATGCTGAGACACTATGAAACACCTGCCCCAGACACAAGCACAGCTGTTTGTCTTGGCAACAACATCCTAACCCTATGACCCGTCTCGGCCCCAATCCATCATGGCCATCAGATGCACACACTAGCTCACAAACAGCTCCCTTTCCCAAGGTCCGGCAGTGCCTGGGGCGGGGGTACAGGGGGGATGTGTTCTCTAGAGTCTGATGGGTAGACCAGCTTCCGTCACACACACTCAGGATGGTATTCAGACAAGCAGCCAAACTGCCTGCTGCCACAAACAGTTGTGAATGACAATAGGGGCACGATGGGCTCATTCGCAGCAGGCACAGTGATCCTCTCCCCACTGCACATACATTTAGGCAGAATATTCATGAAAAAGTATCTATATGATCCAAATATGCAGGTCATTATATGCATATTTATGGAGATATGCTAATACAGGATGTATGGAAATCCCCAACAGGCCAGCAGGCCAATAAACAGGAGAATGACAAACATTCATAAATATACATGAGAACCAGAAGGACTGACTGCCTCATAGACAGCCTGGCAGAAAGACTGACACACAATCTTACATATTTAGCGTGTCACTACACAACAAAACTAGATCGCTCCCATTCTAGTCAATGAAGCTGTCTACACTGTAAGGACCAAGAATAAGGCAAAACCCCTTTTTCTAATGTTGTTGCCCTGTCAGTAACTCAAGCGGCTTCATTTTATATAGGCTATATTTTTTAAATATAATTCAATCAAGAGACTCTTGGAATAGATTTGAACAGCATTTATTGTCAAAGGGATAGTTCAACAAAAAACTTAAATTCTTGCATTAATTTCTCACCCTCATGTCGTTCCAAACCCGTAAGACTTTTGTTCATCTTCAGAACAAAAATAAAGATATTTTTGATGAAATCTGAAAGCTTTCTGTCCCTCCATTGACAGCTACGCAACTGACACTGTGACACTTCAAAAAGTTCATAATGAGATTGTAAAACTAATCCATATGAATTGAGCGGTTTAGTCCAAATTTTCTGAAGAGACTCGATCGCTTTATATGATGAACAGATTTAATTTAGACTATATGAGAGCGAGTAATTAATGACAGAATTTTCATTTTTGGGATAACTAACCCTTTAAGAATGGAATGTACAGAGTCTTGGCGGACTAGATCTGCTACACTGCTGCTGATGCATGAGTGAAGGCTACTGCCGAAACATGCACATCAATACAGTGAATAGAATGCAAGCTGCTGCAAGGAAAGTAGGGAGAACCCCCTAGCAAATCTAAGAGGGTGGTGGTGGGGAAGGTGCAGCGCTAGGAAATGTATTCCACTCCGAATCGGCTTATCTCAGTACATCACGCAATGTACTGAGATGAGCCGGCTCAAGATGGAAATAAATAGGTTACGTAGATAGAACAAACAGATTGTCATTTGGTTTTAAGAGAACCAATCAGCTGCTTGGAAGAGTTTCAAGAGTTTTCAAATAAATACAGCATAAGAGACTACTTTAAAAGTACTCAAAAGTACAAAAAAGTTTTTTTACCACAGTAAAAAAGAAAACTTTTGAATGGTACTGTGTTTAATTAATTTACTTTAATAAATAAATAATTAATATACAATTTATGTTATTAAATTATTTTGTTACTAATGTTTGATTTGTTGAAAATTTAAGTAGGATTTTATTATTAATGGAATGTATTTTCAATTTAATCTTGATGAAGCCCAAGGCTCACAGCTGATTGGTCCACAATTAGGAAACATTCAGAGGTGATGTGCAGCTTCCAGCAGACGCAGCATTGATCGCTTCCAGTGTAGATATCATATTGGCCATATGTACAAACTGTAGCTCTTAACAAACAAAGCTAGCTATTTCACAGAACCTTTCTTTCTCTCTGTGCCCTGATCAGTTTACAAACACACTGCACCTGGAGTAGTTCTCGTGCCAAAAGGTGCTTCCGACATCCAGGATGTCCTTAACAGACTTCAGGACCTGCAGGCTGTTGTCAAAGGTTGCCTCTATGAACAGCAATCTCTGAGTGACCTCTGACCCCTGACGCCCTGCAAAGCATGGCAACGGCACCCGCTTACCCTCTTTGTAGCGAGCAAAATGCTGCTGACACTCACACACCTGAAAGAAAGAGAAACAAACATATTAATTAAATGTCTTTTATTAAAAATCTAAAAATCTAGCATTACAAATTTAATAGATGTTCAAAATATAGTTTTTTCCCATAATGAGTCCATATTTAATTTTGATGTTTTTTTTTTTTTTTTTTTAATGAATGAAATGCTAAATTGCTCAAAACTCAGTTTGACCTCCAATGGTTGATAGACAACAATTTCTATTTTCACTATTCAAAAAAAAAGAGAATAGAATGCACTATTTTCTGTCCTATTTGTGGAAAGTGCCAAAAGTATGTGGAACTAATAGGAGCACACCGCAAAAAAAGTGCATGAATAAATATAAAAATGACAAGTGATATAAAATACAGGTCTCAGCAAGGACAGTAAGTCCTGGAAAATACGAGAAGTGAAAGCAAAAAAAAACACAGAGATGTGAATTATTGAGAAATCTGAGAGCCTATTCTTCGGATGTGTGTTTGAAAAAAGTAGGGGTGTAAAAATTCTGCATAGTTTGTGAGTGTGTTTGTTTGCATCATTTTGTATTCTCACCTCTATTAGGTCTTTGCATCTTTGCACAAAGGCATTCACCAGAGCAAATATGCTAATCTGGTCGAGCGACCACCCTTGGGAAGAGTATCTGAAAAGAGAAAGGAAAAAGAGAGAGTGTTTAGTCAAAGTTCATACATCATCTTCACCATCATTTTTGTTCCTCAAGAGCAGGACTGTAAGGGAGAGCAGAGAAAAATGGAGAAGTCGGCTATGTCACTACTCCCTTGCTAAAGGTTTTTAAATTTCACATGGCGCACAAGCAAAACAAAACACTGGCGGTGGCTGGCTGCCATCCAGAGCAGTGAGGGATCAGGTCAGAAATGATCTGTCATAGGCATAATTGCATCCGCCATAGTTCCATATCAGCCGGCCTGGCGTTCCTCAGATTGCTTTTCACACCTCATTCTTCTACTGATGGAAAGGTAATCCTCACTGCCGCTCACAGACAAACACCTTTAGCGGGGCAGAGAGGAAGCCAGGGTCACGAGGAGGGGAAAAGAGAGGGAGCGTGTGAGAGATATACAGGAAAAGAGAGTGAGACCTCAGCAGGATGACTCTGTTAGCGGATAGGCGTGATAGTACATGTTAAGTGAGAGATTTAGTCAAAGGGAGAAACCAGATCCATGGCCTCGTTCTGAAGCACCCAATATACTTTCAGCGAAATCAAAGAACTACCTGGTGTGACAAAATTTAGGCCAAAATGAAGTTCGTTTGGAGTTCGTTTTGTGAGTTCTAAACAGCTTTTTAAAGCAAAAAGTTTGCTCCGGCTGGTCAACACCATCGAACTACCATTGGTCCATGGCGAGCACGTAATAGGACAGGTGTGGCTCTGAGGCTCCGCCTTCTTTGACATGGAAATCTTATCCGGTTCATTTTCTCTGTTGAGTCCGTCAAGGTCAGAAGTCCGCGAGTGAAAACAAACACTGGTGAGCTGCTTTATAGTAGACATTGAACTGTAATTCGCTGTAATTTTATGTTTAATACTGTAAATCTGTTTGGTTTAAAGCGTTCTATTGTATAAGTGCTATAAGACTGGAAAAACTGGAAGAACTGGAAGAGAGAGCTACTCTCTGAGAGAACAAAAAAAATTAAAGGAGAACTTGGTAACTTTTTTAACTTAATAAAACTGTCTAGAAATCATTTGGATGGTTTAACAACCTGTTCTGGTGATATTGGTGACTTTCCCCGCTCCCCCCAGCGTTCCCAGGCGGAAAACCAACCTTGCAACTTGGGGACTACCGTCCCGGCAAAATAGAAATTGGAAGTCTCGTGAGAAGCGAGAACGAGAACGAGAATGAGCGTGAAACACGAATCGCTTTACGGCAATTCAACATAAACACACACGCATGTATGATGTATTACCAGATTACCCACCTCGGTAGACATAGCTCCACACGATACAGTCGGCTTTCTCCGATCAAAACAAACGCATATGAGCAGCGGTAGAGAGGGGGAGGAGGCCGCCGCAAGTGAGTTTTTTACGACCGTGTTGTGACATATACGCCCCCCCACAGCTGTAGGGGGAGCTCGTGGGGAAAACATGCGACAACAAAAGGGAAAATCAGCGAAGAAGTGACTAGAGTTCGCTAGAGTTGCCGAGTTCTCCTTTAACATTTGAACTCACCCTTGTGCACTATCGCGACGAAAGTCTCACCTCCGAATCATCCTAATCTACGTTTCTTCTCCTCATCCCCCACTCCTTCTCCCTCATGCTGAGATCACCAACACTCACACAAGAATCTATATGTTTTAATGTCAATAATTATCATCGCGTATTATACATGTTTAGTATAATTTGAAATGTCTCTGTGCGACTGGTACAAGTGTCTCATTCCCAAATAAGTAAAACAAAAGGTAATAAGGTTTTTAAGAGTTTAGAGATAACTGGCACACAAAGGAAGGTGGTCTCTAGACAAATGATCTCCTACTCCCAAAAGGTGTCAACTCTGAATGTAAATTCCCATTGTTAGCAGATGTTTCCATGTGAAAGAAGTTTCTGTCTATATAATGAAATGTAACGAGAAGGATCAGCGCGATTCTGACCTCAAAGACTTCAGCATCATGTATTTCCTAATGTCGGGTTCGCATCTCTTCTCTTTATTCCAGAGCATTCGATGTTTTGTATTTATTATCTTTGAATAGATTATACAATTGGCATGATATATTTACCTGACATAATAAATTGTAAACATTTGATTTTATCCTAACGGACTCATTATTTGCAGTAAAGAGTTAAAAGGAATAGTCAAACATTCATTCACATTTAATGATGCACAGATATCACTAAAACCTTTTCAGTTATGGAGTCAGATAAAACAACGAGAAAATACACATGAGAAAATGTATTGCATTTAATAAAAAAAACTTTGCCACGAGAAAATGCAGTAACACGCAGAGACCTTCCCCGCTGGTCGGATGCCTACTTTGGGCCGATTGAGCGCAGGCTTACAGTGCTATAAATAAACATGTCTGAGTTTACTTGACTGGAGTGCTTTGTTGGGGTAGTAGTGCTGTGGTATTTGAAACCGGACATTTTTTGGAGGTCTTAATCTTGGCCGCATTTGTACTCGGTCTTGTCTAAGTCTAAGACTGAGAGGACTCAGGATTTCATTTCAAGGCCACAACTGCGGGAATATCACTAAATTGCTGGTGCATTGTCAGTTTTATTTGTTAAAATCATTAATGGGGCTGGATGTAAAACATCCTGCTTCAATGCAATCAATAACTCATTTCTAATTTTATTTCTTTTGCTACTGTCGTGCTGGGTCAGAAATCAACGAGGGGTTGTGTCAAAAATGTCACCAAAATTAATACAAATGGCTACAAAATATAATATGATTGCAAAAAAGTACAGTACTTGCATGAGATCTTGATTTTTTATATTACATAAGATAATATTACAAGAGCTAGAGAGCCGTTTTCACAAATATGAGCACAATTGAAAACATACTGATTTTATACAAATGTTCAATAAAAAACATTTTATTTAAAAAAAAAAAATCTCAACAGTATGTATGCAGTTGTAATTGTACCAATTCAGATGCTTCGGATGAACTTCTGTCCCACCTCTGCAGTGCAAAGATGAACTCTGTTAGTGATTTCATTTGATTGGTAACAGCTCTAGTGTCTTATTATTCTAAAAGTACTGATTGATTAAATATAAGACATTTCTCAATCAGTAAAGTGGATCTTTTAGATGAATTTAAGGAATGCTGGTCTGGTCTTAGTCTTGACTCTGTCTCGCCCTTCTTTGGTCTTGTCTTTGTCAAACTCGCAAAGTTTTGGCTCAACACACAGTGGGTCTTGGTCTTGACTTGGTGTTGATCATTTGGAGCGATCCGTTTGCCAGCGTTTTGCGATTTCATTCATTTACAGCCTCTATAACAGTATGAGTGGGGTAATAACAAGCCACCGCATAAGTTCTAGGAAGGTCTCCACGCGTAAAACGCAAATTTCCTTTTCATCTTTCATACTACTTTGATTTATGTAAAGAAATCCCAGAAAAAAAAGTGTAATATGTATTATTAAAGAGAAAAATAACTGCCGTCTGGCGCAACGACTAAATTACGATTTTCGCCTTGCACAGAGATCATAGTCATCAGAGCGGAGGATGAGAGCTTAAATTGAAATGCGGGCCGAGCTTTAATGACTAAGATTCAAAAACACATTGAAATGACGGTGAGCCGCACACCAGCAATCAGTTCTCCTGAATCATTTACAGGACCACCCGACACAGGCATCTCCACTTCGTCTTCTAAATCCTTAATCACCAGTTAGCCCATGTTATTTCGGAGGGAACGGAGCTATGCCGGGCTGCTCAGTTCACTGCAAAACACTTAATATCGCCATGAATTATGGTCAGTTTGACAGCTATGCCCTTTAACCACAGGGATAAACAGCCAATATGAATGTTTTGGCATGTGAAAAAGCGTAAATCCGTTCAAATTGGTGTCTAATTAAAGAAGGGCTTATGCAGGGAGTAATAATGCTCCAGTAAATGGCTGTCATGCAAAAGAAATAAAGGAAGAGGGGTGAGGGAGGACAACTTTTGTACAACTAAAAGGGATTGGGAGGAAGAATAACAGACAAAAAGCGATGAACGGTTGTTCTGGGAAAGAGAGAGAGAGAGAGAGAGAGAGAGAGAGAGAGAGAGTGAGAGAGAGACAGAGTAAGTGATTATGAGATAGACATGATCCAGTGGTATAGGTCTCAGAGAAGGTCGTCATTGGGCCCATAGTGATGAATGCACTGTCTAAACACACAGGAGGACACAGAGGTGAATGTCAGACATAGGCAGTAACACAGATTATAGACGATAAGATATCATTATGTTTATTCTCTTACACGCTCTCTGGCTCCAGGGTCACATCCCTTTGAACGAGTAACTGCATACCATGAACCATGATAAAATGTTATTACAACATCTAGCAAGGTTAGAGATGTTGACTTAAACAGAAAATGTGAGTGAGTTTATCAAGAAGCTAAGTGCTTATGGAAAAATAAATGAGTGAAATCAGTGAAATGCAAACACCCAGCATTTTCACCAAATAAACAAAATATTAATTAAAATGAGACCAGTGTTTCATAAAAGTGTTCGCCATTATTGGTCCTAACTAGACAAAACAGTAGGGGATCGGCGGCAACCATAAGAGGGGGCAATTTAATTTAAATAGGCTAACCAATAAAATGTCAGTTATTCAGACCATGCTTGGTAAAGCTCCCTCTCAGCCTGAGAAAAAAAGTGACAGTTTCACTGTGAATTTTCAAGAAAATTGACTTTAGAGTTGCATAAAATCATTTTTAGATGTCCAATATTTTTCTACTGCTGTATGAATTTTTTATGCCAAATATGAATTCAAAGTAATATCTACAGCAGGGGTACTCAAGTTCAGATGCCAAGGGGGCCACATTTAAACCATATTAAATGTGAAGGGCCACAAATTACAACTTGCATCGTAAAACTTTATTTATGACAATATTTGCAGTTTTTACTTATATAGAAATTCAGTTTATTACCTATATTGCTAGGTAAGTCTTGCTAGTCTGTTCTATTTAAAGTTATACTGAACATAAAATAAAAATTTAAATCTGGATAATAATTTTCTTGCGATATTAATGCAAAAAAAAAAAGAGAGTTCATACTCAGAGTATTAAAAAACCTTGCTAGGTAATTCTAGCTAGTCTTTGTCCTATTTAAAGTAGGCTAATACTAAACATGAAAATAAAAAATATGGAACAAAAAGTAGATTAACAGTTTTCTAGCAATATTAATTATTAATAGTAAGCAAAAAAAAAAACTTTGCAAGGTAAGTCTTGCTAGTCTTTGTCCAATTTAAAATAATACTGAACATGAAAATAAAAATGCACAATTCTGAACAATGATTATTAAATCAAACAACAATATTGTAGATGATAAATTCAAAGTTATTTTTTTTTCTTTTCAAAACGCTTTAAATCCATAATTTTTTTTTCCAAAACACTATAAATCCATCCTTTTTTCCCCCTAAAATGCTATAAATCTTTTTATTTTTTGTTTTTTTAAAAAGTCTTTTGTCTTTTATTTTTCGAGTTTGCATTTATGAGGAAAAAACAATGTTACGTGACAGTTCTCCATTACGGACGTGAGCGCTCTGAAAGCGGCAGTAAAAGACTTTCAAACTTTCACAGAGACCTCAAACACAAAGCACAAACCTTTCTTTAAAAATGGCGTTTATCACGTTTTGGAAAACAGCTCTTCATATATTATCTTTATATTTAAATATTTAACAATTATTGATTAGGCCTATATATTATAATATATATAGCTATTAGCCTACATCAAATGTTCAATTATTTATTATAGGCCTATGTTTTCTTTAGATGACATTATACAGGGTCGGTTTACAAATTTATAAGGCTATTATTATTATTATTAGCCTACTAATACTAGGCCAACTATTATCCCAGTAGGCTACATGTAACTTTTTAGTTTGTCAGAATTCGCTCAAAAGCAGCTTTGATCAATTTTTCATGCGAGCCATGCCCCGTTCCGAACTAAACTGCCGGTTATAACTGGAGGTTTTGCGACAGTGTCGTGAACTCATTGACGTATTGACAGCTCGTAATTGTAATGGGAGGGAGCGCTTTTTGCTACTGTTTATAACCCATTGACAATTTCAAAATAAGTTTTGTTTTTTAGGCTGTTAAGAGGATCATCGGCCAATTACACACTGCAGTAGAGATGCGCGGATCAGCTCTAACGTCACCTGAATCAGCTGTGAAAGTGCGCAGCTCTGAATGCACGAGCTAATGCATAGCGCGCCGCACACACAAGATGCCTGACAGTTTTACTGCTTGTTTTGCTATTGTTGCGCTTATCAAGTTAATGGTACATTATCAAGTAGCTATATAAATTCTCACTAAACATTCCACACACATCACAATGACGATGATGAATGTTATTTTTTATTAATCGACCGTCCGCAATATACATAGATATAAATCACACTGTCTAATATTCACACAACTTTTGAGCTCAAATTATTAAAAAAAGTGCGTTCATCTTTTGCATGACGCGGGCCATAAAATGAATGCCGATGGGCCGGATGCGGGCCGCCTGTAGAGTATCTGTGATCTACAGTATGTAATCTCTAGGTTGTTAAGTGAACATGGATGAAAACACTCTCACTGGTAGCTATCATGCATGATTTCATCATAGCTGTGATGTCAGTGGCAAATGTAACACTATAAAACACTATAGTATCAAAACTAAATGACAGAATTAAGAATTCAATCGTTAAAATGAAATGTGTAATGAACATTTGGTGTTAGAGGCATGACACAAGCACACATACAGTTTCCATGTTTTATGGGGACTTTCCATAGACATAATTATTTTTTATTCTGTACAAACTACGTATGTATTCTATCCCCTAACTATAAACCTGCTCATCACAGAAAACTTTCTGCATTTTTACATTTTCAAAAAAAATCTTAATTTTATTTGATTTATAAGCTGTTTTCCTGATGGGGACTAAAAAAATGTCCCACAAGGTCAAATATTACTGGTATTACTATCCTTGTGGGGACATTGGGTCCCCATAACGTAGGGAATACCAGGACTGCACACACACACACACACACACACACACACATACACGTGTGCGCGTTTAAACACAAACACACAAACTCAATCTGCAAAACTTTCGTTCAAAGCACGACTGCCGGAGCAGTTAGCGGTACCATGGCAATGATTCCAACCATGACAGATATTTTATGAGGTCATGTGTGTTTCAGAAAGCCTGAAAGGATTCAAGCTCAGTCATTATACAGAAGAATAACCAGGCTGACCACAAAGGTTACGATTCATATGGGGACAGGGTGCACTGCTCCTTACTGAGCAACCTTTAAAGGCATTGTCTGGAAAATCTGACATGATTGACTCAAAATTCAATAAAACTAAGGGTAAAGAAAAGAGGGAATAGGAGTGAAGGGAAAAGTGGAGAAAAAGAAAACTTAAAAGTCAAGACGAAGATATTACTGCTTTCATAGCTCACAAAACTAGTAAACTGACTAATTTCCTACTACTTAACTGAAAAACAGAGATTCTAATTATTGGACACGTAATAACCTAGAATACTGTCCAACACTTGATGGCTGCTCTGTCAAGTCCTCGTCGTCGGTTAGGAACCTGGGTGTGCTCTTTGATACCAATTTCCATACCAAATGCCACATTTCTAGTATCTGTAAAACCGCATTCTTCCATCTTAAAAATATATAATTACGCTTATAATTAATATATAATTAATTATATAATTATAATTATTAATTATATAATTATATATATTATGCTCTCATTGATGCGGAACAATTAGTTCATGCGTTCATGACCTCAAGGCTAGATTACTGTAATGCTCTACTGGGTGGTTGCCCTGCATGCTTAATAAATTAACTTAAGCTGGTCCAAAATGCAGCAGCTCGAGTTCTTACCAGAACCAGGAAGTATGACCATATTAGCCCGGTTCTATCAACACTGCATTAACTCCCTATTAAACATTGTATACATTTTTAAATATTGCTGATTACTTACAAAGCACTAATGCCTCGTTTCCACTGAGCAGTACGGTACGGTACGGGACAGTACGGTACGGTTCGGGTCTGTTAACCATGATCTGGCTAGCGTTTCCACTGCCAACAGTACCCTTACTTGATAGGCGTGGTGTTTCGATCAACGTCATTTTCGCGCGAAGAACATAGTAAACTACAATGGATGACATGCAGCAGATCTTGTTCTTGCTCCTCGACATGTTTGTCACAAGAAGACAAGCGCCGACATTAGGCTTTTCTCAATATCAAGTACGCAAAGTTTGTACTTGCCATGTGCGACTCCTACATGCAAATGGTACAGCGCGTTTTTAAAAGCGTCACTCAGCTCGCTCTGCTGCTCGTTATCTCTGTTAACTTGCTCTGTATGCTACATTTTAAGCAACAATAAAACGAAATATGTTATAAAACACCATTCTGCCTCTTTTCGTTTTCATTTAAATAAATTAAACATTAGGGACACAAATGTGGTTCATGCGCAACGCATATTGATTATTCACTGCACGTTATTCTATTTATAACAAAACGAAATTTAAAACACAACCCTAACGTTACCTCTTTTCGTTTAAAAAAAAAAAAATTAAACATATTCCAGGCAATATATGCGTTTGTACAAATGTTGCAATAAACATCAGTGATAATCTTGTAATAAAAAAATGACAAGAAACCTATTTCTTTTTGTAAAATTTCAGTTTTATCAATAATAGCCTATATAAAAGTTTAAGTAAAAGGTACAAGAAGCTATACAATAAGAAATAAAGCAAACAATTCAGTCAAATATCCAAATGCAGCGCTCTAGTCTAACATTACAAGTAAATATGACGTTAATATGAAACTATTAGCCCTCAGCCAAAACGATTGACAGGGAACTCATTATATATTCACGAGAGCAAAGATCGCCCGTTAGGTCTACACAAGACGAATTATATCTCATGTTTAACCACTACCGTCGGAGTAAGCGACGAACGTCAGAAGATTAGCCGAGGAGAGGCTCATCCAGCCGGGAAACATGAGCGCCGAGCGCCCGCTGAACGCATGGATCACAACCAAAAAAAAAAAAAAAAAATCATCTTTATAAATAAACCACAGATTTGAGCTTTAAACAACTACATTCTCGCCTGAAAAACTCTTAAAATTACATTTCGTGATACAGTAACAGTAGTATTATATTAAACTGTATATTAAAAAATGGCGCTTCTTATGTTGTCATTGTCATTCCCCTTGTAGCACGCGCAAGTGACGATTCTCTGTCAACCAATCAACGTCCTGCAGTGAGTCTAGCTCCACCTTTTAGTACCGTTCCACTGTGCTAGGTACCCCAATGGAAGGGTACCTAAAAAGTGGTACGGTACGGTTCGGCATTTTGGTACCATTCACAAGTTTTGATAGTGGAAACGCAAATAAATGCGTACCGTTCCGTTCCGTACCGTACCGTACTGCTCAGTGGAAACGAGGCATAAATGGTTTAGCTCCCCAGTACTTGAGCGAGTTCTTAACGCATTATAGTCCTTGACATCTATTGCGATCTCAAAATTCCGGCCAGTCGATAGTACCCAGAATATCAAAATCAACAGCTCGAATACTTTAATTTCCTATTATCACTGTAAAGCTGCTTTGAAACAGTCCATATTGTTAAAAGCGCTATATAAAATGAAGGTGACTTGACTTGACTTGACAAAACTTAACTGAAGTTCTCAATTGTGTTTCATTTCAGTATCAACGTTGCCTCAGGTTGTCTCAACGTTTTCTTTTCTTTATTCACAGAATAAAGTGACCTGCTACATTTACCAAAAATGAACAGTATAATAAGAGAGAAAGATATAGAGTACTACATCCTGCAATGCACTAGACTTCCGTCTCTTGACTCATTCGATTGAACTGCCAAATGTTAAAATGGCTATAAAACGGAAGTACTGATAGATCTTTTCTGCCGTATTGTGACGTACATCCGAGTGAAAAGGGCCATCAGTTTTTGATTGGATCGAGGCAGATCTGAATGCAAGCTTGCAGTCAATTGTAAGAAAGTGTTGGGGCTTAAGCAGATAAAATGACATACCACACGGGGAAAGATGAGTTATGACATTTTGATTAAAAATTATGAGGTCAGAAAAACATAGCCTTTCACTTTAGATTGCAGATTTTAGTATCTTGGAAAATCTGAGCACAGTTTGTGATATTGTTGAGATCTCATCTGAAAATTGGAAAGACGTTAAATTAATACTTGAGTAAAGACTCCATTAAATCCCATTACTGTCAAGAACAACAGATATATTATAGAGATCTCATTTGTGATTTGTCTTTCAAATGGGGTGAAAAGGAAAAAAAGAGGTGAAGAATTTTTTTTTATTAAAGATTGGAAAAAAAGAGATTGAATGATAAAGTAAGAGTGAAAAGCAAAAGAGAAAAAGAAAAAAAGGGGGACAGAGGAGGACCAGGAGGACAGAGGATGAAGGGCATGCTACAGCAAACCCTACATTAATCATGTGTCACAACACACACATATATAAACATTTACACCATGAGGTTGAGCAAACCAACTTAAGTGATCCCTACTTATACATACGATGCAAGTAAAATAGCTCTGGAGAAAAACACAGGTGACCTTTGACTCGTGGCTGTCCAGACTGATAGAGCTGACGGCTGGCTTTGATCAATCATTTCTCTGAAAGTATCTGACGTGATGTGAGCAGCAAAGAACAACACGAGTATTCAAAAGCTGACATGTGTTTATTACAAATAGTATAAAACGGTATCTAAAAGCACCCATCTCGAAGACGTCACCCGAGAAAATGAACACTGAAGGACTAAGACATTTGCGAGTGTGTGCGTAACGGTCTCCCTCTTCAAACTGAAAACAGAAACAGGTCTTGGTTTGCTTAACACAAAACCTCAAGCATCTGGATCGAGCTTTAACATTGCTCATTTATAACGCTGTCTGCTTTAACACAGGGTATTCACTCTCGCACTCAATACATCGTAAAGCAGGGACAATCAAAACCTACCTCTGAGGCCTGCCGAGCCGTACGTTTTTAGTTGCAGCGCTGTATTGAATTCACTAGTGCAGCAATCGATACACTTCAAGTGCTGCCATCAGCCCAGGCCGCAGGAGTGAGGCTATTATTGCTGCAGCTGGAAGGCCATTAATGGTACTGCAACAACAAACACCTCGTAATAACAAAGCTTGCATGCTCTTCTTTGACGATTCTATTCGCAAGCTCTCGAATGTATAGGATTCCTGATGCTCTGGTCAAATCAGTAAACATAGCTCCTCTACTGGAGAAAAACTACAGATGTTATCTCTGAAGTGGGTCTTTTTCTTTCTTCCAAATATCAGTATGCTAAGTAACAGACTCTACAGCACAGAAGCGCAAACCTGCGTATCCTATTTTGACAAATACCTCCATTTTGACAAACACCCTCCGTGCCGCCTCCACATCAAATGCGACATCAGATCATCTTGAAATTTTGCCAATGTTGTCATGACAATGACATCTTGTTTTCAGTCATAAAAGGCATGGTAAGGTAATTTAAACAACACCATTTAAGGAAAATTGCATTTGTCCATAAAATGAAAGACAGTTGGGACCAATGTTGTTTTGGATACCACTGACTTTTATGATATCTATTAATTTTCACATAGACAAGAATGTGCAAGGCTTTTTAACTCAATTACTTTAAGTAAATGTATCATTCAAATTTAAATATCAAGTTGCCATGACTTAATTTCCCATCTTATTTTTAATATTATTAGAATAGATATTTAGATTTAAAGTAAATTTCAACTTTAACTTTGTATCAACTTTCTAAGTTCTGTGTAATTTGTTCCTTTTATTTACATGGTTTACAATTGTTCAATGTAGTTTCAAATTGCTCAGTATGGCAGCTCATGTTTTATATGAGTAATGTGCATGTCATGGTAAGCGAGGTGCTTGTTATCGTGTCACATGATCAGAAAAAAAATGGATACTTTGACATCACAAAAAAAATGTAACAAAGCAACCATAATTACCAATAAAGAAAAGTGGGATTGAACTAGTGGCAATTTTTGAATTCTTAAAGGGTTAGTTCACCCAAAAATGAAAATTATGTCATTAATGACTCACCCTCATGTCGTTCCGTTCATCTTCGGAACACAAATTAAGATATTTTAGATTTAGTCCGAGAGCTTTCTGTTCCTCCATTGAAAGTCAATGGACGGCATACTGTCCATGTCCAGAAAGGCAATACAGACATCATCAAAGTAGTCCATGTGACATCAGTGGCTCAATCTTAAGTTTATCAAGCGGCGAGAATACTTTTTGTGCGCAAAAAGTAAACAAAAATAACGACTTTATTCCACTATTCATTTCCTTCTCTCTGGGCCTCGAGCTATTTCACGTAGTGTTTTTGCGTAGCGCGTCTGTGTTGTACGTCACACGTAGGCTCACTATTGGCCGACGCTGTTCATGTGTGATGCGTGTGACGTACAACACAGACGCGTTACGCAAAAACACTACGTGAACCCACTCGAGGCCCAGAGAGAAGGAAATGAATAGTGGAATAAAGTCGTTATTTTTGTTTACTTCTTGCGCACAAAAAGTATTCTCGCCGCTTGGACATGGACTACTTTGATGATGTCTGTATTGCCTTTCTGGACATGGACAGTATGCCATCCAATGACTTTCAATGGAGGAACAGAAAGCTCTCGGACTAAATCTAAAATATCTTAAACTGTGTTCCGAAGATGAACCGAGGTCTTACGGGCTTGGAACGACATGAGGGTGAGTCATTAATGACATAATTTTCATTTTTGGGTGAACTAACCCTTTAATAGTACATTGTAACAGAGGAACTGCACTGTCTGAGATGCATTACATGTCTTTATTAAAGTTGATAAAACTTAAATAGTGAGTAAACAAAACTATTCAATAATAATTCTATAATTAACCAGTAAATCAGGTTGACTGTTAAAAGTATTTACTGAATGTAGGTTAAGTTTCATTGCGCATCATTAATGAAACTTCAATTCTGAGTAATTTGCGCGTGAAATAGACCTTCCCGAAAAACTTTCCTCCAGATTCACAAACCCTTCGTGAACATCAAATTTGATAGGTAAACGTGTATGTTAATGAATTGTAGCCTGGGTTTCCCCATACTGCCTTGCTCGCAGCGCGATTTTATTCACGCTGCTAGGCAGTCTGGACACCATGGACCAAATTTTCCCCTGAAAAAGGGAACCAATCACAGAACGGGGAGGGAGCAGCAAGACGATGACGACACCGAAGCAGTTTGTTTATATCTATCAGTGGCGATTTCTTTAAGACTGCAAGGGAAGGTCGGCTTCCCCCATAATGTCAAAAAATGAATGGTCAAATATGTACTATTGTGTTAACATTTTATTGACTAAAAATGCGTTAGAAAACGTTCATCTCAAAGACGAGCTCGTTCAGAATCAGTTACATACAACAGGTCGGCTGACTCGATTTCCTTCTCATACATTCCTGTAGCGTCACAGTGCATTTCCCTGTTGAAGCCCAGCTTCCATTGACTTCAATGGAGCTGCTTTGAACAGTTTTTTTCAGCGCTTCGAAACTATACGGTCATTGGATAAATGCTGCGATTATGTCCCGCCCATGGAAGCTCAGCTTCTCTGGGGGTGAACGGGGAGTGGGCTGGCCTGGACTCCGGGCTTCCGCGTGATGATTGGAGGGTCTGTCGAAAGGCTGCGTCTCCTTTTGATTGACAGCGATTTCATACAATAAAAAGTCGCTGATGTTGAAGCTGTTCGAGCTCAGTCCCATCGCGGATTTTTCAAAGACAAACTGCTGCAATCATTTCTTGATATTTGCTTGTCGAAATTGCTAGCCAATTTTCATAATACATTTCACACAATTATACATTTATACATTTATTATATTATTACTTATTATTTTATATTATTATTAGTAATAATTCAAAAATAATTAAAATAATTAAAAAACATATTATTATTAGTATTAGTATTATTATTATACTTTATTATATTATTATTTATACATTTATTATTACATTCATTTTTCACAGAGCATTTTCTTGAAAAGGAACGTAGAATTTACGTATAAATAAATGAATAATTTTATGATGTAGGCTGAAAATGAGCTTCCCCTCTTTGAAAGACCAGCAGCCGCCACTGATATCTATGGATCCAACATGGCATCAGACTCGACGTTATCTTCTACCCTCATGTTTATCTTGCACAAACGGTAATATTCGCTAAACGCCATCGTGTACAAATAAATCTTTGACCCATCGTCTTTTTCCTCGTCGAATTTCTGTCACTCTACATACGTCATCTGGTATAATTGAAGCGATTGGTTATGAGCTACATACAGGCGCATTTGATAGACATTCATAGCGCCCAATAAACGGCTCTGGGCATTCGTAAACCACGCCTCAAATACGAGAAAATGAACACGTGGTTCCCAGACCAAGTCTCAAATGAGACTTGGTCTGACGTTAGCCAGGCTAAATGAATTGTCAATCATTCGTAAATAGTTCACAACTAGTATAATCCCTGCCTATGAATTACAACTACACAAACTGTGTGTCCAGGAACGATGTGGAATCTTCCGGACTCCCTACTCAGGTTTGGCTCCAGTATATTGCATAAATGCAAAAGAGACTAATAGGCCACATGCCTAACAATAAATATTCAATTAATGTGTGTTCACCAAAGCGAATCTAGCCAGCTGAAAAAGTGCCAGGAGCTCTGCTCTTCGTTTTACCAGCTGAGATCTAGCTTTGGTTACTAGAATCTCATTTTAAAGAATATATCTGAATATAAAAATGCAGTAACCAGCAATATTAACTTCTCCTTTGTTGTTCTCAGTCATTGTACAAGGACGATGGTTGGTCGGTGTAGTATTTGTCCCGCCCCTACTCCACTTTGATTGGACGGCTGGGTAAAAAGTAACAGTGACTTGGCTGTGTTTTACCCAAAGTTTAACAGCGTTCAACTCTCAGACAAAAAAAAACGAGGGCGAACTCGTTTTTATATTATTATGCTATATAGTCATACAGTATGTATACTATTATGCTACATAGTGCATCAAAATGCAGTGTTATCAGTTCACCTAAAAGAAAACAGAATGTCCAAAGGTTTTCTGCACCATTTACACGAGGTAGGGAGCAGTTGTAAATTTCTTTCATGCCAACTATAATTTTGAAAATACGAACATTTTCATGAATCCGAAAATATACATCAGAACGGCTTTACGAACGGTATACACAAAAATTTGTTCTGCTCGTGTTTCATGAATGAGGTCCATTGTACGGTGTTGATAAGAGAGGTGGAACTGTGTGTCAGTTGTGCTGTAATTTGGAGGATTCAGAGCAAAGCAAACCCTTTTCTTCCAACACAACAAATGAAGCCAACAGTCATAAACAACCAGCAGGCCCACAACACCAAAAAATCTGATACAATCCAAAAAACTGCAGGGTTTGAGTGAAAGTGAGAAACCTTAGGGTGTAACCCACTAAAAACATTGTGCCGTCTTTGGTTGACCGCACATTACTTTCCGTGAAAAACCTCTGGAGCCCCTTGCTGTTTTAAAAAGCCACAACTGAATGGCTGTATCCTGTAGAGAAGACTTGCTTATGAAATAAATGTTTCCTCTACACAACAGAGCATCCCTCCCACTGAATCTGCTACATTCATCCTCAACAATACAGCATTTGCTACACTGTTAACATCTTTCAAAATCACAGCATTGTGCCATAGTTTACAAAGCAGTCACTGCATTCTGCTGCGAGATGATGAAACCGTATTGCAAAGTTTCACCACACCTAAAGTAGAAATGCCAGCCAAAACCTACGTGCGATAATAAAAATAAAAATAAACTACGGGAGATGACTCTGAGAGAGCTTCTTTCAAATGGATGCTGTCGTGTTCAGCCTCCATCATTTGGCGGTAAGTTGCCATCACTTTGAAGAAGAAACTCTGTCATCGCACTGTAAAATGCTGTTCTTTTTGGCAGGAGGGCTGCAATCACTGCATGGCTTTGGCACTCTCATTTAGCAGCAGTATCATTTCCACTGAGAAAACGAGAGAGAGAGAGAGAGAGAGAGAGCTGAGATGTCTGGGTGGGTTAGTTAGAGTCATTGATGGAGGAAATGACAGGGAGAGGAAGGGCTATAAAGCTGAAAGACAGAGAGCAGGGTGTGCAGTGAATAATATTGGCTGAGAGTGTGCTCTGTATTAGCTGCAGTATAGAAAGGAAGAAAACCGAACATTATCTGTGTACAGTTGACTCAGACAGAAGAACACTTAGCTGAACATGAAACAGAATTTAGAGTGGCCAACCAAAATACTGTAAGAACCAAGGTTGTGGTGAGAGCTGAGATGTCAATAGTAGCATGAGTACAGCAATGATATTGGTGGTAATTGCTTAACCGTGTTTGTGCTTAACAGCAGAAACCGTGGCAGCAATGTATTATCAGGGATAATAATGAAGAGAACTATATTAACAGTGCTAATGTAGCAACACATTAGCAGTTAAAGAATTTGTTGTATTAGAAGCACTAGTAATACAGGAGAATTGCAGTAGCAGTGCAAACAGAGGCAGCAGTTTTAGCATACTGGTTGTGTTAGTAGTGCTAGCCTTATTAGTTATAAGTAACCTAATATAAAGAACCACATTATGAGCGCAGCAGCATTAGCAGTAACTGTAATTGTTAAATTAGAAAAAGTGCTAATAGCAGTATTACTAGCATTAATCCCTATCAGTCACATTTTTATAAAATGTGATTTACAAATGCATTAGCATCACAACCACAAATAAAAAGATTTCACATTACTGTTCAAAAGTTTTGGGTCAACAAATTAGTTTTTGTTTTTTAAGAAAGAAATTAATACTTGTATTCTGCAAGGATGCATTAAAATGATCAAAAAGTGACAGACTTTTACGCTGTCACAAAAAATATATAGTAGTAGAAGTTTATTTATCCTCGTAGGGAAAGGAGTTTGCAGCATGCTCACACAGACATTTTAAAAAATCACAGTTGGCATATACAAACAATCATTTAAATCTAATAAATCTAATTTAGGACAACCAGACCAGTTGACCATCAATGAAAAATCGAATTGCTTGGGGGATGAAAGATAGTTTGGACCCGTTTTTCATTCATTAGGGAACACAGTACCGTCGGCCAGATGGCATTAATTCAAAAGCATAAGATAAGGGATGCCTCTTATTATTCACAACGATGTTAAGCACTCTCTCTTTATATACTCTCAATACTTGTTAACTTAATTCCCAACAGTTTGCTTGTCATTGTTACTACTTTTCTTAGTGATTTCTTCTGAATTAATATTTGTACTGCATTTTGATCAAATAAATGTACTCTTTCAACAACATAAAAAAACTTGGTGTCTGTAAGTTTTGAATGGTATACAGTAGAGGTCTGCAAGCCCGTCGGGACCCGGGACACGCTAAGTCCATTCGGGCCGGGCTCGGGCCATTATATATTTTTTTTTACAGATCGGGCTCGGGCTTATTTAGCTTCTCTCCTTTCATTGTGCCCATAATATCCGTGCAGAGCACACGTCACATAATGTGTATGAAATATTGTTATATTTATTATATTATAAATATTATACATCGCCTAAGCAACACAAACGCATATACGCATACGCACGCGTCACTCACGTGCATTAACAGGTGACAGTTGACCATGCAGAGGATCAGGGAGAATTTTTTTTTTTTTTTTTTTTTTACATTAGCCAGTTGGCAAAGAGTTCTTAATTTTTGAACATTGTTTTGAACACTGTTCTTCAGTTACTTAAAAGCAAAGAAAGGTAGGCCGTTTATTTACTTATTTTTGCGGTTGGAACCCGTAGCGCTATATTCTCTACTGCATGCGTATGCTTCTCTCTAATGGACAGTCTGTTCAATGTTTGTGGGCATGATTGGTGATGTTTCAGGCCAATAATAAAAGTTTACCTTTTAGTAGCGTGTGACGTGCGTGTGTTTGCGGGTAGCAGAGACAGCGCGCATCAGAGAGAGCGCGCATCAAAGAGCACGCGTCAGAGAGAGTTTAAAGTGATATTGATGTTGGTCTCGGGTCGGGTCGGGTTCGGGCAGGGGCCGGGTAGGGCTTTAACACCACGGGCCAGGGCCGGGTTAGGGCTGGAGTTTTTGGCCCGTGCAGGGCTCTAGTATACAGGGGCATAGCTACATAGTGGCCATAGCTTTTATCCATTCAAAGAACTGTGGCCACATACAGTACATGGTAAAATATATAATACAAACTAAGTTGTCACTTCAAAATTGTAAAAAAATAACAAGCCCAAAGATGCCTATAATAAGTGGACATGGCAACACTGCAAGAGCCGATTGGCGATGAAGCTTTATGAGCATAACAAAATAACAATGTAGCGGGTTTAGAGCAACAAAATTACCAAATATATTATACATGGTTACACACGCTCACTCACAGTAATACTCAAGTATACACATATCCTGTGATAGTACGCATGCAACCAAAAAGATACATGGCACTGCTGACCGTAGAAAATCTCAGTTATGGCGTGTAAAGTGACTGGGTGCTGCTGTAATACAGTGCAATCGCAGTGCAGTTCTAAGTGTCGTGTTCCTGTGCTGTATAGAGAACAGAGCAGAACTCAGATAGAGAGAGAGAGAGAGAGAGAGAGAGAGAGAGAGAGAGAGAGAGAGAGAGAGAGAGAGAGAGAGAGAGAGAGAGAGAGAGAGAGAGAGAGAGAGAGAGAGAGAGAGAGAGAGAGAGAGAGACAGACAGAAAGGATGATTTAGGGCTACTGTACTTGTGGTGGAACTGGGAGGTGTGCAAGTAGAGCTCTTTCCATGTCAGGCAGCAGTGGATACAGTCATTCAGAATCTGCTTGCTGGAGATCACGTAACCCTGAAAGATCCTGTCCAGAGAGATCTGCCGACAGCACAGACGGATGATCTCATTACTCATCTGCAACAACAAAAACACACACACTCATAGTACAGATACTGTATTTAAATGAAACACCCAGTGATCCAAGTATGAATCTGTCTTTGTGTCTGTAGGATTGAGGATTTGCACATGAATGTTTGATGAGAGAACCACATTGACTGTACCAAAGCAAGCACAGACAGGTGTGTGCCGTAATGTGCTCTGCATTCAGGTGTAGATTAACCTTGAGTACAGACTTTTATACGAATCAGACAGGATTTACTCCTGTTAAAACCTTGGCTTTTGTGCCTGGTGTCACGCAGACGTATGCGCCTTACAAAAACAGAGATCGTTGTACAGAAGCGAGCAAAGAAAAAAGAAAGAATGAAGAGAAGGCAACAAAGAGGAGAGAGGAAGAGAGGAGAAGAAAGTGTAATTATGGCTGATGATGTATATAGTGGAGGATGTGAAACGACAGATTCCCATTCATTTTTAGTTTCTTTTGACAGAGGAACCCCATAGAGCACTGAAACGAACATATGTGTGTGTGTGTGAGAGAGAGAGAGAGAGAGAGAGAGAGAGAGAGAGGGAGAGAGAGAGAGAGAGAGAGAGAGAGAGAGAGAGAGAGAGAGAGAGAGAGAGAGAGAGAGGAGAGAGAGAGTAGCTCTACATGTGTACAGTGTATCATTGGAAAAAGGGAAAAAGAATGTGTATATGTGTACAGTATGTGGAAAAAAAGAGTTAGAGAAAGTGTGTGTGTGTGTGTGTGTGTGTGTGTGTGTGTGTGTGTGTGTGTGTGTGTGTGTGTGTGTGTGTGTGTGTGTGTGTGTGTGTGTGTGTGTGACTGCAGTAATGTGTACTACACCCTGATTACAGTGCCAGGCAAATTCCTGTTTTAATGAAGGAGGCACAAAACAAGAGGAAATTAAATTGATATGTAAATGACTCAAAATTCTCATTTAAGCAAAAGGTTAAGAGAGCCACAGAATTAAACAGCTTATGAGTTCATATATTTTTTTTCATTCCTCTCTTTACTGAAAGAAAAAAAGAACCTTCTGTAAATGAAGACAACACATGTCCCAACGCCTGCGTCTCAAGAGATTTCTAAGGCCTTGTTCAATCAGAGACGTTTCTTCCATTTCTGTCACAGCGGCTCTTGAAAATCAGCAGAGAAGCGCATCTCAACTTCGGTGAGAAAAAAAACTAGACGGAGCTGAAAGTAGGGTTAGGTGGACGTAAGAGGTAAGAATAGATGACAAGCGTTGAGCTTTAAGAAACCCTGGCAGATGGTGTTTCATATCAGAAAATAGACGGTGGGAAGCAGACGGCATATAGAGCTGTGAGTCTCATGTACGAAATAACAATGAGCACATCAGTCTCAGACCGCCAGCATAATTATTACAAATTATTCTTTTGAAGGCCTTACGTATTTGAACTCTTTCTTTACCTCTGTATTTTTCTCTTGGTATTAAATGTAACAGCACACGCGAGTCCAAAGTCCATGGCCCCTAGCACTGGCTGATTGGAAAATGATATTAAATCCGATGTAGGCTCTACCAGCTCGGAGAAATAGGACGGGGGGGAAAACAAACCAAAAACAAATAAAAGAAATGCTGAAGCCCTGAGGGAGAGACAAAGGAAAGCGGTCGTGACGCACACATACAAATACACACACAAACACACACATCGTGACTCAAATGCCCTCTGATTGGAAATTATTAGCTGGAAACCTCTGACTGGAAACTGAATCAAGAAAGCAAGTTCTGCTCCACGTCTTTTCTCTCTATCACCTTCTTTCTTTCCTTCCTCACTGCAAGCGCAATAAAATGTTTCCCTGCTGAAATAATCAGGTTTCCCATGTTATTTTACATCTTGGAGGGGGAGAAACCCTTTAAAGTCTAAAAAAGAGTGCAAATACCAGGGTCCATTTCACCTTCAGTAAACACAGCACAGCTAACACGCTACTGCACGCAGCCAATGACAACAGAGCACTGGGTGGACTTCACAGTCCATTTAGATGTATTTGTATATGGCTGTTGATAGAAATCATCGTTACACTCTGATTTTAGAACAGTTTCCTCAATTTCTTTTGAAATGTTTCATATCGAAATTTGGTCAGGGGTTGTTGATCCCCCATCAGTCCTATAGGAGCGTGGGCCAAATCTGTGAACCAGGTACAAGATCCAAGTCACTGAGTATTAATGGAGCTTAGCGGATGATTTAAACTCACAGTAAATTCATGGCATGGTGGAACAGCCATGAGAAAAATGGCAACATTATTTCATAGAATAACAATAAAAACATAAAAATCTCCACAGAGAGGGCCTATATCAGTCGCTGGAATCTTTCACTCAGGCAAATAGAAATTCAATTTTCCAGTAGAAAAAAATGCATGTAAACTCATGAAGGCTTTTTTTTCCATTGCGGGAGAAGAGAACTTTCTTTCACTTCAAAAATCATTATGGCATAACCTAAGCCATTTTCATAGCACTAGCACTGACCTAACACAATAGAACTTTCACATCAGATATTCTGTGTATTTGACAAGGTAAGAACAAAGTGCAAGAGCTCACTTGACTGAACCGCAGGCATTTAGCCTGGGTAAGACTGCATAAAAAAATTACAGTGTTGTGGCTGAACTGAAGTACATTTCTGACAGATTAAAAGAAAGGTTCTGGATATTTCTGGGTGGCTATGGGATTAAATTCCCACCAAAAGTATTGCGGTCACAGATGAAAAAATAAGAACACATGTAAAAAATATATTGCGCAAACTGAAAAAAAAAGAATGCAAAATGATCAGAATAGCAAACGACGTGGTCACGGATCAAATATAATAAGCGTGAATCAAAAAATTAAAAGCGCATTTAAAATAAATAAAAAGGATGAATCAAAACTTTAAACACATTAAAAATGATATCGCACAAATCTTAGACTTATGTTTATGTGTTCTTAAAAGTTGTTTTCCTTGGTTTTATTACTCTGTACTTTGTGCTCTTTTACATTTTCTGCTCATATTTTATTCCTTTGTACGCTTGTGCTGTTTTTCTCGTCGCTCTTCTTTTCTAAATGTTGCAGTTTGAGTTTCATGTAAATTAGGGCAGGCTTAAGCACCACCATTAGTCCACTACTTCTTGATTGACAGCTCCTTCAAATTGGCTTTGAGGCCGTCCTTGTGGCGTTTTAGTTGCCCTCCTTGAGAGCGTATGCCACTCTGGAGTTGGCCATTAAAAACCCGCTTCGTCAGGCGTGAATCTGCCATGCGTACAACATGTCCAGACCAGCGAAACTGCGCAGCAAGCAGGAAGGCCTCAATACCAGTGATGCCACAGGTCTGAAGTACCCAAGTATTTGGGGCTTTATCCTGCCATTTGACATGTGCAATACATCAGAGACAGCGCATATGGAACTAATCAAGTTTGGTAATCTGCCGTCGATAAATGGTCCAGGACTCAGATCCATACAACAGCACCGTGAGGATGACTGCCTTATATACTGCCACTTATGTGTCCAGCCGAATGCCGTGCTCATCCCATATTCTCTTGGAGAGTCGACCGAAGGCAAAACTTGCTTTTGTGATGCGGGCACTGATGTCGGAGTCCGCTGTCGTATCAGCTGCGAGAATGCTACAGAGGTAGCAGAATTTGTCAACGGCCGTCAGCTCTGTCTCACCTGCAGTAATTACTGGTTTCTTTAGACTGGCAGTGAGCCCAAACCTAGAGGCTGCATTTTGAAAACAGCACAGTACTACAACCATAATGAAATGACCTTTCACAATAAATACTGCTTTACAGTGAACTCTGTTAGAGAGCTATATGGCTATTTATCTGTTTAAAAAAACAGATTTTACAACATTTCAAATCCCTCAGTTCTCTCCATCTCCGAAAAACCAAGCCAATGTTGATTCTTGTTTTATTACAAGCTCTATCGTCTGGCGGTCTCTTTTTGCCACACCATTATGGATATGACGAGACATGCATGGGCGAGTGACGCATGTACGCAATTTCCCACGAAAACAATCCCGACATGTCTAAAACATAAACACTAATAATAGGCTTACCATAGTAAATCAGGGTAAGACAAAATTTCATTGTTGGGTGAACTATCACTTTAAGTTTGAACATAAGGGAAACAAAAGGGGAAAAAAAGATTGTCCAGACTTGAACTCATTAAACATATGCAGGTCAAAGGTGCAAATATGACTAAAGAATAAAAGTGTCCCTTTGGAAAAAAACTGCTGATTTAATGCGGGCATTTCAGCATGTGCGCACGGTCTCACCCCTCAGGAAACAATTAGACCAAACGTTTTTGTAGCAGTCCGATTTGCCTTGATGTGTTTTCAAAGAAAAGAATGAAAAAGAAAAAAAAAGAAAAATGAAACAGACACAAAAAAAAGGAGAGAAAAACAAAGTGGCAGCAGTACCATGTGATTCCTGCAGAGGAAGGGTCAGAGCGTAATTACAGAAGGTTAAACGGTTTCCCTGATGCTCTCAAGGAGCCCGGGATGGAAATGAAAAGCAAGTGAACCGATGCGAGCGGGTGGCGTAGAGACGCAAGGCCCCGCTCCTCTGATCTGAAGAACACGTGTTACATGTGCTACGCTACTGCAGCTGATGGCTTATCTATGTGGCGGAGCCCAAAGCAATCCGAACTTTGATGTGCAGGAAGCAGAGGAGGGGGGTGTGGGATCCAGACAGCAGGTACTAATATGACTGTACAGGTCTGTGTGAGTGGAAAGAGGGAAAACCTCTGAGCATGAGAGATTAGCTGATTCATACAAAATTATGCATGAAGTGATTGATTTCCTAGACAAAGGGTTGTGCATAACAATAAAAAGGTGTAGTGGATCAATCTTCATTGTCAGAGCATTGGAAAATCAATTCACTCATGTGATATTATAAAGAGATAACCTAACATATAATGCAGTGTTTCCCAACCCTGTTCCTGGAGGCACATCAGCAGAGCACATTTTGGATGTCTTCCTTATCTGACCCATTTATTTCTTGCTTTGGAGTCTCTACTAACAAGCTGATGAGTTGAATCAGGTGCGTTTGATTAAGAAGAGTTCAAATATGTTTAGTGTTGGTGTGCCTCCAGGAACAGGATTGGGAAACACTGATATAATGTATTGCTGTACTCAATCATTTTGCACAGGCGACTTGCATTTGTAGAATGTGCATATGATGTTATGATACTAAATAAAAGGATTACATATTCCATAATATAATAGGATATTTTAGCAATATCACATGAGCAATTGTGAGCTTTTAAACAACAGTTCATTTAGCAAGAGGATAATGTCAGAGTAATATACGTTCTTGAAAATAATTCCATCTTTGAAAATGATTCAAAACGTCTCATTCATCTCTGAGCAAACACACAGTAGTAGTGTTCCTGAATGAATCAGGTTCTTGGTAAAATGATGTACCTTGGATAATAGAGCTGTGATCCTGTCACGGGTGTTGTAGTAGCTGGAGTTGACCCATATGACACGAATGAGGTTGAGGATGTGAGCGAGTTTGGGTACAATCTCACAAGGTTTAAGCTGAGCAAGCTCCTCACAAGGCTCTTTCAGTAAGGACAGGAAGGAGACGTTTGACTGAGCCTGCAAAGTGCTGTCCTGGAGAACAAAACAAAAAACAATGTTACTTCAACAAACAGAAAGATAGACTGGCAGAAAGACCGACAGAGAGACAGACAGGGATGGATGGATGGATGGATGGATGGATGGATGGATGGATGGATGGATGGATGGATGGATGGATGGATGGATGGATGGATGGATGGATGGATGGATGGATGGATGGATGGATGGATGGATGGATGGATGGATTTGTTTATTCGGATCCCCATTAGCCACTACCTAGGCTACTCTTCCTGGGGTCCCAACAAGTAAAAATACAAAACTACATTAGACACACTGACAAACAGATGTTAAATAAGGAGAGAGGACAGACAGACAGACAATAGAGTGAGAGTGAGAGAGATTCAGACAGACAGTCAGACAGACATTAGATGAACAGACAGACACCACTTACCACCTAAACCAAATCAATTCAAGAATCAAGAAATTGAGTTTCATCTGGGTCAGTTGCAATAACTGCTCAAGGCTGGCCAACACTAAAAGATTTTTAAAAAATCATATATTTAACAGTTTTGTTCCTATAGTGTGTGGAGTGCCGCGATGTGACCACAACAGCACAACATACACTAACAGATTCCATTCACAAGCAACCAGAGTCCCGACTGTAAACACGAGAAATCTAGAGAAATCTCTTACGGTCAAAAGTGACTTTAGAGTAAACAATCATGGCGGACGATGGACAAGAAGAAATGGCGATAATAGAATTTGGACTGCTTTTTACAGAAATTTGCGGGGCAAAAAATAAAAAAGGTTTGGATGAACTCGTGTTTTGCTTTCGTCTTTCGGCAGCTCACTTTCTGATTTGGTATTGTTCCATGTGACAATCTACAGAGTGTGTGCACGTTTGTCCTCGGGATTCCTCCCACACAACAGGATTTCAGATCGTAAAAATTTAACATGTTGGATATTTATGATTTGAGATCGGCGCGGCCCCGACATTCTTCCGAGCAGATTCAAAGAGTGTGCACTTTAAATAGCCTACCCATATGATGCACTTAATTAACCGATAAAACGAAGCGTAGAATGTTGGACACTTCATAGGGAGGGAGCTGTTGAATGACAAAATAACCTTATAAAGTTCTTACACTACACGGTTGAGTGCATAGTGCATAAGTATATTGTGTATAAGTGTACAGTGCATCAGTTGGGACACAACTACAGTCTTAACTTAGTGGTAATGTTTATGCAACTGGCCCCTGAAGTCAATTTGGACAGTTAAGGTCAACTTCAGCGACATCTGAATAAGCTTAAAGGGTTTTACCCAAGTAAAGTGAGTGACACCATTGAAACACAACACTGGCCGTTACGGGACAGTGATCAAGCACACAGCTGACTCTACAACGTCACTATTACAAGCAGCCATGAGTGCCCCTGAAGGTCAAATAGAGCTGATGTTTAATTATTTCACACTGGTCACATTGATTTTTTTCAGAGGCTTTGGAGATTGTTTTAAATGAAGGATGGCAGTTGCTGCAGCCTTGCAGTTTTGTGCAGAATGAAGCTGGAGGCATGACAATCAGAAAAAGGGACACGTGTCCTCCACACTGATGCAGGACCAGCTTCCTCTATCTAAACCCCAATCCCGAGTCATTATAAGAACAACCATAAACTGATCTAAAATCAGTGTTAAAGGGCAATGAGGGCGCGACGCTAAGCGCTGCAGTAGAGCTGACAGACAGGCTCCGTCTCTCGCTGAAATGAGAAGCCGGGCCAACTCTTAATAGCGAAGAGTGAATGTGAGACGGCCTCATTTCCGAGGGGTGAGGAGAAGCCGCTCAGGAGGCGCATATAAATCATCAACAGCCAGAGAATGTTCTTGTTCAGCCCATTACCCCTCGGCTCAATTCCTGCCGTGTAGCCCAGCACAGTTTTTCACACACTCATAGACACACACACAAGTAGGTAGGTACTGGGCTGTACCTGGATCTGCTTGGCTAGCTCACAGAAGGGTGGGATGTAGGTTGATGTGTAGAGCTGAAGAATGGCCTGTATATGACAGACTCCAGGTTTCTGCAGCTGCTTACTAATGCTGTCCAGATCAGCACAGCGGCTCTTCCAGAAAGAGATCTCCTCCAGCAGACCTGAGGTGTCTCCCATGTCACTCTCGGATTGAGCGCTGAGCACTGCTTTTATCTGACGTGTCCAGTGGATCATCACCACTGGGGAAAGAGAGAGAGAGAGAGAGAGAGAGAAAGTTTTGGTTTATAAGGTGCTGCATTATATTTAATCAAACCAGGCAATTAGGTTTGCATGGAATATCTGGCCAAAGAATTCTGTTGAATTGAAATGCCTATCATTTTCAAACTCTGCGCACCCCTTGTGTGATCTTTCATTACATATTTTGGCTAATTTGAATGCTTTTAGCTTCCAATAAGTGTGTATTATCCTCAGTTCTGTTCTGAATGCAACTGAATACTACACCGAATTTGACTTTAGGTCAAGTTCACCCTTGAGAGAATCGCAGCATATCTCTATGGTAAATCTACAGCTATTTGCCATTTTGGTTGTGACTAACTTACATTAACCAGCATTAAAAGACTGTTAACTACTGGCAAGATTTACATTAACCAGCATTAAAAGACTGTTAACTACTGGCAAGATTTACATTAACCAGCATTAAAAGACTGTTAACTACTGGCAAGATTTAGTAATGCTGAATAACATAATTATAAAGTCATTCAATTTTGACAAAGGATAAAAATTTTTTTTTTTACAAAAAATACAAAAACAAACAAAACAACAAAAACAGAAATAATATAATATAGTTTGGGATCAGTAAGATTCTTTGTTGTTTTTTGAAAGAAGTTAATACTTTTATTCAGCAAGAACTCATTAACCCTTAAAAAGGCAAGAGTGGAAAACGATCAGCAAAAAATCATTTCACATCCCTTTTTATATCATCTAGACTTAAGTCAAACATTCAAAGGATTTTTTTTTATTTATATTTTGAATTTTATGAGTTGTATCTCCCAGGATATGTTGCCCCATTACGATATAAAAAAGCCAAAGTCATCAATATTTCTGTGTTTTATGTGATGCAAAATATATGTAATATGAAAAATATGCTGCATGTATGACGTCTAAGGGCCAGATTTACTAAACAGGGCAAATTAACATGCGAACGCAATTCCATAAAATCGCTGATGATAGTGTAAAGTTCTGCGCGTGATCTACTGATGAAATGCAAATTAAAGAACACAGATGCAGCAGATCATTTCCATAATGACCAACACAATCTACCAAGAGCAGCGCAAACTACTGTCTGGTTTAAGACATGCTTTTTATAGATTGTTACCAAGTTTATTTAAACTTCTTAATTATTGCTCAGCAATTAAACCATTATTATATAGCCACTTCATGACTTGTGTTGCTCAACAATCATTACTGTATTCTCAGATTTTTCCCATAGTGACGGATGACTATAGGAATTTGGCCTATGTGTCACGTCATATTTAGAGCCCAGTAAAAAAGGAAGTCATGACTTATCACTTAAGTGTTCCTGATTACTAAGGTGAACATAAAAACATACCATATGAATAAGAATATACAAATTTTTACTCATTAGAATTTAGAACACCAATCATTTTGGCACACATATTTTGTAGAAAACCATATTTATTTAATTTATTCCCCATTTATATTTTGAATGTAAATATATTATATTTATATTCACTTCAATGAATGGTTAGATTTTTGAGAATATTTTGAATGAAAGACTAAGAGGAGAAATTGCAGTCAGTTTGCTCACAGTCCACTGTAAATTGTAATACATTTTTATAATATCACTGTTTTACTGTTTACCTTGGTAAACATAATAGACTTTCAAAAACATACACAAAAATAATCTTACCGACCACAAACGGCATATTTTAATAACAAGCACTGATGAATCATGCAAGAATGTGCATTTGTGTGAACGGAACTGGTGTAAAACTGAACGTGTATTAAGAAAGGGACTTTAACATAGTGGAGAAATGTAAAATAAAAGCACTTGGAGGACAAACAGTCTCTGCTCTGCTGCCTGCTGTAAAAGACCCAGAGTGGGGTATCCGTCATACCGTGTCCTGCAGTTTTTTTCTAAAGTTAACTTCTAAAATACCTTTTCCTCCAACACCTCCAAGTGCCCCCAGAATGTCCTTTTAACCCTGGACCCCTTCAGGACCACCAAATTTAATAAAGACTCCTTTAACTCTCTTAGAGCAGCATGGCAGTGTTGAATTGAATTAGCCCTTTATTTTTGCCCTTCAGCCGTGGTTACTGTGTAAATCACACTCACAGGCTCTAGCCACGGACTGTCACGGTAGATGTAATTTCCTGCGTCTTATGTACTATTCACACTGTTCATTCCTCACAGTCCACTCTATCAGAAATTATTCAAGCCCTCACACCCCCATTTACACACACACAAGCACCCATGCATACACACACGGCCGCAGTCTTACTCTCCAGCCTCCGCACCAGACTCTTGTTCATGACGGCCTCCTCTGGGCGGTGCTGCAGAGCCTCCAGAGGGACGTAGAGCACTGTGATGCCTAGATGTCTACATCTGCTGTCTGTGGAGAAGAACAATAGTTGGAGATCAGTAATCTGATCAGTGAAAGTCCTCCATACTAGCAACGCCACGTACAGCACAGCACATCATCACATCCATCATGTCATTCCTCATTTCTTACTGTTGTAGACAGCAAATCCGGCCCACGTTACAGTGCTCTGCAAGCTGGTGAAATGAATCAACACAAGAGCATATAATGGAAACACGATAAATGTTTAGTGCTGCTTTTATGCCTGTGTGGCACATGTCAGCGGTCACAACTGCTGTTCATTTTCTTTGTGGCTTTCTACAGTATCTGCTGCTCCTTCCATGCCGGACTGCTGGCGGTAGATCTTTTTCCTATTTATCACCAAAACTTTGGAACAGTCTTCCTAACATTGTCTGGGAAGCAGACACACTCTATCAGTCCAAAGCTAGAGTAAAAACACATCTCTCTGACCTAGCATACACATAATACATTATAGACTTCTATAAGTCAATGTTAGGCTGCATAGATTAGGTCAGCCGGAACCGGGAACACTCCCCATAAATCCTGATGTACTCGTTACATTATAAGAAGAATGGTGTCTACGCTAATATTAGTCTTTCTGTTTATCCCGAGGTTTACCGCAGTCTGCCGGATCCAGGCCGTATCCAGATCTGATGAAGGACCTGCGCCTGGACACGACGACAACGCAGTCCTGAAGTGTCAACTAGTCTCTCCCTGTGAAGGCCTCCTTCCCTTTACCTCTATACAGATAAACCGTTGTCGGGATAATTCCAGTTCGTGTGGCTATGCGGAAGCGATAAAAATTCTGTATTATAAATTTTAAGGCCAGACAAGTAGTTTGTTAAGGGTTGGTTTGTAAAGAAGGACTACACACCTGCGCACATACATATTCAAACGCGCATACCTATAGACTAAACATGTAATACGCATGTGCACGCCATCAGGGTTCTCACAGGTTCGTGTTTTTAAAGTTTGCGCAGAGAGAACTTAAGGGTTTTCTGTTAGAACGGTGTCGTTTTAGCGGCCCAAAAGTTAATAACTAATGATCGTTGCGACGGAAGTGAATCAATCAAAACTAACTTTAGCTGGACAATAACTTTATTCTAGAGCTGCTATAAAGCCAAAACAATCTCTGTTACTGTCATTTCCTATTATCACTGTAAAGCTGCTTTGAAACAATCTATATTGTTAAAAGCGCTATATAAATGAAGATGACTTGACTTGACATGAAAACGGTGCTCGCTGCAACCACTTTAAGCGGCAGATAAAAAGATAATAGAGGTCTGTCACAAGAAATTGCTGGAAGAAGAAAAAGTATGATGGAGGGAGACAGAAGAAAGAGAGTGAGATACAAAAAGTGCAAAGCTTATTGAGAAATGAAAAGAATAAAAGGAACAAGGCCAGTGTGTGCAAGTTAGATGAGCTGCTTCGTTCTGTGACGGCAGAAATGAGACATAGAAATAAAGAGGGTGTAGGAACACAATGACAGCATTCGATTGGCCTTTACAGGGAGAACAAAGACAAGCAAACGGGATACACCAGAAGGAAAATAATGAGACATCAAAAAAAAAAGCGGCAAGTGAATGAGTCAGCTAACTGGGAGGCGAAAACTGTGTGTGCGGGTGTATTTGTGTGTCTAATCCTACAGAGTGTATGGCGTCTTTTTGTAAGTGTAGGAGTGAGAATACAGTGTCTATATTTATTCAGCACAAATTTTAGCCCAAATTCTTCCGCTTTGGTAAGTGAGAGAGATGAATTGCCAAGGCTTTACCTCATAGAGTAAGAATGAACCAAGCATAGGCCGTTATGTTTGGAAAAAGCATGGCTAACATCAATATACCTGTGGCTTTTACTCAATTCTTTCATTTCAAACCTGAATTCTCTCTAAAATATACCACTTAACCAGCTGAATACATTACTGGAGAGCACTTTGTGACCTCACTGTTATTTGTTAGCTAAATTAAAATGGATCCAAGGCAACTTTGCATTATAGTATTTGAGTCATCTGTATATACATCTCCATTGACTTTGAAATGTATTTCTTGGCCTCCAGGCCAAACGCCTTGAACAAGATCTACTGAACGATGTGCTAAAAGAAGAGAACCAAAAGGCAATTGTTGAAATTGCAGAACGTCTTTCTGATTACCCAGGAGCACTGCGGCAGTGCCTTTCCCTGTATAAAAAGAGCCTGTGATTGGTCGCTGTGTTATTTCTGTTTAGTCAGACTCGTGCTGCTCTGGGTGATGTGGGTGTGCTGATTGGACTGATGAGCATAATAATTGAACCATCACGGTGCTCCACTGTGCCAGGTGATTACCTCTGAATGTCTGACAGTGGGGGGAGCTCAGTCATTGTGCAAAACCCCCCAGAAAAGCACTGATTCTGAATCAGATATGCCTGTTAAGCTGATGGAGAGTAAATCAAAATACAAAATAGGAATCTGATCTCAGGTCACTAGTGCTTAGGCTCAACCTAATGTGAATGAAACATATATGAAAGAAGCCGACGGCTGCAATATGGATGAGAGGAAGGATCAATAACCTGTGATATGTAAGATGTGAATAGAAAATGGTAGTCAATGAACAGGTATGAAAATAAAGCACCTGGGCTGCCCTCTGCAACAGGTTTTCAATGCAAAAGAAAAAGTTCTGTGTTTTTGAAAGAGTTTGAGATGATAATCAAAGACTGTATGTGAATAGTTGTAAATAAAGCTTATCGGAATATGTTTTATAGGAAACTGCAAATTCCAGTCTTTCTACTTAAACATTTCACATTTAATTCAATGTATCATTTCTCTGAAAGTATATGTGAAACTGATAAGCAATTTCTGAGTGAAAATGGTTTCAAAGTAAACCCAATAGCAATTTTTTATTCAGCGCAGATGATTTTAAAACAGCCTTGGCACCCTCCTGGCCCCCTTTTCAAGTGTTATTCATGCATTTCAATACAATTATTTAATGCTGTGCAAACTGTAAAGTGATGGCAAATAACATGCAAGCGTATACAGGAGGTTACTGGTATGCTACCGTCTTTGGAGCGCCCACACTAGACGGCGCTGTGACTATCTGTCATTACCTGTAAGTTTAGTAATGAAGCGGTGCAATTCTACAGAGTAGTTGTTCTTGGCGGTCTCTGGCCAGGCAGTGCTAAGGGTGACCTGAGGTGTGTGAATGCCATTCATCAGCCTGAGAAGACCCTCTATGGCCCCTCCCCTCACAGAACCAAACTGCACCGAGCTCCTAAAACTTTCCTCTGTGATTATACTGTCCTCCGCGCGGATCAAGAAGGACATCTGCTCCACCACCTGAGGGCAGTGAGAGAAAGAGAGAGAGAAAGAGTGATGTAAGATGGATAAGAGGGAAAGAGAAACTGTTGGTAATTCATGTTGTTGAGTGCTAATGGATCACCAGAGGTCATCACACACTGTTAAACAATGAGATCTTTGGTATTCTGGCAAGTCACCAGATGCATTGGAAATGAACACAACGCACGAACAACACATTTATTATGAAAGCTCTGCATGTCCCTTCATTAAATTTAAACTCAAAATATTATTATAAAAAACAAGCACGTTCAAACCCTGAATAATCTTCGGAGTCTTTATGAGATTGTGACACAAAAGGCTCTGATTGGGACGTTAAATGTCATTTCTTGAAATAGAGCTGCCGCATACCTGAGCTGGCATGGCGTAGTCCACGCGTAGGCCGGTGAAAGGGTCATGGTAGACAATGAGAAGCCTGACAGAGGTGTCTGTGATGAATTTATCCAAGGCTCGCTCACTTTCCTCTGTCCATGACTCCTTTGATATTCCACTCAATGCTAAATGCTGTTTAAATACTTCTCTCTGGAAGCAAAAAAAAAATTAGAGAATTATAGCAATCCGAATTTTTTAAATAAAAATGATTTGAAAAATGTACACAATACACAACCATTCAAAAGTTTAGGGTCAGTATGATTTTTTATGTTTTTGAAATAACTCTCTTATGCTCACCAAGGATGCATTTATTTGATCAAAAAATACAGTAAAAACAGTAATCTTGTGGAATATTATTACAATTTAAAATAACTGTTTTCTATTTTAAAGGTGCAGTGTGTGATTTTTAGCGGCATCTAGTGGTGAGGTTGCGATCTCATAAAGACAAAACCAACAGCATTTATGGTGGCCGAAAATATGTCTTAGTCTCAGACAACAGAGAGTAGCCAGTTCTGCAATGAGGTTTCTTTACAAAGATAAATTAAGAAATTAGGTTTACTTACTTATTCAGTAAAACGAGATGTTATTGCGAATATGATTGTTACTTGTTCATCAGTGTGTTAGTGTTTTATTCATGGACTTAAGCTAGCTTCTTTGCACGAAGAACAACATAGTGTAGAAACATGACGGCGCATATCAATGTAAGGGGACCCGTGGTGTATTTAGATAGAAATGGCTCATTCTAAGGTAATAAAAACATAACGGTTCATTAAGTAAGGTCTTTATACACCATTGAAAACATAGTTATGTATATGATATTGCATTTCTGTCAACAGATCCTCCTAAATATTACACGATGCACCTTTGTGTTAAATAATATACTTTATGTATTTAATCTCACTTTATTAAACAATGTCTTTGCTGCTGACCTCTGTTTAAAAAACAAGCAAGCAAGCCCAGCCCAGGTTAGAAAAAGTCATGCAAAAGCGCATTATTTTCCATAAACAGCAACAAAATTAGTTACTTTTTTGGAGAGTAACTCAATATGCATTACTTTTAAAAGTACCTTTGCCCAACACTTTTTGTAATATTATAAATACGCAAAATATGAGATGAGGATATGAGCTGATTTCAGTTAGACCACAGACTGGCCAAACTGGATGAAACATGGCTTACATTAAATTGAATCAACATGCTAAATTTTCTATATATCCTAATCATTTGCAAACAACATGCATTCATTACTCTAATGAGCTCATTGTTTCTGCCTTATCTGCCTTTAAATTAATACATTGTTAGCTAACTGTGTGATTTGTATATGTACATTTCTGAAACGCATAACTTGGACACAGTCCCCTCTGATAACAGATCACTATAAATTGTAATGTAGAGACATGCATTTTCTGTAAAGCTGCTTTGAAACGATATTTATTGTGAAAAGCGCTATACAAATAAATGTGAATTGAATTCAATTATATGATGTGAGAGTATTTTGCATGTCAAATTGTGTGAAAACTCCTATCATCCTCTCAGAAGTCGCGTGACACGACGCAACAGACCAATAATTAGGCATATCCCTATGCTAAAAGCATCACATAACTACCATAAACATATTGATATTTGTCGAAAGGGCTAATGTCAGTGAATGTGCATTACTATAGCAAATGTCATTACAACCGACTCACCAGCTGCTTTTTCTACAGGGTCTCCCAGCAGGGGCGGACACACTCAGCCACTGCATGTAAATGCCATTGCCTTTTTCCAGCCAGAGGGCTGTAATTAATTCTATTAACCTCATTGATGAAAGGACAGAGATGCTATAAGTTCGCTGGCCGGCTCTGCCCACTCGCCCCTCACTTTCTCTCCTCCTCCCATGCTATTTGCATCAGCCATCATTTGTGACCAGGGGTTATCTATCTCGTTTAAGCCAAAGACCTCGTCATGCGTATGCATGAGCCTGTAACGGAAATTACAGTTCAACAATATGCTTCTCTTCTTCCTCTATTTTAAAGACCACTGGGTGGAATTTAACAGTGTTTCTTGCACTAGCTTGCTGCCATCCTTCAGGTTTGTGTGATCGATGAAGAGGTCTTTTACGTGAGCGCGGCCCAAACAAGACCTTTAAGCCTAAGGAGCATTTGGAGAGCGGATGAAATATTCACTCACATCATTAGAAGAACTCAATAACGCAGATATGAAAGCACTGATTAGTAAACCAGGACCGCAGGCGCGAGGGGAAAATTATAAATTGCAGATTATAATCAGATAAGAATCCCAATCATTGTGAGGTGATTTATCAGTGTCTGTGCCTAAAGGCTTGTAATTTAGCATGTATGAGTGAATTACCAGCCGTTTCGTGTAGGAATCTACTTCGTCTGCTGAAACATCCTCCTCTGAGACAGGCTTCTCTTTCTCAACTGGAAAAAAAACAACCCATACATAAACACATCATGCGAAAAATAATTCAAACAACTAGATGACCTTTACAGTTTTGTGGAAAGAGCAGAATAATAAAAAGATGGTTCACCTGCAATAACTTGCCCAAAAAAGTAAAACATATCAAGCACAAAGTTTTAGAATGCCAAAATGTGAATTAGAGCCGCACGATTCTAGATAAATTGAGAATCACGATTTTTTGAAACACGATTCTGAATAGACAACAACAACAAAAAAACATTTTATTTACTAGAGGTTCAGAGTCTGGGACAAAATGTTAATTGCTGCATTCTATTTAAAAATTGTTTAAATAATTTGAATTAATTGTTTTTTTTAAATCGGTTTTAATAGCTCACTCATAAAGACCTCACTTGTTTCATTACTGAATGAATCAGTGTTTTTGAACAAATCTCTTGAATTAATGATTCAATACTGTGGTGCTGCACAGACCGATCGGTGTATGACATCAAAGAGCTATCAAGAGTGATTAGAAAGCAGATGGCTCCGTATGCTTTTGATTCTTTCTCGTGGTCATACACCGATCGGCCTGCGCAACGCCGCTTCAAGTCGAACACACCTAATGACAAACACATTTTTTAACAGTCACATGTCGCCACCTACTGGTGTAATAGATACAATTTTTATTAAGGTAATTTACTCTATTTTGATCTCTACTGTAGACATCAGTGTTTATTTCTGAACTATAAACTTTTATCCCAGTACTTCTGTGATAATTATTATTGTAACACCGACATAATGATATAGATTTGAGTGTTCGCTGTGATCGTACTTGTCCAAGGTTTATTAGACATAGCCGAATCGTTGTCTCTTAGGAATAAGATCACGTGGATGTTTGAATCGCGATTGTGATCTTTTAACGATTAATCATGCAGCTCTAATGTGAGTACAATAAGAAGTGTAAAAATAAACACTAAGTCTTAGATGCAGAGGTCCTAGATTTAGATTGTGGTAGAACTAATACATTTGCAGCTCCTTTCCTACTGAAACCCCCTTGCACTACTTTATGGCTTTACAAAAAAATAAAAGTAGTGTCGGTGTGTTTGTGAAAATGGGGTTGCATTAACTGCAGAGTGTGTGTGTGCTCACAACAGAGTCTAATTCATAAAAGAACTAAAATAAGTATGAGTGCATTAAAGGAGTTTCTGTCACAGTTTTCGGCATCACTATACCATTATGCTGACATTTTTGGCACCATTGCAAAAACATAATGACGTTAAATTCAATGCATTTTTCAGCACATTGTAAATAACAGACAGATCAGAGAACTGCTTGTATAAAGGAGATTGTTTCTTTTTAATACCTGCAACCTCTGGCACATCTAAAGAGACGTCACTGGGGATCGGTGTGGAGGATATGCGTTTGCTCTTGGAGTGACCTTTCCCTGAGAAAGACTGCTTGGACATGCTGGAAGATGAACGGGCAGGATCGGGGCTCTCTGGGTCAGCCATCCTGAGAGACTAATACCTCTGTGTGCTCGTTTACCTTTCAGTAAGAGTAAGGCAGAGATAGAGTCATACAATAACCACAAACTCTATTTTCAGTGGTGTTTGCTAAAATAAGCATCACAATTTGATCAAGTCCCTAACTTTAAAAGGCACAGTACATTTCGCTAATAGAGGTCACGTCTTCAAAACAATAACAAATGCGTAGCTTGATGATGCCGTGAATGAGCGTGGAATCATGGGAGTTGTCATCTTCACCTCCACACAACCGATGGAAAGCAATCCGTCGGGACTCAGAAAACATGTTCATGGTTGAGCAGCTAATGTATTAAAGTTTTCTTAACATTACTGTGGTATGAAGCAGGGCGGGGCCGAGAGCCCTGGGAGTGGAACAAGGCCGGTGGAGCGAATGCTAATGAGAGACACACCGTTCTCCAGTCTCATGGAGGAGCTCTGGAGCTTTAATTATGCTTATATGCCGCACTCCTCGTTTTGTTGTCTGTTTATTTTACGATTAAAATGTACAAATCATACTAAAATACATTTGATTTGAGTGTGTTGAAAGTTATGTTACAACGTTACTCTGTGCGCTCGTTCTGTGGCTGCTATGATACACTTGTCGCACACTGCAGTGAACTAGATCGATATTTGAATGTAATATTAAAAAAAGCTGGATGACGTCTTGCTAAACGGCATGCAATTCATTTTAAAGGGACTATGTGTAGCTTTTTAGGTATTTTATTATCTAAAATCAATATTTTTATTAATAAATATGCCCTCAATGGTGTACAAATACCTATACCAATGACCAGACTAATCCTCGTAAAAGAAGAATTTATTATCTTTATATACATGGGACGGGTAGGTCCACGGAGGCTTCCATGTAGTTCCGCCATCTTGAAAAACTATAATAGCAGAGAGGGACAAAAAGTACTAGGCCAATGCGTTTCCACAACGCGTTTTCGTTCAGAACCAGCGTCACGTGACTGAAGCCAGCAGAAGCGGAGGAGCAGAGCAGTGAGTGGCGCTTGTCACTGGCCCGGCAAGTTTAAAAGGATGCACTGCACGGTTATTTATACACCGTTCATTCATACATATGCTGAGTCACAGGATAAGGAGTCCTCGTCGTCGAAAAAGTCCAAAATAGACCGTAAAAGGAAATGTGACCGGAGATTACAAAAACAAGGGTTAATGTCGGGATAGCTAATGCAGGAGAAAGCTTTCAAAAGAGACCCTGAAGTTGCCTACTTTTTTCTCGACAGGTAAGTCAATGTTACGGTCTTAATTACAAGCTTTTTTTTAATTGCTTGGTTGTGTACTTTATTATATAGACAGTAGAACATTTATAGTTAAAAGTTAAACAGACTCTTTGATGAATAGCAGCTACTGAGTAAAGTAACGTTAGAGAAGGTTCTGATGATGATGATGATATCTAACAATGCACGTACTTCAAAAAATATAACGAGTAAAGAAGGCATTACTACTAATTACCATAGTTAATGTTTTTCACAGTCAGTAATTCATACTGTAACATTCTTTTTTTCGTTGTTTCAAGTTTCAGTTTGTTTTAACCCTTGTGTGGTGTTCATATTTTTGTTACTCAGCCAGTGTTCGTGGGTCTGGTGGACCCGCTGCATTTTGGGGGTTTTAATTCAACACAATCAAAAAAGTTTTATTAAAATACTCAACAGATGTTTACTTCATCCCAATTACAAGCAATATAAACAGCATATATGTTTAATATTTTCCCTTTACCTTTGTTAGATCACATTTAAGAATTGCAACCTCGTGTGGGAATGGCAGGAGTAGAAACACAAAACTCACTCTTGCACTCTTTCACACTTACACACAATCTCTCTCTCACACGCACACACATACACACACCCACAACACACACACAGACACACACACACACACACACGCACACACACACACACACACACACACACACACACACACACACACACACACACACACACACACACACACACACTCACTCACTCACTTGGATATGTGGTGTACAGTCACTCTCCATAGGCATAATGGTTTCTCTTACGAGAGGTTCTCTCGTATTGCGTAAGTTTAGCTTACGCGACGGGTAAAGTCATCTTTTCTCGAGATATGAAGCCAAAAAATTATCCTTAATTTTTATTCATTGTCAACGCAGTGCAGCAGCTAGCAGACCTAGAGCAGGCTATCTAGCGCGCTCATTGGCTGCTCAGCGGCAACTGCATAAGCCTACCAGTGAGCCTGGCGTGACGTCACGCCCACGTCACAGCCCGCCAGAATGGGGGGGTGGCTAGTGTATAAAAGGAAGGCTCGGAGGCTGATTCTCTGATTTTCGTCTCTTCAGCGAAGCTCTCCGCATCGCTGCACTCTGAGAGAAGCCGCCGCCGTTGAAACAAGCACCTGCAAGCCGAGGAAAGCGTCTGAGGAGCCGGCCGTCTTCGCCACCTTCAGCCATCCGTGCCTGCTTCGCTATCCGGCGACAGTATCCTTTTTACTAGCGCTTCTGCTGTGTGTTCGCCCCGCGACACACTTCTACTAAAAGAGCCGAGGCGTTTGTTGCAAAATGCCTCGTATTTCCTGCGGCTCGTGCCGAGCCCATCTCAGCGACAGGGACCGCCACGTGATCTGCGCTCTCTGCCTGGGACGTGACCATGCAGCCACCGCCATGTCTTCGGGCGGCTGCGAGCTTTGCGAAGAACTGCAGATGTCGACCCTGCGGGCTCGACTCGCCTTGTTCGACGCCGATGCTGTCACTCCGCCTGTCTCTGGCCCGCTCCAGTGTGGACAGCGAGCTTCTCCGCCTCCTCACTCAGGCTGTCGAGCACTTAGGCCTCGAATGGTCACCACCGAAGACGCCCGCGCCTAACAGGCTCGATGGGTGCTTTCTGTCTAGCCGCCGCCAAGCGCCTGCCTCTTGGCCAGCACCCTTCCTGCCCAAGCTCCACGCTGAGCTCTCCAAATCCTGGAATGCCCCTTTCTCCACGAGACTCCGCTCCCCAGTCTCCTCGACTCTCTCTCACGTGGACGGAGCCACGGAAAAGGGGTATATTCAGATTCCCCCGGTGGAACAGACGGTCGCAGCGCACCTTTGCCCCCCATCCGCGAGATGGCGCTCAAAGTCTGCCCTCCCGTCTAAAGCCTGCAGGACTACGTCAGCACTCGTCAGCCGCGCCTTCTCTGCCGCTTGACAGGCTGCTTCCGCCCTGCACACAATGGCGGTTCTCCAGATACTCCAGGCCAATCTCCTCCGCCAACTGGACGAGAAAGGCCCAAGTCACACCGCCTTGACAGACTTGCGCAGCGCGACGGACCTCTCTCTTCGCGCTACCAAGACCGCGGCCCAAGCCATCGGGAGATCCATGGCCTCGCTTACAGTCACCGAGCACCATCTGTGGCTAACGCTCGCAGACATGGGTGAGTCTGAGCGGTCCGTCTTCCTCAACGCCCCGCTCTCCCCCTCCGGCCTCTTCGGGCCTGCAGTAAGCGGCATCGTGGATCGTTTTTCGGAGGTACAGAAAGCGTCGCAGGCCATGAACCTCTTCCTGCCGCGCCGCTCGAGTTCCGCTGCAGGTCGCTCTCAAGCACAGCCTCCTGCACGCAGCTCTACACAGCGCTCGTCTCGACCTCCGTCTTCGCAGCAACGACGGGGCGGCCGCCCTAGGTCGCGCTCATCCAGCCAGCGCAGGCCGCCTCCCCCTCGGGGCCCCCTGCCTAAGATCTCGCTGAAGCCCGAGCCTGCAAAGTCCTCCTAGCATGCGCAGAGAGGAAAAGACGGTTGGGTCCCGCCGCGGCCGGACCGCCGTCAAAACGCACATATTTACCTCTGCCAGTCCCCTTAAAAAAGGCTACTGCAGTAGTGTTCACCGCAGCCAACGAGTCAGTTACACAACTCGCTCGCCTGCACACAAACGCCGTTCTCACGGCGACCCAGAGAAACGCCAACGGTGTTATGAGTGTAGTAAATGTGCCCACACCCCAGTGATCACCCCTACACACAAGCACGATCTCCCCTGTGTACCCCATCACACTCTCATAAAGCGGGCCCGCGCCGCTTGAGTGTCAAATGTAGGAAATGTGCCCACGATCCAGTGCCCACACCTACACATTGCCTGCTCTGTCTCACAACTGTCTCGGGGGTTAGATCACATAAAGCCCCCCACCACTGGCCGTGTAATGAATGTAAGCCCTGCGAGCGCTCACACTTACTGGTAAACACATTAACGCCCACGCCGCTCTCGCGTCACGGGTTTCTCACGGGTTTCTCACTGCAAAATGTTCTCCGTCCCAAGGGACCGAGTCACTGAGTGCTGTCCAGCCAGTTATCGCTATCAGCGAGCTCCCGTTCCCCAGCATCAACAGCGCGCGCACCGCGCGAATTCCTCTGTCACGAGTCCCCTATCCCGCGCAGTGCAGCGGCCGGGACCCAGAGGCCATTCGACCCCTAGCCATACATGCAAAAGCGTGGGAGGCTATCCCGGCCGTGTCAGAATGTGTGCTGAACATTGTGAAACGGGGCTATTCGCTGCAGTTCGCTCGCCGTCCCCCGTGCTTTCGAGCACGGACCGAGACGAGAGTGAATACAGAAGCAGCCCATCTGCTTCATACAGAAATAGCGAAACTATTGTGCAAGGGGGAGATAGAACGAGTGCATCCTTCCCTAACCGAGACAGGCTTTTACAGCCGTTATTTCCTCGTTCCCAAGAAGGACGGAGCTCTCAGACCCATATTAGATCTGAGATATTTGAACAAAGCTCTCATGAGACGGCCGTTCAAAATGCTCACAACCAGACAAATCCCGCCCGAGGGACTGGTTTATTTCTCTCGATCTGAAAGACGCAAACTTTCAGATTCAGATTATACCCTGTCACAGGCCATTCTTGAGATTCGCCTTCGACGGTCAGGTATATCAATACACCGTCCTCCCGTTCGGCCTGTCTTTAGCACCCCGTACGTTCACGAACTGCATGGACTCGGCCCTCGCTCCCCTGAGAACACAGGGCATGCGAATTCTGAACTATTTGGACGACTGGTTGATTCTAGCGCAGTCAGAGGAGGAACTCATATCCCACAGACTAGCGCTTCTCAGCCATCTGAAAAGCTTGGGTCTCTCGGTCAACTGGACCAAGAGCTCATTAATACCCAGTCAGTCAATCTCTTTTTTGGGAATAGAGCTGGTTGCTATGACAGCCAGACTGTCGACACAGCACGCGCGCACTATTCGACATCTCGCCGCGTCTTTTCAGAAAGGCAGGTGTTTCCCCCTGAAAACATTTCAGATGATGTTGGGCCACATGGCTTCAGCTGCAGCAGTGCTTCAGCTGGGCTTACTGCGCATGCACCCGCTTCAGCGCTGGCTGAAAGCGAGAGCACCCCGCAGAGCGTGGATTGCCGGTGGCGCGCGAGTCAGTGTGAATCAGGGCTGCGTCTCAGCCCTGCAGCCCTGGCTGGCGGCCGAATGGTACCAACGGGGAGTCACAATGGGAGTTATCTCGCACCGGAAAACAATCTCGACAGACGCCTCCAACCTAGGGTGGGGGGCGCTTCTCGAGGGCAGACCGGTCTATGGCCTCTGGTCAGACCGAGAGAAACGCCTTCACATAAACTGTCTGGAGATGCTAGCGGTCGAGAATGCACTGAAACATTTTCTCCCATACCTGCGAGGACACCATGTACTAGTCCGCACAGACAACATGTCAGGGCGGGATCAGATCCAAAATCCTCTGCGCACTGGCGGAACGCCTCCTCGTTTGGGCTCAGGGCTCACTGTGCTCGCTGAGAGCCGCGCATGTGCCCGGTCACCTGAACGACGGCCCAGACAGACTGTTCAGAGACAACGTTCCCCCCGGGGAATGGTCTCTGCACCAACAGACAGTCCAGCTTCTATGGCGCCTTTTCGGCAGAGCGAAAGTCGACCTCTTTGCGTCAGACGACAACGCCCACTGCCCGATATTCTTCTCGAAGAGCGAGGACGCGCTGGCCCAAGCCTGGCCCAGTGTCCCGCTGTACGCTTTTCCCCTGATCTCGCTGTTACCTCAGGTGATCGGGAGGATCAGAGAAACGCGCCACTCAGTGCTCCTCATAGCCCCGCACTGGGGGAACCAGACATGGTTCCCGGAATTAATGCGGCTGGCAGACTCAGCCCCATGGCCGATCCCGGTGAGAACAGACCTTCTCTCTCAAGCCCGCGGTTCGATCTGGCATCCCCATCCAGAGCGCTGGTCTCTGCATGCGTGGAGAATCAACGGATACTCGTTGATTTGCCAAAAGGGGTCGTGAACACGATCCCGCAGTCTAGAGCCCCCTCTACGAGACGGCTCTACGCGTCAAAATGGTCTGTGTTTGACAAGTGGTGCACAGAGAAAAATCGAAACCCGCATACGTGTGGGGTTTCGTGGGTTTTGTGCTTCCGTCAGGAGCTGCTGGACGTGGGCAGGTCCCCCTCCACACTCAAAGTTTATGTTGCGGCTATTGCAGCGTTCGCCGACTCGGCGCGCGGCCGCGCATTAGGAAGGAATGAATTCATCATCCGCTTCCTCAGAGGAGCCAGGAGGATGAATCACCCACGGCCCCCCTCGGTTCCGATTTGGGATTTGTCTTTGGTCCAAGAGGCCCTAAAAGCTTATCCCTTCGAACCTTTGGACACTGTGGATCTGAAATACCTCACGTTCAAAATCGTTTTTTTGATAGCTCTGTCTTCAGTTAAACGCGTGGGTGATTTGCGCGCGTTATCAGTAAACGCGGCGTGTCTTGGGTTCGGACCTAATGACTCAATAGTCATTCTCAAACCGAGACATGGTAACGTCCCCAAGGTGATGGGCACTCCTTTCAGAGTGCAGGTCATTTCCCTCTCAGCCCTACCGGCATCCAGCAGCGAGGCTGATAGTAACCTCCTCTGCCTTGTCAGGGCTCTAAGGAATTACTTCAGGCGCTCAGAGCAGCTTTTCGTTTCGTTTGGAGGGCGCACCAAGGGTCTCGCCGCCTCGAAACACAGTCTGTCCAGATGGATAGTGGACGCTATTGCGGCAGCTTACGCGTCCAGAAATCTGCAGTGCCCCTTGGGCATCCGGGCTCATTCCACCAGAGGCATGGCCTCATCGTGGGCTTGGTCCAGTGGGATTTCCATTCATGACATTTACAGCGGCAGGTTGGGCCTCCCCCTCTACATTTGTTAGGTTCTATAACCTGGAAGTTCCCGCCCTGCAGGCTAAACTTCTATCAGTCTAAGTCGTGTGTATGCCCTGCCCAGACTATTGTGCACGGGCTACTTACTCGATTTAGCTCTCCTGGTTGAGCTGCACCAGAAAGGGTTGTGTCAGTATCTGTATAGACCGGCCGAGCCGCTCTACACCCCCTAACGTGTGCTTATGAACATGTGTTGGCCCACTCTGTCGACCACCTGTTTCCCACCTATCAGTGTTCCCCGGGCTTCCCCTGGGACTCATGTTGTGGATGCTAGGCGCGCACGGCGTTGACAAGGGGTTCCCGTAGCGTAAGCTAAACTTACGCAATACGAGAGAACCTCTCGTAAGAGAACGTAATCGGTTACTAACGTAACCTCGGTTCTCTCTAGAAGAGGGAACGAGTATTGCGTAACCCGCCGAGCTCATGTCGCTTCAGTCGACGAAAACCAGAGAATCAGCCTCCGAGCCTTCCTTTTATACGCTAGCCACCCCCCCATTCTGGCGGGCTGTGACGCGTGAGGGTCAAGGTCTGCTAGCTGCTGCACTGCGTTGACAATGAATAAAAATTAAGGATAATTTTTTGGCTTCATATCTCGATAAAAGATGACTTTACCCGTCGCGTAAGCTAAACTTACGCAATACTCGTTCCCTCTTCTAGAGAGAACCGAGGTTACGTTAGTAACCGATTACGTTTTCTAATGTACAAACTGTATAATCTATCCCCCTACACTAACACTACCCCTAAACCTACCAATCACAGAAAACTTTTGGCATTATTTGAATTTCAAAAAACACCATTTGGTATGTTTTAGTATGAGGACACAGATGTCGTCATAAACCATGTTTACGTTGTAATACCCATGTCATTATACACATTTGTGTCCTCATAAACCATATACAAGAACATACACACACGAACAGCAGGCCCTGACAGGAGGAGGACAGAATAAAGGTACACAGGACCTACAATTTCCACACTTTTATTAGCCCCAGGTCCAGTGGACCCGAACATCCTGTGTGTAATATAAATGTGTAGGGGGGGTGTACAGTGTGTTTTCATTAAAAATGTGTTCTGATATATTCCTCACAGAAAATGAGCCAAGGCCAATGAGTCTCAGTTTGAAAAAATAATTTGTATAATTTTTCTTTTGATAAAAAATTAAAACGGGTCCAACAGACCCGAACACCATACAAGGGTTAAATAACAAACCTGTTCACCCGAAGAAAAACTCGAAGTGCTATTATAAGACATCCTGTCATAGCTTTTTGGTACATAACGGCTACTGTAGATGCAACGCGCATTTGAAAAAGTGAGGCGCTGCTGGAGAGCATTAGTAACGATTAGTTTTCTGTCGATAAAGGTAGCCAAACAGTTGCTCACCTGTCTAATAAAATGCATAATATATTAAGGTGTCTTTGGTGTTTCCATGCTTTCTACGGAAGTAAAGCCATAATCGAGGGTTGATTAAAAATAGCTGATTTCTCTGGAATTAAACATTGTTGGAAACATTTGGGATAATGTAAGTACACAAGTCAACAAAATATATAGGCCTAGCATTTTTATAGTGTTTGTTTTATATATTTTAACCCCAAAATCATACATATTGTGCCTTGAAATATTAAACTTTGGCACATAACTCGAGCCATATACTATTTTTGTGCTTTGAACGCGAATTATACCTCAAATAATACGGCTTGTTAAGGACGGGAAAGTGAAAACAATAAAGCTGAGGACATCAAAAACATTAGTAATTATATTGGGGGTTCTATATGATTTTAGTATGTTTTTGATATAATCTCTAAAGCTCAACAAGGCTGAATTTATTTGATGAAAAAAATACAGTAAAGATATTATTACAAAATCAACATAACCAAATAATCAAATATTTTTGAAATGTAATTTATTCCTGTGATGGCAAAGCTGAAATTTCAGCACCATTACTCCAGTCTTCAGTGTCGCATGATCCTTGTAATATGCTTATCACATTACAAAACCTTACCAATATAAATGTGCACACACAGACTTCACAGCAGGGAAGCGTCAATTACAAAATGTGCTCAACATCCTAATGATGCTGTCTCTAGAGCTCTGTGATGTCTCCAAGACATTCTTGGTCCAAGTAAATAAAAGCATGAACAGAGGCAGGAAAAAAACAAACATTTTGAACATCAGAGAAGAACCTTTTAGCACAGACTTGCTATGAGTTTCCCAGTATCACAGTATTGCCTTCTCTCATAGTCTCTTCTAGACAGACGATATGGATAAATCTGCCTCAGTCAGGAAGCGAGAGCAAAAAATATCTAGCTCATAAACTATTTATCTTTTCCAAGCTGATGTCTCTCCCTCCATTTCCACATTTAGTTGTCAACACCAGCAGGCCCTCCTTCTTTATTGAAGCTTTGATTCAGCTCCCAACATGTCAGTTTTGTTGAGTGCTGTATGTAATAATGCAGACAGTTTTGGAGGCAATACAAAAAGGATGAAAAGGAAAAGGTAAGACAGGGAGTCTGTGAGTAATGGAAATCATTTAAAACTGCAGATCGCGTCAGATCAGATGAAATTGGGAAGGCTGCAGGTTTGATCAGTTAAAATAAGTCTGTGAGACACTGCATCAGATGAAATGACAAAGCCAAGTTTGTGACTGATTTTAGAGGACTTCGGGAATCTAACTAGCTCTCTGTGGAACTAAACCATATGATTTTAAAGATCTAACGTTAACTGTAATCTAAAAGCCTGGAGAAAGACCTGTGAGATTATATATATATAACGTTATAAGTTATATATCACTCTTCGTTGTTCATTTACTGACTGGTGTCAAGTGACAGTTATTTTATAACAAATCAGATGTTAAATGTCTTGTGTTGTGTAAAGCACTAGTGACCACCAAAAAAGTCACCAAATATCAAAGTACGTTAACTTTACGTAAGTTACGTAACGGTTTGTGCTAAAGGCAGATAGCAACCGTTTGTTTTGAAATTAACCGTCTTAATTTCTACAGTCTCAGTTAAGTTTCAAATAAGCAAGCACAATATCACTCTTACCTGTGAAATATTGCTTCCGACAGCGTCTTCCGACTATATAAATTACTAAAAGAGCGTAAAGTCAAAGTTTTCAAACTGCTTCAAGCGCTAAACACCATTCAGACGCCGCTGCGCGTGGAGAGTGGAGACTCTGTGGAGTGTGGACGCGTCTCCATGGAAACGGCGCATGACGCTGGCTTTCTCAAGTCATTGAAGCTTTAAATGAAGGCACAAAACACCAACTGTAAATAAATAAATAATAATAATAAAAACGCTGTAATGCTTGTATTTTGGGGAATAAGAAATACGTATGGCTAGCTGTTTTAACATTTAATCCTTAAATTCCATTAGGTACTAGTGCTTATTCTTTAGGTAAGTTAGTAGATACTGGTAGGCTACTCCTTTATTAGATAACCTACTAGCCTTGTACCTGTTAAATAGATAGGCTTCTAGTACTTCTTTTTTTAGATACTAGTAGTAGTTATTCGTTAGGAACTAACTTTTTTGTTGTTGATATTAAATACTAGTACTTATTTATTAGATACTCGTAATTATTTAATAACATGTATTCATTATACTAGTTCTTATTGATTAGACTAAAATTTCTTATTCATTAAATACTCATACCTACACTCAACTAAAGGATTAATAGGAACACCATACTAATACTGTGTTTGACCCCCTTTCACCTTCAGAACTGCCTTAATTCTACGTGACATTGATTCAACAAAGTGCTGAAAGCATTCTTTAGAAATGTTGGCCCATATTGATAGGATAGCATCTTGCAGTTGATGGAGATTTGTGGGATGCACATCCAGGGCACAAAGCTCCCGTTCCACCACATCCCAAAGATGCTCTATTGGGTTGAGATCTGGTGACTGTGGGGGCCGTTTTAGTACAGTGAACTCATTGTCATGTTCAAGAAACCAATTTGAAATGATTCGAGCTTTGTGACATGGTGCATTATCCTGCTGGAAGTAGCCATCAGAGGATGGGTACATGGTGGTCATAAAGGGATGGACATGGTCAGAAACAATGCTCAGGTAGGTCGTGGCATTTAAACGATGCCCAATTGGCACTAAGGGGCCTAAAGTGGAAAACATCCCCCACACCATTACACCACCACCACCAGCCTGCACAGTGGTAACAAGGCATGATGGATCCATGTTCTCATTCTGTTTACGCCAAATTCTGACTCTACCATCTGAATGTCTCAACAGAAATCGAGACTCATCAGACCAGGCAACATTTTTCCAGTCTTCAACTGTCCAATTTTGGTGAGCTTGTGCAAATTGTAGCCTCTTTTTCCTATTTGTAGTGGAGATGAGTGGTACCCGGTGGGGTCTTCTGCTGTTGTAGCCCATCCGCCTCAAGGTTGTGCGTGTTGTGGCTTCACAAATGCTTTGCTGCATACCTCGGTTGTAACAAGTGGTTATTTCAGTCAAAGTTGCTCCTCTATCAGCTTGAATCAGTTGGCCCATTCTCCTCTGACCTCTAGCATCAACAAGGCATTTTCGCCCACAGGACTGCCGCATACTGGATGTTTTTCCCTTTTCACAGCATTCTTTGTAAACCCTAGAAATGGTTGTGCTTGAAAATCCCAGTATCTGAGCAGATTGTGAAATACTCAGACCGGCCTGTCTGGCACCAACAACCATGCCACGCTCAAAATTGCTTAAATCACCTTTCTTTCCCATTCTGACATTCAGTTTGGAGTTCAGGAGATTGTCTTGACCAGGACCACACCCCTAAATGCATTGAAGCAACTGCCATGTGATTGGTTGATTAGATAATTGCATTAATGAGAAATTGAACAGGTGTTCCTAATAATCCTTTAGGTGAGTGTATTAAATAGATACTAGAACTTATTGATTAGATACTGGTGGTACTTAGGCCCATTGATTAGCTACTATACACATTTATTAGATACTAGTATTTATTCCTAGTAAGATTTTTAAATGATCTCTACAGTGGCCATGCTGACTATAGTCCTGACATAAGACGAGTAAAAACGCAGCTGTGACTAGTAAGAGAAGAATTGTTATTAACAATTACAAAAGATAGTGTCTAATAAATAAGTACTAATAAATGGGTAGCCTACTATGAAAAGTAATGGTATTTATTTAATAAATAAGTACTAATAAATGGGTAGCCTACTATGAAAAGTAATGGTATTTATTTAATAAATAAGTACTAGTATTTAATGAATATGTAAGGACGCATCACTATTGGAATAATAGTCAAAAATGAATAGACAATATGTGTTAAATAAAAACCTACTGGAACGGGATTATGCTTCTATATTATGTTTGCTCGTAATACTCCAACGGCACACATGGCCTTGTCTCAAGAGAGAAATGATTATCTTCTTTCTGGAGCACCGACGCACTATTGCCTTACTGAATGCAAAACAGCTCAAGGATGCATTAAACCACTGAAACATATGGGTGAGAAAAGACATGCTCATGGAAGCTACTGTTTACTTAGAGAAAGCCTTTTTAAGGTCTATTTAATAAAACTCAGCATACGCTTTGAACTCATCATTGGTTGAAGGCAGTGACATGAACAAACCCCACGACAGCCTTGGTGGATTTATCAAAGTTCAAGCACTGCCCCAATCTTTTAAAACCCATATTTGTTTGTCATTTGTATCACTTCTCTTACCACTCTTAAAATGGCTCTGAGTACACATGGATAAGCTGTAGGATTTGTTAAAAGATTTGTGGGGCAGTGCTTGAACTTTGATAAATCCACCAAGGCTGTCGTGGGGCTTATTGGCCAGCAGCCATATCACCCTGTAGCCCAAGACTGGTGTCCCACTGAAGCTAAGCAGGGCTGAGCCTGGTTAGTACCTGGATGGGAGACCTCCTGAGAAAACTAGGTTGCTGCTGGAAGAGGTGTCAGTGAGGCCAGTATGCTCACCCTGTGGTCTCTGTGGGTCCTAACGCCCCAGTGTAGTGATGGGAACACTATACTGTCAAAGAGCACCGTCCTTCGGATGAGACGTTAAACCGAGGTCCTGACTCTCTGTGGTCACAAAAAATCCCAGGATGTCCTTCAATAAAAGAGTAGGGGTGTAACCCCGGCATCCTGGCCAAATTTGCCCAGTGGCCTCTGTTCATCATGGCCTCCTAATAAAATCATCCCCATGTATATATATACTAATTGGCTCTATCACTCTGTCTCCTCTCCACCAATAAGTTGGTGTGTGATGGGTGTTCTGGCGCAATATGGCTGCCGTCGCATCATCCAGGTGGATGCTGCACATTGGTGGTGGTTGAGGAAATTCCCCCTTCCACATGTAAAAGCGCTTTGAGTGCAGAGAAAAGCGCTATATAAATGTAATGAATTATTATTATTTCACTCCTGGGATTCTTTAATATTTTAACTTGGATTTTAAAAAACAAATTCAAATAAATTATGATTAAATTACTAAAGACCCCACATTATTAGGCACATATCAAACCTCCAACAAATCATATTTTCCCACCTCTGGCATTAAAGAAATTTTATTGTTTTCAGGGGTTTTTTTCTTCAGATTTAAACACTGTTTATTCTCAACCCCGTAACAGAATTGGTTTAAAAAGGATTTTAAGCAAACCTTGTTATAAAACAAACATCTACTGCTCATGTGGCCCTCATAACAATATAACAACTACAAATCTACCATTTGTGATCATTTTCATAGGACTGAAGTTAAAAATAGACAAATTGTGTCTGTGGTCTCTTTATTTTTTTTTAGATGTTTAACTAAATCCTTAAATTAGTCCTTAATATGTCAGATGATAATCAGCATGAAATGCCTTCCCTATTCTTTCCCAAAAAATTCTTTCCTCAATGCGACATGGTTGAGAATAGTGTGACGGTGTTGAAGACAGGTTTGAAGGGAGACAGTTTAATCTTTTTAATTTTGTCTCTCTGTCATATTGTGCCCTCTGGAGCAACACAACACAGTCTTTCTTCTGCGGATGTGGCTGCCATTTTTTGCTTGCCAGTGTTTAAGTGGACACATTAACATCAAATATTCTATTTAAAACAAAATAATGATTTTGGGAAGTATATATATTTACTGAAACAATGTGACTATTTTATATTTTGTTTTAATTAAAATGATTCTTAAATGAAGTGGAAAAACTCAATCCTGTCACAAGTTTGTAACCATCAATGAGAAATACATGTGTGACAGGGTTGAGGTTTTTTGCTCAAAATGGCCTTGTGTAGTGTACGAGAGTAGACCATATCTGGCAGCAATGATGAAATAAGTACATTGCATATACTTATGGGTTAAAATAAAATTTTGAAAAAGAATAATTTTCCATCTTAATTATGTGATGGAGTTGAGTTAAGCTTGACAGTATCCTCATAATTCGCCTCAAAAATATGAATAAAAAGTATGAAACTACTTACCTTCTTCTGCACCGCTGTTAAAGAGACCTGAATGATGTCCTTTCTGGTTAATTACTTCACATATGGGTGGAGTCTAAATTATTATAGGCAGAGAATGGTTGGCGTGACGGGGGTGAGTTCATTTTTTTAAATAAAATCTCTTTCATTTTTTAGAAAAATATTTTTTCACAAGAAAGTAACACAAATTAATACCTACAATATTACAAAAATTATAGACCCTGTGCACATTTTGTTAAATATTTTCTAAGTGCAAATTCAATAATTATTTATATTCATTATAATGGACATAGCAACGTATTGCAAAAAGCTTTAAACATTTCATTTTGGTGAACCACCACTTTAAAAAGTCTAAGTGACTGAAATATAACCGAATCCCAGGAATGACCCACAAGGCATCTGACCCTGGGGATCCGAGAGCCTCCATTCACTCTCTGTAAGTACAGCAACTCAGATGGCACACAAATCCCCCGGTGCCATTTACATTCCCTTTTTTCTGCATCAAAATGGTGTGGAGCAGGACTGTGACAAAAGGCATGGCTCAGGTCTATAATCTTTTATTTAAAAATGGGAGATTAAACATTAAACTCTCTAAACCCGTTGGATGAAGAGGGTGCACTTTCAGTCTCTGATAACGTCACTCACACTCAGTCCACCTCCACCCATAATGCATTTCACATTTTGATTATAGACACAGACACACACATAGACACACACTCCCTGCGTTTCTCTTTCACACCTCTACTGAGATATGTGGCTTGACAGAGACCCTCTGAAAATCTAAGTGCAAGTTAAACTAAATGTCCCTACCGGGACCTAAAATGCTTCCCGTAATGCTTTGCATTGCTCTCCAGATTGTCTTCTGCAGTATATTAAATTGAGCTAATGCACCTTTTGCACACACACACACACACACACACACAAAATAAATAAACAAAAAAATCCTCTTGAGAGAAAAATATGCCTGAAATAATAAATGGGAGATAAAGGAGGTTTTGAATATGACTTTGAAAGCAACAGTTCTTAGTGGTCGCTATTAAGGACAACCAAGAATATATTCAGCGTTTTAGCACTTGGGTTCCACCGTTCTGAAGTCAATGGGCTTTTGAATGGGTTCTGTGACATTGAATACATTAGGAATACCCCAAATTAACTCAAACTTTCAGGGAAAATGTTTTTAAATGAAGACTGAAGAGTTGTCGGAAGAGTAAAGGCCCTTTCACACTGGATGCGTAACGAAAAAGCGAATAGTTCGTGTGCGAATAGTTCGCGTCAAAACCCATCACATGAGCCGCGTAAACACGGTCTCTATCTCTATCTTTGACGATTAGCTTTCTATCCCAAATGTAGTTTAGCCAGCTAGCCTACACAGCACAGGACTATACAACAACTAAAACTATCACACAACATACTCACAGTCGTGATAACCGAGTTGGTTGGCAATGCTACGCCACACAATCATTGTCCTTGTAGTATATGATTGGCTGAAGTCTTTTCTGTCGCCGCAAAAGAAAAAAAAAATCGACATCGAAACGGAAAAAAAAAGTCGTTTTTTCGCCGCAGCACATTCGCGTTCGGTGTGAAAGCACTCATTACACAAACAGCTGATCAAAAAATAAAACCATCGTGCGAATTATCCGTGCGTAAAAATCGCGTCCAGTGTGAAAGGGCCTTAATGGTGGTGATGACGCTGAGGTCATGATACTGTGTAGTTTTTACTTCTGGTGATATTCAGGCCTCAAAATCTGTCGTGCATTCAAGTCATGTCGGTAGATCGTATTTACGAGTTGAACGCACATGGACACCGCCACAAATCCTAAATATGAGTGGGAAGCACTGGAATTTCTGTAAGACCCGAGATTACGACTTTGAGGCGTGTCATCAAAATAAGCTATTTGCCTACACAAAATATAATAGCATTGTAACATAACAATATACAGTAATATGTAACGATAAAGTTTACAGTGGCTTCATTAATTAATTAAAGCACCCCCCCCCCCCCATGTTGAAAAATCAAGCTTTTAGGAGTTGTTTATATGTTGTCTATATGGTGTTTTTAATATGCTTTAAGACAAACCATGTGCAAATTCATAAGTCGACACCATTGCTGAGTATTTTCTCCTTAAAACTGCAGTGAAACAAAAACACGGTTTGAAATCGCTGGTGTTTCTGACGTCACAAACTACCTTGTAACCAATCAGATCAACGTGTGATCGTCAACGAGTGGATCTCTGAGCTGAGTGAGTGAGTGGAGGCGGGGCTCATTTGCATATTCATAGAACCGCGCATACTAAATGAGGCAAGGGTGCAGAGTTACATTCAAGCTATTTTAAGGTTTAAATATATAAAATTAATATTTTAAGTTTAAATATGTCATTTTGCTGATCAAAGATGAGTTTTAAAGGATAGAATTATTGACTGCAGGGGGACTTTAACATAAAAAAGCAAAACACACCGTATGCAAATTTTTTGTTCGTCATTTTCTAGAAGTAGAAAGTATTTTTGTGTAATTTCGAAAGTACACCACCATCTTGCTCCGACAAACATGTAAACCCCGACTTCCCAGCTCATCAATACAGGCTATGTATGGGTGAGTAGTTCTCAGCAGGGAGAAACGCCATTTAATGAATTTGACTTGAATAGGATGCGAGCACGAATCAGCCAAGCTAATGCGAGCTTGAGCAAAAATAATGTGCTCTTGTTGCACAGCTTCGGGCCTCAGAGTCCCTGACAGCAGCACATCATGCTTTATGTTCATAATGCACATGATATATGAAGACCAATGGACGTGCTCACAGTGTTCTGTTTCACTCACACACGCTTAGCCCTATACAAGTCAAGAGGGCTATGAGAGCCTTAAGTCATCGCCAGAACACAACATCTGGGTCCCTCTAAAGGTTTTGGAAGTTGCAATTGAATAATGACATTCTTCTGGTGGTTTTCAGAAGGATTATTAACGCAACTCATTTTTTAGCATCGTCACATATTGCGTTCAGTGTTCACAGGGCACGCCGAGGTCCTTGTAGAAGCGGTAGCAGCTCGAGTTTCGACATTATGCATTCATCACCAACAGGGACAAACATCTGATGTTCCTTATGTGGACAAATGTACAATGCATTTACACTTTTTCCATCTAAAAGAATCCATCTATGCCCTTCCATAACCCCCTTTTATCCGCAAACACAGTCGGTCTGTAAAAATAATAGCCCTCTAAAAATGTGTTTCCAGTGCGGGGAAGCGAAGCATTCTGAGGTAATCAAATAAAACTGCCCTCAAAGCTTTTAATAAAACATGGTCGTGTAGGGACACTCTTTTTTTAAGATTAATGGCAAAAGGGGATTCTTTTTTCTCCCACTCGTTTCTTTTATTCCTCAATAATTCATTTGCGGAGGGACGAAACGAACGGTTTGTGTTTATGTGCGGTATTGGCTGAGAGGATGAAAAATCCGTCGTGCCACCGAACATCCCACTTTTTCCAGTGGCCCTTAATTAGCGTCCACGCTTAAAAGGCCTGACGGTTCCAATATAACAGCTACTTTTAATATTCGTGGACCAGTCGCTCATGTAATTATTGGACAGGGGTTGGATAAGGATACAGTACTTTGGCCATTTTTATAACATAGTTATTCTGTTTTCGTTTTATGTTACTTTTAGAGGTTTCCACTCAGGAGAATTTAAATGAATAAAGCACCACGTAAAATGGAAGCTGATTAATACGCTCATTGAGACATTAAAAGCCTTATAGCCTTGTAAACCCGCCTTGCAAACAGCTTTATTGGCTTAAGATATTACATTTTATCTTGCTTGGTTTATTTATGTATTTATTTAATTTTTGGGTGCACTCAGTATATTGAATGCAGCACTATAACCTATAACCCGAAGCCATATTACAAGCACTACTTTACAATACAGACATTTTTCCCCAGTCATGCACAGCTTTCCCTTCTACCATAGCAGTTGCAATAAAAAGTCAACAAATACTAAGTCCTGTGTTGTAAAATCAACATGTAAATTCTTAATTTATGGCATGATTTGTCACAGCGTTTAACTGGCATGAAGTGGTACGGCCGTGGCCTCCATTGATTGGGGCAGGCATTAAAAGATTAAAAGGTTTATCATCTGTCTTGCGTTGTTGACGGCAGTCTCGAGTCATTAGCGCCATTAGCATTAAGCCTATCCCATCAATAACAGCCCGGGTGAGCGATCTGGCTCCCTGAGAGAGTGATCCCGGGGCGGGGGGTGGCGCTGCCAGCTTAGCCTGTGCTCTTCTGGAGTCCCTGATCTGCTCGGGTAAGTTCGTCCAGGAAGATGAGTCAGCTACACTGGGAGAAATTAAGAAAGAGATGAGACAGAGAAAACAGCAGCCTTCTTGTTTCAGAGCCTCGTGGCGATTATAGAAAGTGTCTATAGTTAAGAGATTTTGCTATATCATTTATATCACAGTATGTAAATGTGCAAGTAAGTTATTTTATGGTATTGTATTTTATACTACTAATAATGGTAATTACTTCCTTCTACTGAACACAAAGAAAGATATTTTGAAGAACGTCTGTAACCAAACAGTTGATGGACCCCATTGACTTCCATTATAAGGAAAAAAAAAATACTATGGAAGTCAATGGGGACCAGCAACTGTTTGGTTACAGACGTTCTTCAAAATATCTTCTTTTATGTAAAGCAGAAGGACGAATTTCATACAGGTTTGAAACAACTTGATGGTGAGTAAATGATGACAGAATTTTCATTTTGAAGTGAACTATTCCTTTAATATCTGCCAACTCTTTATTGTGATGCTCTTCCAATAGACATTTGACTGACTATAAGTAACTTTGCAACTACATGTCAACTTATTCTAACCCTAACCCTACCAGTCTACTAATAATCTACTAACAATCAAATGAGAGTTACAGTAGTAGACGTACTGTTACTTATCCCCAAAAGGATGTGTTAAATGGTCCATCAAAATAAAGTAAAAACACAATAACAGATACCTACTGTATCTAGTGATATATATTTGTATCTTGGAATAAGCTGTTGGTCGTATTTCCCAGCCCTATATAAAATCTAAACTTAGTAGTTTTTTTTACTTAAAAACACTCTGTTAGACATAGAAGAGTTTACATGTCATTTTGCGTTGCAGTGTAAGAGTGGTGGTGTGTCTTTTCCAGTATCTCAGCATCAGCATGTGTTCACTCGACTGTCACCATGGTGGGTTTCCTACAGTTACAGTGGGGAATGAGTTGTGTCAGTGTGTCGATATGAGTGTAGTTGACACCCACCACACTGGCTCCAGAGCTTCCCACTGACGATCTCATCGCAGTGCACGTCTATCACTGTGAGTGTTGCTGTCAGTCAGTGTCTCTGCTGTGAATGGCTCGCAGACACAGGAACGCATGCACTCTACAAGTGCACAAACTGACACTTCAAACAGGGTATTTTAAATCTAACTACATCATTATGCCCACACAGAATCTGCAAACAGGATTTTGGACCAGTGAGATTTCACTGGGTAGGGCTAACTAGTGTGAAAACAGAGACTGCATCCAAAAGCGCATACTTCCCTACTATATAGTAGGCGAAAAAAGGGAGTATGTTCGCATTCACAATACTCAAAAAGTACCCGGATGACCTACTACTTCTGGTGAGATTCTGAAGTGTGCATACGATGGACACTTTACTATCCCATGAGGCCACAGGAGAGGATTTGTGAATGGCAGTGAAGCAACGCAACTGACACATACGCAGCGTCCTTAAAGGGCCCCTATTATGGATTTTTGATAATGACCTTTCATGTAGTGTGTAACATAGCTCTAGTGAATGAAAACACCCTGCAAAGTTTTAAATCTGAAAGTGCACTCCATATAAAGTTATTGTCTTTCAAAAGTAAGAGTCGACTGAGTCAATGAAATTAATTGTTTTTCAAATGAGTCATAAGCCGTTTCGTTGTGACGTCAAGACGAAACATTAGCATATTGCCCGCCCACTGCCCGCACAGACACCAGGATACTGGACAGCATCATGTCGAGAAGACGCTGTGCTCTACAATGTGAAGGTAAAGCCAGTTTATTTTCACTGCCCAAGGACGAGCATGTGAAGAATCAGTGGTTAAAGTTCATCTTTACCACGATACCGCAGCAGTATAATCCTAAACTTTTGCTGTGTTCCCTTTATTTTAATGACGACTGCTTCTCAAATCAGAGTTCAATGCAGGATTCGCACACCGCTTGCTCTTGAAAGATGGTGTTCAAAATACTTAGTTTTGAGTTTTATATTGTGTAGGTCTCCTGCTAACTGGCTAACTCACATTATTACTGTCTTACTGAAATACTTCTGCTAATCAGTTGTGGGCCACTATTACCTAAAACTTACTATTACTACTACTTTGAGGAAAGATTAAGCATGGAGCAAGTTGTTGTTTTACCAACATTTATGTTACATCAGTCATTCACGCTAGAGCTCGGCTAATGTATACATTGCATGCATGCACTGTTTTTGATACAGTTTCCACGTGTTCACCGCAATATATTAGAAAAAAAAATAAGTACAAGTAAAATAATCGGTGTGTTGATGGACATGCACTTGTTAATGCTGATGGTGAGGAATTACAGATGCAACATCTCATAATGTACCTCAAACTAAGTAGCGTTTCACTGAGAAACGTCCTGCTCGATTCGTCCTTGCGATGGAGGTTCGGGTTGAATGACTAGTTCTTCCAGTGTTTCATCATCGGACTCGCACTCGGATTGATATGGTAAAATCGACTTCACTGTTCATTACTGCCGTCACTGTTCATTACTGCATTACACACGAATTAAACCAATCACAGTACGCGGTAAACCAATCACAACAGACTAAGCTGTCCGGCCAATCAGAGCAGAGTAGCTCGCAGAAAGGAGGGATTTAGAGAGATTGATTCATCTGACGAGTCATTTGAGAATCAATGAAAATGTGGTGATGTGCAAATGTATATTATGAGAAAATGAAAGTTTTTTGACCTCTGATGCATGAACCTGTTGTAGGAGACTCCAAAACAACTTTAGGAAACTTTAAAAATAGCATAATAGGGGCAACTTTAAATTCAATTTAATTCCTTTCAATTTGACCAAAACCGAAATCAAACATCATTGTTGAGGGACACACACAAAATAGGCTAGAAGATACTTTGTTTATAGTTGATGTTTCACAATCAAGTCTGTCTTTTTGTTGTTTGATAGCTTGAATACAAATAGAAAAAAAACTGCATAATAAAAAATGCATTTTTCAAACATTCAGTTTGTGCAATTGCACTGTTTGTTTTCATATACCAAGCTGCAAACTAGGGATGCGCGGTATTTTGACCGATGCTGATAAGCAGATAATTATTTTAATGTCATAGCTGATAACTGATAAAAGATATTTCAGATTAAAACAAATGTATGCAAAAATGTAAAAATTAAAACTATTTTAGGCAATTACTAATAATTAAAAGTATAGATTCGTTATCTACAGATCTGATTAAAAAATATACTCAACAGTATTATAAAATTAAAGTATAAGTGAATGCTAGATGAAAGCGAGAGTTAAAAAAAATATACAGAAATCCATATGCACAATTAAATTCCAGATTTTGATCATTTTAAAATCTCTTGCCCCTCTTTTAACAGATCTGTGACTACTTGACTCATAATGGCAGCTGAAAGCTTCCTCAAAAAAGCCCAAATATTTAATAAGCCAAACTACAAGTTGAAGAGATGCATAGAACTTGCATAAAAGACTTTCAAATTCTTTAGAAACCCAAGGTATAATTCTGTGGGCGCAGATTCTGTGCTCTCCTACACATCAGTTTAATTACAACCTATTCTAAGCTCTTTCATATCTGTAAAACAAGTCAAATGTAACGCGTCAGCACATAACACAAGAACAACAGATGAAAGACAGCGGATTTGCAGTGGATAAGTGGGTCAGTTTATTGTCAATACCTGTAGGTCAGCCATTTTGGCTCTTCAGCAGACTGTCAGTGGCAGAAGGTGAAGTATTTTGGCTCTACAGCTCGTCGTGAATTGCAGGGCTGTCAGTGTGGTCCAGTGCACCTATCATGAGCAATGCACCAGTGCTGTTGTCCCTGACTAGTATAATGAAGGAATGATCTGCATAGAAGGTTTTTGGCTTCTCCACGTCCTCATCCTCATGCATATCGTCGATGCTGCCAGATTCAGGGGCCAGTTCAAGGGATGTCCAGTGCAACACGGCTCCCAAGTGCAGCTTCCCCCGTCCCATGCTTGATGCGGTGGAGAAATCAGCTAACGTCTCGTTCCACGCGTCTACCAAACCCAATGTGGCCAGCTGCTTCTGAGTGAGAGTAAAGAAGGGGAAAAGAGAGAAGTATGGGGAAAAAAAGAGAATTTAATGTAATTGTATTCTAAACAAGCAGCAGCCTTCCTGTATCTCTCTTGAAACCAACCCGGAAGTGACTTATACTGCAGTTCATCAACTGGCTGCTAGAGACAGGCTCCAAAAGAGAGTAAATCCCATAGACCCTCATGTTAAAATGCCCAACTTTACAGCAGAAAAAAAATATGTTTAGAGCCCTATTTTTGCCCTTCATGACAACTGTGAAGGGGTTAATTTTTTTTTTATATAACTCATCCATTTAAATTATATTAAGCCTTAAAGTTCTGCATAATTAAGGGCGTGGCCACTTGAGTGACAGGTGGATTGCCGCTGCTGTCACTACTAGCTGTTTGTCAGCTGTCTGTTAACGTCACGTCACCTCAGCTAATCCCGCCTCTTTGCTCATTTTCGTGTATCCAGAAGTGACGTGCAACCAAGATGGCGACGGCCGGCTCCGCCCACTTTGGGCTTCAAAAATGCTCTTCAGAAACCTACGGGTGACGTCGCGGACACTACGTCCATATTTTTTACAGTCTATGATTCTAAATGATCAGATTCAGAAGACAGGTGAACACTAAACCCCAAAAGCCATGCTCCAAATGACTAAGATGATGTGAATCAATTATGCAGACTATAAATAAAAGCACAAATATGGGCAAATAGAGACCTTGAAAAATTAAACATTCATGGCTCTTTATGCCTCCCAATGGTAGAAATAAAAAGAAAAAAACACAGCGGTCTTCTTCAGACAGGTAGAAAGGACAAATGAAAGCAAAACATAAAGAGTGTCACTGTAAATCAATAATGTTTCAAAAATCTGGTTGTTTCCCCTCTTCATTGCCTCCCCTTTATTTTAAAGGCATGACAGATGCCCTTGTTGGCAGTGCGGGCGGTACAAAGCATGCGACAGGAGCTGAAGACGGTGGCCGAGGGAGAGCTGCTTATGAATAATTTAAAAAAGATCTCTCTGACCTCGGCCCGCTTTTGTTTTCCTTTCAGATATGAATTTGGCAGAAAGATGCTCGCTGACAGGTAGTTTATATTCCCCCTGGATGAGATCCTGGATAAACGACAGTTACCCGCATTGGGAGAGAGAGAGAGAGGCTGTGAGAGAGATGGTGGAATGAGGAAGAGGAGATAATAAGTGAACTGCTGTGGGAAGATTGAGAGACACCCAACTTGTTTGTGAAAGCTGAGACCGAATGGCAAGTGCTTTAACTGAATGATTAAGCACTCTCGCCTAAATTACTATTGTAATTAAAGCAGAGCGCATGCATACTCTATCTTGTTGTAAAAATGATGTGAGCTCAAGGCATGGCAATGGCTGGGTTGGTGTGCTAGTTAGGTTTGCACTAAATTCAGAATTAAAGAAAAGGTTCCAGATCAATTGTAATTGTATTTTAACTGTCCCCACCTGACAGAAAGCGGAATCGGAATTTGAATCGGAATGACAGAATGGCAATTCTAATAAAATCAACACATTAGTACATTCTGGGAAAAGAAGTGTCCTTCTACCCTGGTCTGCAAAGGGTAATTTATTAAATATGATGAAATATAAATACTTTGGTAGATCTATTTATAGGCCTATAAAACCATAAAACTATTCAAACAAGGCTTTGAAAACTTTGCTTTCTTAATTAAAAATTTACTTCCTTACAGTCAACCTCGAAATTGCAATCAAAGAATGTATATACCAAAACGGTTCACTAATTTTACAACGAATGAAGAAAGTGCAAAGCACAGTATGGTGGGAAAAGGGGCCATTCACACACAACGCGTTTTTGTATTACACTGTGTTGCTTTTCCATTGTTTTTCTATGTAAACATGCACTAGATGGATGTCTTATGCCTGGTACACAATGTACGATTTTGGGCTGTCCCAATCGTGGCTCCTTAAAGGTATAGCGGAGGATCTTTCCGAATTTTAGATAAGAACCGCCCTCTCCACTTTTTGAAAAAATGCACATGCGCAACACTCTACTTGCTCCCGAGAGGGAACGCCTATTAAACGTGTGCGAGGTTCTCCTCGTGCACGCTCTGTTTACAAGTTGCTGTCGGCATCACTCATACAAGATTACTTTCCAAAAGAAGATTTGCACTTTTTCACCAAATAGCATGCCAAACTTTACCTGTCGAGTAGAAACTTCGCGACTGAGGCATCAGTGGGAAGCCCAACCTGTGTTTTCAGCGCACGCCATCGTGTGAAACAATCTCCCAAAAACACTCTGATCTTGTTTCTCTCTTCTGAGGCCTTTCTCTTCTTCTCATACAGTTCGTACAAACTTTTTCTCTTGCGACCCTCAGACATTTTCAAAGGACCCGGTGAAACGGCGAGCTTCAATGAATTGCTTAAACCGTAACTCTAGCTCACCACACATAAACACCTGAAAGTGCGCATGCGCAGAAAGCGAAAACTAAGGGACGAGCACGTACGACGGCCTTACGTAAACATATCACCAGAATGATTGACACTTAGGTGGACCAATAGTTTACACTACCCACCCGGAAAAAGAAAATCCTCCGCTATACCTTTAACGGTGGTTCTACGTCGAACAGCGAGAGAGGTTCAAAGACGGCTGTTGTCACGGTCTTGCGACCAAAGATAGCCTACGATAATTTTCTGACAGTGTCAGTAACTTAGCATGATCGTCTCACCGTGTGTTTGCTGCTACGAACTACATCTACTGACTAGCCAATTAAAATGCAACATGAAATGTCGTATTGATCAACGCAACATGCGCTAAAACTTTTTACCTCAAGCTCCATTTGCAAAGTTTGCATGCTAAGTTGGCCTCTTTTCCCTAGACATGACCACTTCCATATTCTCCTCTTTTGCTTCCTCCTCTTTTTTCAGCGCACATAAAAACCACAATTGCCAAAGAGCGATTCATCTTGCTCTATTTGTTCACACTAGCGCATGCTGATGGTGATGTTTTACTCTAACTTTATTCTAACTATACTAACTTGCGTCGTAGCCTACGATTCAATAGGTGTCATCATCATCGTACAGTCTACATGCATGTCGTACCCAAGTTTATTAGATCCATGTCGTACAGTGTGATCTATAATGATCTTATAGGATTGCAGAAATCGCACAGTCTGTAGCAGGCATAAGACATGCTCACCTTGTGCATTTAAAAAAAAACAACGTCTTGAAACCATCTGTTCTTTTTCCCCATTCCAATGGACCAACTTGAAATAAGTGATTTTTTATGCTATTTGAGCATAAGCAGCTACATTTATGGGACAGTTTGTGTCAAGGTTTTATTGCTTATTTGAAACATGTTATTTAAATGTGAGTTTGGCACAAGTTTTTGCTATTTCCCCATTCAAGCACTGTAGACAGGAGTTGGTTTTACACACCTGAAATAGCTGCCCGGAGGCGTTCCAAATATGGCCACCGAATGAACTGACTTTTCTCCGAAGGGGACTTTGAAGTATCTTTGCATCCCGTTCGCTACTTCACTTCCAATTCTGCAATTAAAATGTATTCTCAATTCAATTCTGAATGGGCACACAGCCCTTGTGCTGGCACAGAGGTAGTTAAAGGGGAGATGGAAAACGAGAGAAAGATGGACGGAGAGGTTGATAATGAGGGAGAGAGGTGGGGGAGGCTGTCACCTCACTAACACGGTTCGACCCTCTGCGGTTCTCTCTCTCTCTCTCTCAACAGTCTCGGCGCACACCTCCACTAATGCACTTCTATTGTCCTCATCCATTATTCTCCTTCTCCTACCTCTTTCCTCCATCACTTCATCACTGCCTGATCCTGTCGACGGCTCAGCCACCTCTGTGGCATCCTCATTCCTCATCTGACCATCCGCCGCTTGTTTAATTCCTCTCTCGCCTGCTCTCACGCGCTCCCTGTCTTTTTCCCGCTCTGATCCGAATGTCCAGGCTTGTATCTAAGCGTGTATTTATGTTCCCGAGAGTGACAGTCTTTCCTCTCTGTCTCCTGAGGCTTTCTCGCCCTCTCTCACGGCTGTATGTCCTTGCTATAACAGGCTGACACTGCATCGGGTGCATTTACTTCCCTTTAATTAATTCTCTGTGTGGCTCAAAGGGTTTTTCCTTGCATCTCCCCAGCTTTCCCGATGTAACTTTGATGTTTTCCGGCACTATAGATGCACATCCGCTCCTGGGCCGCATAGCCTTGACCTGAAGCAGCTTGTTGCCTCTGCGGTGACATGGCACCGCGTGTTACTACGACAGTCCTGTCTCCGGCAATTACAGTCACATGCAACATTAGCAGGCATCTCCCAGCCTGCATTGTGACAGCCACTATAAATAGCATGCCTGTTTCCTTGTCTCGCTCTTTCTCCTTGGGATGGTGGCACCTCTCGGGATGTGCGGATATGCTGAGGTCACTTCATTTTTAAAAACAATCAGCGTTTAAATATTCAGCACGGGCCGTCGTTGTGCAAGGGTTCATTCAAGAAACCCTCCCGGGGTCGGCGGTCGAAAAAAATGCTCATTTCGCATAGTAACTGAGTCCAGATCTCCAAGATGACACACAGCTTAGCTTTGAGTCATTTGAAGCTAGTGAAGCTTGGCCTCACTCCTACAAAATCCAACGCAGCTGAAAGGATGCCCTGGAGGAGGAACAGGTAAACCCTCCCTGAGTGCACTGAGCCCCCAAATGAATTAATGACACGTTTACGGAGAGGAGACGTGCCCAGCAGGCAGTGGGATTGAGTGATGGCTCTGCAGATGAGTACAGTAGTTTTTGCCCTGGAAACAGATGAAAGGAGGCTAATAAATAACATGTAGTAATGTGGCACACAGACTCCCAACTAATGCAGTAAATGTGATGGGCAGATGGAGGAAAAAGAGAGAGAGAGAGAGAGAGATGGAGCGAGGAGGAGGGCTGTGTAAACATGGTTCAGCTCTAATGCTGCTCATTGGGTGGAAATGGAGCGTCTCTATTTTCTTCTCTTCTCACTCTCTCTTTCTGTCTGTTGCAGCCCATCCTTATTCTCCATCCGTTTTTTTTTTTTTTTTAGCAAACTGCAGCATTATGCCGTAGCATAATTCAAGCGCCTACATCAATAAACACAACTATAAAAACATACAGCTTATGAATAACGCACAAGAAGAACCAGCCCTGGAGTCGGCTCCATATTGTATTTTCTATACAACACGATGATGTATGGGAACTTGAGGGGTGGAGATGGCTTCACCAGTGGCACACTGAGCCTTCAGAAGCTGTTTTATTCAGCCTCGCAGCATCAAGGCAGTCAGTTTCAGAATACGTCTTGGGCATTATTCAGTGGCAGAGTTCTTTATCACTATCTTATGTCTAATTTACATTCTCTATCTCTCTCCTCTTCACTTTCTTCCGCTACACACTCAATAAACTTCTTTTTGTTTATCCTTTACATCACATTCTGCCACAAAGAACGTCACGCCGTTTATCAGCTTCCTGGAAAAATCACAAGAAATTAGAGTGAAAAACCAAACCTGCTGGTGCAAAACAGCTGTGTTAACACATGAAATGCATATATTAAATTACAAATGGTTGGGAAAACAAGAACAGATTCTTGTTCCAAATTGGTTTAAAAAAATTATAATATGGAGCAACTGATTTTCAAAACATTTTCCGTATAAAATACTAAACCCTCAATACATCAATATTTTCTGCGCTACTACTCAAGGGAACCACTGAGCCTCAACTAAAATCAACAGTGCGGTGCAAGCCAATTTCCAAATGAATGACTCTTATGAGCAGGTTGTATAGTGAATAAAAAAACACTTATGAATCAGTCAAAGCAGTTGCAAACCCCTCCCCTAGGGGGAGCCTCCCACTTTAGATAAAAGAGGCATAATGCCAAGGTGAGTCTGCTAACAGAAATTTCTGTAATAAGAGAAAACCCACAATTTTGCAGGACTAAAATATAGATTTCTGTGGTATTCTGCAAACAGATAGTTCACCATAAAAATTTTAAATTCTGAATTATTGTATTCACCCACACGTTTCAAACCCATAAGGCTTTGCGTTCATCTTCAAAACACAAATTGAGATATTTAAATGAAATCTGAGAGATGTTTATTTTGATGAGCTTGATGTATGATGTATGTGCAGATGTAAATCTGTTTGTCATCTGAAAAAGCGATCATGTCTCTTCAGAAGTCTTGGCAAACCACTAGATTCATAAGGATATCTTTATGAACTTTTTTACACCAGTTTTGGTGTAATGGACTTTCAATGGAGGTTTCATTAAAAATATATAAATTTGTGTTTCAAAGATGAAGGGGCCTATTTTAACGATCTGAAATGCATGTATCAAACGCGAAACGCAAGTAACTTTGTGGGCGGATCTCGGGCGCTGTTGCTATAATACCGGCAGGATAAATGACTCTTTCGCCAGATGCAAATCTAAAATGGGTTGGTCTGAAGTAGCTACATTACTCATAGGTGTGGTTTGGGCGTAATGTGCAATAAACCAATCAGAGCGTCATCTCACATTCCCTTTAAAAGCAGGCGCGCTTGTTCCATGGCGGATTGCTATTATAATGGCGGAATGTCTTGCCACTATTGGTCAAACAGGTGTGATCCGTCATTACTACAATTAGCCTGAATAATTTGGGTAAATGTGTAAGCTAGATTTATGCTTATTTTTTCACATCTTCATGGACACCACAATGATTTCCTTCATGTGGAATATTTTCCCCTGTAATTATGTATGGATTGCAAAAATGGGAACTGCTGTGTCTGTGTAGATGAGAGAAGCAAAGTGTATGCGCGTTGTGCACACGCTACATTATGGCCAAGCATGCGCCCTTAAAATAGCATCTGAATAATGCGCCACTGACTTTAGACTAGGTTTTTCCTGGTCTGTGGCGGAATTGTTTTCTGGAACTGCAAAATAGCACCAGGGAACGTTTGCGCCGGAACACGCCTCCTCTTTTTGCTGAACCGCCCCGGGAGCGCAAGTTCATTCCCTAATTTACCGACATGCGTCTGTGGAGGGAAAAGTCTGCTGTGCGTCGGGTGCAAAATAGGAATGATACATGTGTTGGTGTACAAAGTCAATTGCGCTGGGTGCAAGATAGGGCCCGAAATGTTTAAAGGGCACCTATTATGCAAAATTCACTTTTACATGGTGTTTGAACATAAATGTGTGTTGGCAGTGTGTAAGCAAAACTACCCTAGAATTATAAAAATCCACCCAGTGTTTTTTTTATAATCCCCATAAATCATAAGCACTATCTCAGAATGAGCAGTTCTCAGATTCTATGCAATGTGACGTAGAATTGCACAAGCCCCGCCCACGACGGTTGATTGACACTGGAGTTTGAGCATAGACCCGCCCTGAGTGAGCTGGACCACGAGTCCGCCATTGTTCGACGCTTGAGCAGCTGTAGACAAGAATGTCTCCAAAGCGATTGAGGTGTGTTGTTGTTGGATGTAAGAATGAACATATCAGTCTTCATTTACTCTCGTTGTTACTCGAGGATGGATCAGTACAACTGTTCGTGATCCAGCTTACGGTCTTCCGAGCGATAGGACTAACGTTACTGATCATGGCAGAAATTAAAGTGAGAGCGCGCACTTTATGACAGCTCATCGAGTCATTTTATGGATATAAGGTTTACGAGTTTATTAAGCACCCACTGAAAAGGTGTGTATATATTTGTTTACTGTTAGTTGTAACGAGTGTTTTGTGTATTTCGCTGTGTATGTTGTTGATAATGAAAGGGAGAGAGAGAGAGAGAGAGAGAGAGAGAGAGAGAGTTTATGGATAAGACTTTAATGCTCACTTCTTATACTGTGTTTATTCAGCTCTTACAGTGATTTTCTGGAGTAAAACTAACGCTCATCTTTTGTGTGATGTACAATAAACTTCACTGAACTCATCAGTATATGTTGGTCATCATTCGGGGGGGTCACACAGGGTCTGCTACAGCAGGCTTGTATTGATAGTGGATAAAAGCAGATGACAAGTAAATTATAACCATAATTAAACTAAACTATACCTGTTCTATCTCCATGCAGCATATATTATCTGACTCTATAGGCATTATTGTCCGACTCCGAGTCAAAATGAACACCGCAACTGAGAGTTTCTGTTCTGATATTATCAGATGAGATTGTCCTTGCTCTGAGCGCGAGCTCGTGATGCTCCGCCCCCTGGGCCGTGCAGCAGCAGTTCATTTGCATTTAAAGGGCACACACTAAAACAGCGCGTTTTTCTGAGCCCCAAACAATGACAATTTAAACATGCTGTAAAAAATAATCTGTTGGGTATTTTGAGCTAAAACTTCACATACATACTCTGGGGACATCAGAGACTTATTTTACATCTTGTGAAAAGAGTCATAATAGGTGCCCTTTAAATGGGTGAGTAATTGACAATTTCATTTTGAGGTGAATTATAGATTGATTCAATGACGCCATATCATTTTATAAAAATAATGAATTAAATTAAATTAAATTAATGAATGAACATGAATATTTTTTATTTAATATAAGCCAATAGTTAGGGCCAATTATTAGACTTCATTTATGCCACTTTTGTGCCTCATTACAAAGTCTTTTAAAATAAAACCAATTTTTTGTTTGTGACATCTGAAATAATCTCATCAATTGACAATAGGCTCATGATGATCATATAAAAATAACTGTCTCTCTTTATTTCCAAATATCCCTTCCTAAGAAGTACTAAAACATTAATTTATGGAATTAATAGAATACATTTTCATTGCTGCCAAGAATTATTTATGACAACTAATGATAGAAATTCATTTGCTATTGGCAAGCATCACAAAAGAACTTTACAACAAGGCCATTCGATCTCAATATACTATAGAGTTTTACACATAATAAAAAGGATATGTCAATATTTGTATGAGATTATAAATTAGCATTTTACACTGCTCTCTAAAACACTTGTCTAAACACAACAGGCTTTTCCCAAGTCCTGGCATACACACCACATCCACTTCATGACCTCATCAATGAGTGTGTGTATGTTAGCTTGACTCCCTCTGTCTCTCTGGCACACACACAGAACTGTGCAATCCAATTACGGCCACACTGGCATCCACAGGCCTTGGCACGGTAAGTGTGTGTGTGTGTGTTTTCTGAGTATCCCTGCGTCAGACTCTTAAGGTCAGTGTGTCTGGCTGTGTGTGTTTGCCAGGCATCAGGCAGACGGTGACCCCTCGACCCCTCGTGCTCGTTATGGAGTCCAGACTCAATCTCTTGTTAGCCACTATCGCCTGGCACTAACCGCTCCTGAGCTCTGGCCTCGCTGCCTCAGCACCAGAGCGGATATTTTTATCCGGCTCATCCACAATGCCCTTTCCCCATCTCTTTCTCTCTCCAGCACTCAACCCTATTCCACCTCCCTCACAACCACTCACCTCTCCAGCTGCACGTCAGTCCAATTTGGGTCATCCTGCCCCGAGCCGGGCGCCCCGTAGCCACGCAGCACGGCTACATTAGTGCATACGCAAGCGCACGGATTGGAAATCAGGATAATAGCAGCTCCTCCTGAGACCGAAGACGTCCATGCCGAAGCCTAGAGCGACTTCAGAGCGACAGAGCGTTTGGCGGCCATGTTGGAGGCTGAGGCTCTGAGGCGAGATGATAGATAAAAAGTGGAAAACGCTATTTACGCCTCGAGATGGAGGCTGTGTTTGCTCACTTTCGACCCGATCAGAGAGGGAGAGGGAAGCAACACTCAGCGCGCCTCTTCTGTCACTGCCCATATAAAAGTAGAGGAATCAAGTGTCTCTGACCTAGTGTGATATTTCCTCAGATACTACAAGAGAGAGAGTGTGTGTGGCAGAATAAAGAAAAAGCCAGACAAGAGCATGAAAGTGCAGAGAAAGACAGAGAGCTGAATGATGTGGAGAGTGAGGGAGCAGCAGGAGAGCTTGTCAGAGAAGTAATACAGCTCTATTCATGTCATGACTTTTCGGCCTCTTTCCGCACGCTGGGGCATCACTTACTGTATGTGAACACAGCAAGCTTAAAAAAAGGGAGTCATGTCTGGGCTGTCGGTGGGTTTCTTTTAAAGCAAGCTGCTAGGTCTCTCTTGGGCATCCTTACCGCTCATTTTAATGTCAAAATCTTGTTCTTCTGAGCAGGGCTGAATGCACGGACATGGCATGTGGCCGCTTATATTTCTCACCCAGCATTACAAAACTTTAACAAAATGCTGTTCCTCACGACCGTTCTCTTCTCTGTGCTCCCTGGGAAGAGTTGTGCCCCGTTTGACCTGTCTAGTTCAACAACTGTCAATTTTTTTGTACCTTTTTTCTACTCTCTCTCTGTCTCTTTTAACCTCTACTTTTCTAAATTCCTACCATTTTCTGCCACTGGACTCCTCTTGACACATTTGTCCTGGCATCTGCTGTCTACTATGAGGATAGAGCCAACCTTGTGGTTTAAAGAGTAGGTAATCTGCCTGCAGCATTACCCTGGGACAGTGACCCTACAGCAGGGGTTTTCAAAATGGACTCTGGGGACCTTTGAGGACCACAAGGAAGTGCAAGGGGGTTAGCAAAGAGATTTTTAAAAAATATTTTTTATAAAATGTAATTTTTGGGCTGTCAAAGTTAACTTATGCACTTAAGATATCAATGAAATATGTTTAACTTAAAGGGATTGTTCACCCAAAAAGAAAAATTCAGTCATTAATCACCGTCATGTCGTTCCAAAACCCGTAAGACTTTCGTTCATCTTCGGAACACAAATGAAGATCTTTTTGATGAAATCTGAGAGCTTTCTGTCCCTCCATTGACAGCTACGCAACTGACACTTTGAAGCTTAAAAAAGTTCACAACGAGATCGTAAAACTAATCAATGTGGATTGAGCGGTTTAGTCCAAATTTTCTGGAGACTAGATCGCTTTATATGATGAACAGATTGAATTTAGGCTTTTATTCACAAATAAACATTCATCAGCTCACACATCAGTCATGGAAAACAGAAGCTCAAGCATGTTCACTTGACGTGAGAGAACCAATGAGGTTCATTCTTGTGTTACGCATCACGTTTGAGCTTCAACAAGAACCAATGAGGTTCATTCTCGTGTTATGCATCACATTTGACGTTTGAGCTTCAACAAGAACCAATGAGGTTCATTCTCGTGTTACGCATCACGTTTGAGCTTCAACAAGAACCAATGAGGTTCATTCTCGTGTTACGCATCACGTTTGAGCTTCAACAAGAACCAATGAGGTTCATTCTCGTGTTACGCATCACGTTTGAGCTTCAGCAAGAACCAATGAGGTTCATTCTCGTGTTACGCATCACGTTTGAACTTCAACAAGAACCAATGAGGTTCATTCTCGCGTTACGCATCACGTTTGAGCTTCAACAAGAACCAATGAGGTTCATTCTCGTGTTATGCATCACATTTGACGTTTGAGCTTCAACAAGAACCAATGAGGTTCATTCTCGTGTTACGCATCACGTTTGAGCTTCAACAAGAACCAATGAGGTTCATTCTCGTGTTACGCATCACGTTTGAGCTTCAACAAGAACCAATGAGGTTCATTCTCGTGTTACGCATCACGTTTGAGCTTCAGCAAGAACCAATGAGGTTCATTCTCGTGTTACGCATCACGTTTGAACTTCAACAAGAACCAATGAGGTTCATTCTCGCGTTACGCATCACGTTTGAGCTTCAACAAGAACCAATGAGGTTCATTCTCGTGTTATGCATCACATTTGACGTTTGAGCTTCAACAAGAACCAATGAGGTTCATTCTCGTGTTACGCATCACGTTTGAGCTTCAACAAGAACCAATGAGGTTCATTCTCGTGTTACGCATCACGTTTGAGCTTCAACAAGAACCAATGAGGTTCATTCTCGTGTTACGCATCACGTTTGAGCTTCAGCAAGAACCAATGAGGTTCATTCTCGTGTTACGCATCACGTTTGAACTTCAACAAGAACCAATGAGGTTCATTCTCGCGTTACGCATCACGTTTGAACTTCAACAAGAACCAATGAGGTTCATTCTCGTGTTACGCATCACGTTTGAGCTTCAACAACAACCAATGAGGTTCATTCTCGCGTTATGCATCACGTTTGAGCTTCAACAACAACCAATGAGGTTCATTCTCGCGTTATGCATCACGTTTGAGCTTCAGCAAGAACCAATGAGGTTCATTCTCGCGTTACGCATCACGTTTGAGCTTCAACAAGAACCAATGAGGTTCATTCTCGCGTTACGCATCACGTTTGAGCTTCAACAAGAACCAATGAGGTTAATTCTCGTGTGTCAAGTATGTTCGATTGAGCTTCTGTTTATGAAGACTGCAGAAAGAGGTGCAAGTGAATATGAAGGAGGTAAAAAGAGAGAAAAGAAAGCGTGTGAGAGAAGAAAAGGGCAGAGACAGAAGATGAGCTGCAGGGGCTCTGACCAGCTAGAAATGAGAGAGAATGAGAGGGCAGACACAAAGATTGAGGTGGTGCATGAAGTGATGAATAAAGAAAGGGAGACGAAGGATGAGTGGGAGGAACCAGTGGACTCCGGGCAAGAGATAGATGTGCTGAGGTCAGACACTGAGAGAGGGAGGACGGAGAGGTAGCTGGAAAAAGAAAAAAAAAAGAATAAGAAGAACGGGCAGGGAGACAGGAAAGAGGCGAGGGAGGAGAGAGGAGGAGAGCCAGCAGATGTCACAAAATCATTCATCAAGCTCCAAAACACTTCACCTCCACAATTCACAAGAAGAGAACTATGAAGGCGTACTTGACATATCCACCCACCACAAGAAACCAAAGAATCCAATGTGCTTACCACACGAGCCAATCGTACCAGACACGGATTCATCTACTGAACTCAACAGCCCAAACAAGCCCGCCACAGTCACTGTCACTCTCTGTCGTCCAAATCCAGATCTGTTCAGCAGTGCAGGCAGAACCATCTGTGCTATTCTAAAACTCTGTCACTTTCTGCTGTCTGAGTCCAGGCTGCTTCTTGTGGCCGAGCTGCTGGAGAGACTCTTGCTGAGCTTCTAACCCAGCATGGCATCTCTCTGAAGGGCTGTGGGCCGCTATACTATGCCTTTGCCCAGGCCTTGATGGAGCGTGAATTTTTGGGATGCCAAAAGAGTCTTTAGTCTGTATGAAAAAACACTTAGAGGGATCACAGACACACAATTATAGGATGACTTTCGGTGGTGCTGGTGGGGGGTTCTGTTGATGTCTGAATTGCACAACATGACCATCAACAATGTTTAAAGTCACCCTGTAGTCAATAATTGTATCCCTTAAAACTCATCTTTGATCACAAAAATTAAATATGTAAAAGTTTTTTCCTGTCAAGTAAAATTCGTATACGCGTATGAATATGCTAATTAGCTCCGCCTCCACTCACTCACGCCAGATCAGAGATTCACACTGTCAAATTACTGAGGTAAACGCTGCACAGTGGTATCACAAAGTACAAAGTCGGACACATAATGGTAATTAAATATGATCAGCCTTTGGCTTGATTATGTTATCAAACAGCTAATAATGTGTTGCTAATGTTATACAAACAATCATCAGAAACGCTTTGAACATCTCAGAACATCAGTGGAGAAAGGTATATAGTTCATACACATATACATATACATCATACACGCTATATTGCTAAATCTAACAGATTTTTCATATCCAGGGTTTCTGCAGGTATCTTCAAATTAAATTTAAATGGCTTTTTAATGCCTTTTTTAATGCCATTTTTTTTAATGCCATACATGATCCATCACTAACTACACACACACACATTATCTATCCATCTATCTATCTATCCATCCATCCATCCATCCATCCATCCATCCATCCATCCATCTATCTATATTTGTGCTGTCAATTGATTAAAAAAATGAACTCAATGAATCAAAAAAATTCTGTGATTTAATTATAATTAATTGCAATTAAAAACACTTACATTTTTGTAGGTTTATATCTAGTTTATATATTTTATAATGTAATAATTTCACAGTTAATCTCCAAATTAATGTAAAAACAACATAAAGACAGTATATTTAAAAAAACGTGTTTGATGGCATCTTTTTTATGAATGAAGGTCAGTCTCACTGATACTAACACAGCAATTGATGTCTGAATAAAAATGACATCATTTTTATTCAGACAATCAATTAATCCCCCCCCCCATTTTAAGCATTAATTATAGCCATTCAACATTACAGTGTAATTGAAAGCTATAATTTTTTCAAACATTTATTAGGCTTCAAATTAAATTTAAGTGAACTTCAAATAAATCATCACATAAACCCATAATAAATGTCATATTTACCTGTGCCCTTCCTGTCTAACATTTAAAGAACAATATACAAAAATGATGAACTTGCTACACAAGTTCTTTAGTAATTTTCTCTGTTCCCTTGATTCTTTGATTAACATTAATGACAAATCTAACAGATTTTTCATATCAACAGAAAAATATCTCAAGACACTGTTAATTATATGCTAAAGCCCGTCCGCACGTTGACATGATTGGTTACAAGGTAGTTTGTGACATCAGAAACACCAGCGATTTCAAACCGCGTTTTTGAGACTGTCTTTGTTTCACTGCAGTTTTAAGGAGAAAATACTCAGCAATGGGTTTGATTTATGAAATTGCACATGGTTTGTCTTAAAGAATATTAAAAACACCACATAGACATATAAACAACATTAAATACTTGATTTTCACCACAGGGGGACTTTAAGACCTTAAAAAAAACACTAACTTTTTTGTAATATATACACCACCATTCAAAAGTTAGATTGGGGTCAGTGAGATTTTTTTTTATGTTTTTGAAAGAAGGCTCTTATGCTCACCAAGACAGCATTTATTTGACCCCCCCTAGATGGACCAAGGTCCACACACCATAGTCTCACAAAATCAAGTGTAAAACACTGCATTCCTATAACAAAAATAGTTCCAAGACAAAATTTGTTATTTTTATTAACAATAAAAACCCTTTAAAAATGAACACGGCCCGAACCCCTGTGTAATCTGCATGCTGATCACAGGGCAACATGCTCAACCTGCTGGTGTTCAAAAATTAAGGCAATGGAAGAGCTTAAATGCACAACTGAGGAATGTTTTAAAGAATAAAAATCATAGCTCAGTGTCCTAAGACACATAAAACTACCTTCCAAACCATGACTGCAATTTCAGTGCAAACACGATTTCCATTAAAAGGAAAATAGCTTTCCCTCTGAATGAGAATAATCTATGACCTATGGTTGGTTCTCATTATGCTAATGTCATCTCTGGATATCTTCCATTAGCTTTCTAAATGAGTCTTATCTACATTGTATGTTAAGAATATTTATCTATAACGTAATGTTTTGAAATTGCATTTCACACACTCATAACGACCGTGTAGGAAGTGATATGTACAATATTTAGACTATTACCTGTAGATTAATCGCGCTGCTCATCTTGGCTCTCGGGAGGGATAGTGCCATACTTGTGGAGTTTAGTTTCCCCAACCACTTCTCCACCTGATCCAGGGTCAGCAGACGGTCCAGCCGAGCCAAACCCTCCACATGGAAGGGCAAAAGCAGCACCATGCTGGCCTTCCCTTCCCACAGGCCCAGTTCCAACACCTGTACCATGTTCTCCATGTCCTCGTAGTGATGGTATACGCCTGAGAAAACAGACATTTGGTGGTTTGGATCGCTTAGATGTGTATGCCAATGATAAATGACTGTTGGGACTTACCTGATCTGTGCATCATGGGAATTTTAGTGTATTTGGTACCCAGGAAGTTGCGCAATTCTTGGCTTTCATGGTAGAAGCCTCGATCCCAAAATCCTACAATCAGAAAAATCAACATAAATGAATCAATAAATGAACATGACTTGGGACGTCATGACCCGGGCAATCATTTCCTGACACAAACTATTAGAGAACATTGAGTACCATCATCTTACATTACTAATCTTACAGACAAACTCATCTTTGGATCTGACATACATTGAGACCTTGATGAGTCATATCATACAAAAGAACAATCACAGAAACCATGCCAGAAAAAGAGCGAAAGATAAAAGAAAGAAAAGGCAAGAGGAGGGGTGCAGGGGAGGCAGAGGCATAGGACGTATTATTACAGCCCATTACACCCATTAAATTCACTGACAAAGATGAGATTCGATAAAGAGACTATTAGCAGTATTACAGTCACATGTTCTTTTCCACAGTATTTCCACCTTATTGGATTAGTCAAGGGAAAGATAAAAAATTAGAGAAAAAGAAAGAGCCAAAAAAGCAGTATCAAGTCAAATCAAACACTAAGGATTCATGCAAGACACTATGGGGTTAAGCCAGGCCGTGTTATTGTATTTCTCTGCACCAGAAGCCCTATATTGCTCTTCAAGAGGAGAGAAGAGACAAAAAGATAAGACAGTCAGTGGCTTCTGCAACTCAATTTGAACCTTGACACTTGTTATTTAGACCTACAGTCGCCTCAGAAACTATTTGGACACTTAAAATGTCTAAATATCATTGTGTCAGATAAAAAAAAAAGTGTCAAAGTGTCATCGGAAAAAATATACTAGAGCTTATTTTTAATATGTTCCTTGAGGTTCAAATATAGTGTTAATAAAACAAATACATATTTGGAAAAACTATAAATTTCAACTAGGGCTCGCATAGACTAGTCGAGTAGTCGATAGATCGACTACTTCAACCAGTAGTCGACGCTGTCGGAAACAATCGACTACTCGAGCGTCCATTAGCCTAAACATAAATGAATTAAAAATGGCGAACGCCACCAACAGACACCACGCGTCAGATGTGTGGAAGAACTGCATCAAGGATGACAAAAATATTGTAATTTGGCCAACTCTGCAAGAGGCCGTTCACATATTGCTTCTAAAAACGTGTGGAAAGCGCGCGCGGCCGTGCCGCTGTCTCCTACAAGCGCTTGCGCTCCCGTGGCGTCTGTCGTTGCTATGCAACCAAACTGCGCTCTACATGATGACGAAGAAGTATCATTCAGCAAAGGATTAATTTATTTCTAGCCCTTGCATTAGCTTTACTACTAGATATATTTCTGGAGATGAGAAGGAAAAACCCGACTGGACAAACTAGCGCACCACGTCCGTTGCTTTCATTATGAGCGCGCTCGCCGCGCGCCTACATTTGAAATAACGACCTTGAGCGCGGAAAAGACGCGATATGTGAACGGCCCCTAGAAGCAGACGTCTGAAATTAAAGGCAAGAACGGCTATTTATTTGGCTTTAGACTGTTACATGAAAATTTAAAAATGAAATGTCATAATTATAACGTTTTGAGAGTTTACTTATGTAATTGTTGCATTAGGCTATGAATTAATAAATGTTTATTGATAAGATCTAGCTATTTCATGTCTTTTCATATACAGTAGCATAAACGACGAGTAGTCGAGTAACTCGAGTATTGTTTTGATAAGAAATCGACTAGTAGAAATCAGTAGTCGTGCAACCCCTTTTCAACACTCATTCTGAGCCTCTATCTGTTTTTAAGGCACGGCTCCTTTAAGGCTTTTCAGTAAGCGGCCACTGTTATGATTGGCTAACGTCACTGCATAGGAAACAGTATCAACGCACACTCGCTACTGAACACCGGTAAGTGTTTTGAAAACTTTATCCATATAAAACCATCATTTACAGATAAAGCATTATGAAATCATTTACTTCAGTTTGTGCTGCAGCTGCTGTCAGATTGAATACAGTCGCTGCTTCATCTTTCAACAAGAGTTTCTTTGTGAACTCTCCATTACACTGAGCACTGATTAGAACAAGACTCCAGCATGTGGGTGAGACAATGCACAAAAAAGAGAGAGAGAGACAGATCTCCAGCGAAAGTTCTTTCACTCTTTCATTAGTCCTGTTGTCGACAGACTCAAGTGTCAGAAACTGAACACGCATCTGTAAACTGTATCAGTGTAGACAGCGTCAGTGATTATAATGGGTTTTATGTTTTTGAAGTGACACTCACATCCAGTGTAATCAAATGTCAGTCGTTAAGCGACTGAACGCCAGTGGGCGGAGCCTATGGTGTGATGATGTAGAACTATTCATCGATGTCAATGTCTGGAGGCAGGCATATGCAAATGTATTTGCCCGTGTGACATTTGATGTCTCATCTCATGACCCCATTAACTTTGAACATAGACACTAAAGATACTTTCAGATTATGTACTTGGATAGACGGAAGAACTTTTCTGATCTACTGTATGATGAAGTGCTCTAACATCGGGAGGAAAAGAAATGAACGCTTTTATTCAGCATGCATGCATAATATAGATCAAAAGTGACATGCATAATGTTACGAAATATTTAGATTTCCTTTAAATGCTGTTCTTATGAACTGTTAAAAAAATCCTGAAAAAATTGCATCACAGTTTCTAAAAAAATATTAAGCAACACAACTGTTTTCAACATTGATAATAATAAGAAATGTTTCTTGAAACTAGCACCAAATTACAAAGTCACCTGATCGCACGTCTGCATGTATAGCTTTAGTTTATCCAGGCCTCTGTTTTGTTGTGCCTTAAACAGGAATGTGCCACCCAAGATGAAATTTCCATAATCACCTTTAAACACTCCCGGTCCCAAAACCACTGCTTTCAGCATTAAACATCCTCAACCGGAGGAATTCAAAACATATCCTTTACAGATAATTAGGAATACCATTAACAAAATCAGAAAATAAACAAAACAAAGAGACAGAAACTTGGTTAGAATTCCTCTTTAAAGAAAAGCGCCTGGTTTTATAAACCCGAGACGAGACGTTCAACTGTCATTTATTATGAGAAACACCTGACCCTGTGTAAGGAAAGCAAACCTCTCCGGTCGGCCCCGTGCCAAGCTTTGCATGCGCCTCAATGGTATGTTAGCAGTTCCCTTTGAGCTTGTGAACACAAGCCAAGAGCCAGAGCAGTTGGATTTCAATAATTATACAGGGGGATGAAATTTGATCAGTCTAAAGTTCAAAACACATGGCATGGTATCTGTCAGTTATTATGGGGTGGCAAAGCTCTTGGAACTGCAAGCATTAAAAGGGGAATTCTGCCATGCGAGTTTCTGAAATGCCACACAAGGATTCTTGTCACTGCGGTCTTGGCTGGCAATCAAAAGAAAGAAAAACATCCTGGGAGATTCTGTGACTGAAAGAGAGAAACAGTGACCCGACGAGCATTCACAAGAGAGGGACGCTCATACCTTCTTCATTAATTACAGAGCGTAAAGACAATGCGGCTATTGTGTGGTTTTGCATCTTGAAACCTCTCTCATGCCCATGTTCACTAATAACCGTGCCACAAACAATAAAGCTAAAGCGCTCTGATTTAAAGCACGTTCCTCTTCTCTCGCCAGATCCTTTGGTGCTCTGCTGAAGTGTATGTGCTTGTTTTGGGGCTTGCTGTACAGAGCACAAAGACTGAGGTAATGAGCTGAGCGAGTGTTGTGTCTGCCACCACAACACACCCCGAACGGGCCTAAAGTTCCCTCTGTCTTTCTCGTTAAACCAAAAATCTCTCATCTTTCACCCCTGTCTTTCTTTTCCCTTCACACCTGTGGCTCTCCATTTGCCCCCTGCTATGAGCTCCGATCCAGTTCTCCATGGTGTCTGCATATTTGTTTTAGTGTACCTGGAATTAAGAATTGTACATACACGGGAAGCATGTAGCCTGTACGGGAGTGAATCCCCTAATTTATCGTTCCATGTGTGTACGGAACACAATTCACTCCTGAAATTGGGACGATTGACGGCATAGCAAGTTCTGGCGTCTTGCAGGTTTGGTATCCGCTATTAATTAGGGATGTAACGATACCCTTATGTCACGATTCAATACATATCATGATACTGAACTCACAATATGATATTATTGCGATACTCCAAGACATATGGTAAAAGATTAACAAAAAAAATGTACTGTTGATTACAATGCTAAATTTTAGATTACATACGGGGTGTAAATGAATTGGCTTGGACTTGGTGCTGGAAACCCACAGCACAGGACAATAGAGACACCAGAATAAAAATATTCACGATTCTATATTATATATCTATATTGTTACACCCCTACTATTAATATTACAGCAACAAAAAACTCATTATGTTCTGCAATTTTAACATAACCATCGTCTACAGAGTTTTATGTTAGGAAGGCTGCTTCACAGAGAGCACACTTGAAGTGTTGCCATGTCACTAATTAAAAGTGTTTTTGGGCTTCTTGTTTGAGCTTGAGTCATAAAGCGATATAGTTTATGGAGTTAATAAAGTATGTAGCTGTGGGTCATGATTTTTTGGTCTTGCTTTCAATATTAAGCATTTGGATTTATCTCGCTTTATAATGGGCTTGTTCGCTGTTTTTGTCAAGGAAGATCTGGCAACACAATTGAGTCAAGACTTGAACCGCATGCAAACAGAAGAGGGACACATCTCTGATGCACATTAAAATATGTCATTAACAAGTTGTTCGGTTCTGTACACACTGCATAGAATTTTTGGGAGTTAATTTCGTTGTAGAATGTGGTTGTCACTCCCGTAAATTACTGTGTGTGTATGGAATGGGAATAAGCACTAAAAGGGGAAAATTTAACTGCTTTGTGTATGTGGCCAATAAAACATTTGTAACTTACTCCCTAAAAAAAGCAAACTATTAATTCAAATCCACTTGAAACGGCCCACGCATGATTGAACGGTCCAGGAGAACAGAGAAAACTGCTCTCAGATTAACAACGAGAGTAAAAGTCCACAAACGCCCCATCAGAGAGGCAATGAAAAAGCTTCGGACAAAGTTAATATTGCACAGGCGACTAAATGAATTACTATAGAACCCTGAAGCGGTGCGACTACTGACTGCTTTTAAATTATAAATCCAAACTATGAATTCAATTTTCATAATCTCATTCACAGGGCCCAATCTATTGTCTGATCTAATTTGTATATTTCATCGGCTGAATTAATGAACTTCCACCGACTCCCGCTTCTTGCTTGAGAATGGGAAAAAAAAATACGTAATTAAGTCAAAACATAAAACAAAAGAAATTAATTAGATTGCTTATCAACCCAAAATCAATCCAAACTTTATTTCCTGTTGCGTTTGGTAGTAGAGAGAAGCTCTCCTCCCACCGCCCCGTTCCCATCGCTCTGTGTTTAAAATAGGATCAAAGCACCTGCCAGTATTACTCAGACAAAGAAATCGATGAGTAGAACAAGACTCCAGCATGTGGGTGAGACAATGCACAAAAGAGAGAGAGAGAGAGAGAGAGAGAGAGAGAGAGAGAGAGAGAGAGAGAGAGAGAGAGAGAGAGAGAGAGAGAGAGAGAGAGAGAGAGAGAGAGAGAGAGAGAGAGAGAGAGAGAGAGAGAGAGAGAGAGAGAGAGAGAGAGAGAGAGAGAGAGAGAGAGAGAGAGAGAGAGAGAGAGAGAGAGAGAGAGACAGATCTCCAGATCTCCAGTGAAGTAGAACAGCGGCATGTTAAAAACTCATTTTAAGCCCTTCAAGCATATTTAACGTCTCTTCTTGGAACTGACAAGAAACTTAAGTATTGTTGAACTGTCTCTGATTTGACTAAACATGGCACTACATGTACTCCACAGCTTTTGTGTGAATACAATATTACTACTATTACTGCTCAATAATAACAAGACACGAAAACCACCATCTCTAGAGTGTGTCAAAAAAATTTTCCTTTCAGTTGGGTTCAAGGTTAAAGATACTAAATCAGAGCCTTGGCTTAGTGGTTAACATGCACGGTCTTACACATTTAACCACAGTGTTCATGCGGATTTAAACCTAGCTCAAACGGTAGAGTATGGTGCTAGCAACACCAAGGTCATGGGTTCAATTCCCATGGATAATGCATGAACTGATAAGTTGCTTTGGATAAAGTGTCAGCTAAATGCATGTGAATAATGTATGCAATACTGTCTAAATGAACCAAAAATGACAGAAGACATGTTCTGTGCATATTATGCAAATGTTCCCAATTGCATGGATTTGAATAACCAATTTATTTCGGATATGACAAAGACAATGCCATTCGCAGGTCATGTGACAATAATGCAGTATGCAACTGTTCGTTGTTGTATAATAGAGGTCCAAAAATACTTTTCTACAGTAGTCAGATACAGTACTGCACTCTATGCAGTTAACAAAAGGCTAGTATTGTATTAAAGGGATAGTTCACCCAAAAATGGAAATGTATTGCATATCAATGGCATGTCAATCATTTCGCTTCATAAGACCTCAATGTATCTCATGTATCTGTATCTTTTTGTTTTTTTGACTCCCAAAGTGACGGTAACCATTGACTTGCATTATATGAATCACCAAGGCCCACAGTTTCAGCTAAAAATCTTTACTGTTCTACTGAAGAAAAAAAGTCACCTACATCTTGGATTGCCTGAGGGTGAATTAAATTAACAGCAACTTTTTGGGTGAACTATCCCTGGCAATAGCCAATCACTGGAGGGCAGGAGATGCAGACGATCATTACTACATTATTTAAGATGACACCACCTCTCCTGGGAAGATTAATAGGCTCTTCCTGATATACTGGAGATGGTGTGTCATCAACCCTGAACATGTGAACTACTGTCCCATTTGTGAAAGAATCATTCTTTTGAACCGATGCTTTGACGACTTGTTCAGAACGATTCACAAAGCGTTTGATTGTAGTTTGGATTGTAGTTCATAGTTTAAAAAATTATGAATCATTTATTCCAACCAACTCGCTGTAAAACAAAAGTTCAACAAAATGAATCAGACTTCCCAGTGTGAACACAAACAGGTGTGTATACAGAACACAAATAAATACAAACACATATGTTGTAAACACATGCGCCTCACAGGTGCATCTGCTACACCGACATAAATCACTGTAATCACACACACGTATGTTTTGCACACCCCCTAAAGTGTGATTCCTTATCCTCCAAGCTAATTTTCACCTTCAGCATCAGTCGTGCAACTGCTTATACTCCATTTATCAAGCAGCAACACAATCTGTACAAGCAAATTCTCCAGCACGCAAGTGAGCGGAAGCCCAGCGGTGCTACGACTACTCCGTCTGATCCTGTTTGGCTCAAATATCAGTTCTTGCCCTTTTTTTAAGAAAAACATTGATATCTGTGAGTGTAAAAGTGTTTTAACTCCACACTGACCCTGGAATTGGTAGAGAACTGGAATTGTACGAAAATGTTAACCGTTCACATTCTTAAAACAGTTAATGGTAGCCTGAAATTATCTGAGTTGCACTATGAGTTGCAACTCATACTAGTGAGGATTTCGATTAATCCCGATGACTCTTTTGAATTAGTTCACCAAAAATATGTGTACACCGATTTGTATTTTTTTTTGGGGGGGGGGGGGGTGTCTTTGCAATCTTTATACAACAGTTAAAAAATGTAGAGCATAACAGAGGTGTTCCTGAATAAATCAGTGTTAAAGGAATAGTTCACCCAAAAATGTAAATTCTGTCATTAATTACTCACCCTCATGTCATCCAAACCAGTAAGACTTTCATTCATCTTCGGAACACAAATGAAGATCTTTTTAATAAAATCTGAGCCAGTTTTATACTCTCCATTGACTTTTTTTCTGCAGTCTTCATTTCTTTCACTTTTTCTGTCCTCGAACATAAACAGAAGCATAAACATTGGTTCTTGCTGAGGCTCAAACGTGATGCGTAACACGAGAATGAACCTCATTGGTTCTTGCTGAGGCTCAAACGTGATGCGTAACACGAGAATGAACCTCATTGGTTCTCGCTGAGGCTCAAACGTGATGCGTAACACGAGAATGAACCTCATTGGTTCTCGCACGTCAAGTGAACATGCTTGAGCTTCTGTTTACCACAACTGATGTGCAAATAAAAGCCTAAATTCAATATGATAATCATATTAAGCAATCGCATCTCTTCAGAAAATTTGGACTAAACCACAATTCAAATGGATTAGTTTTACAATCTCTTTATGAACTTTTTGAAGCGTCAAAGTGGTAGTTGGTAGCTGTCAATGGAGGGAGAGAAAGCTCTCAGATTTTATTAAAAAGATCTTAATTTGTGTTCCAAAGATGAACGAGAGTCTTACGGGTTTGGATGACATGAGGGTGAGTAACTAATGACAGAATTTACATTTTTGGGTGAACTATCCCTTTAAATGATTCAATGAATCACTTCAATTCAATGAAAAACAGTGGCTGCGTCCAAAATAGTCCATCATGCACACTTCAGAATCTCACCGGAAGTAGTAGGTCATTCTAGTACTCTTTGCCTTCGTGAATTCTGACATACTACTTTTGTCACATACTGTTTTTATTTGTTGTTGTTTTTGCCTGCTATATAGTAGGGAAGTATGTGATTTCGGATGCAGCCAGTCCCTTTTTTTTTTTTTTGCTGAATGAATCAGTGTTTTTGAACAGATTGGTTTAATCACTGATTTAAATCCCACATGAATTAATGGTTCAAGTCCCAGTGCTGTTAGAATGTACATCAGCGCTCCTGGAAAGCCGCTCTGCCAATCAGATCACAGAGCCGTACTATTAACAAACTATTATTCATTTATATTTAAAATATGCATATATACAAATTTTTCATGTCTACAATTAATTCAAAAACACTGATTAGTTCACAAACAAAGCATCGCTAAGAACTCAAATGATAAAAAATAATAGTATTCACTTCCCACAGGCCATTTAAGTAGAGCCAGGTTTTCCAGTGCATCAGGCAAGATGAGGCCATGAATTTTGCAATGCAGTCTGGCCACTGTCCAAACACATAATGGACCATAAAGCTTGAAGATTAGACACAACTATCCTGATCCTCTAAGTACAGTAGACAAGCCGCACCTTCAGTAAAGCTCTGTGTTCCTAAAGCATGCTATTCACAGAAGCTTTAGTCCTTCTTCATCATATGCCATGTCCTGTGATATGTCATTTGCAGTCAGTGATGAAAATAACTCTTTAGCCATGTTCACACCGCCAGCGACTTTGTCGCTGTATGTCGCTAGTCTCTGTACAGTGAAGTCGCTTGTGGGCGTTCGTAGTGCTGTCGCTCTAATGTTATTGGTAGATTGCACGTCTGGCCATATCTATACAAAATACCATCATAAGTGAAATATACAACTATATCATTTTAATTTGACTAGGAGTTAGGCTCAAAAGAAACAGTATGCTGTTGGGAGAGTGTTTTTATATTACCATAGCATTGTTCAGTGGATTAAATCATTTAGCCTACTGGATTAATGATCGATCAATCAACAGATTAACTCATACTGTCATAAATGACTAAAACGTCATTCGAATTTGACAAATAATCAATTTTCTTGTCCCTAATAGACAAGATAATGCAGGGGAAACGAACTGCAGCAGTGCTAAACTTGCATCATAAAATTACAACACTCGTACTAAATGTGTGTATTAAACTCACTGAGACTGTCGACAGTTTCTTTTCCATGCATCATTTTATTATATCCATGTATGTGGTTACAGCCAAATCATTTAAAACAGTGAAATCGCACTCGAACTCTTCTGTCTTGCCTGCACTCGAGACGGTGACGTGAGCTGAACTCCACTGAAAGGCTTCTTTCCTATTGGTTGTCGCTCGCGAAAATCGCTTCTCATTTGCATAAAGTTGAAATTTCTGAACTTTTGTCGCGCGTCTCGTGTCGCTTGACGCCCACATTCTGTCGCCAACGGTCACTGTCGCTCACGTCGCCGGAAGTCGCCAGCGCTCCATTGAAATTAATGGGATCATGTCGCTTTGTCGCTGCGTGTCGCTGGCGGTGTGAACGGGGCTTTAGACTCAATGTTATATTAGAACAGAATTGTGCTCTACCATTATATTAACCCAGCTAAACTAGTTTCCAACCTATTGTTTCTTCTCACCTTTAAAGCGCAGTGCATTGGCTAGGATCACGGCTCCAGGTTTGGTCTCGAGCGCTTGTTCCAAAGCTGCTGTCTCTTCTCCATCCATCCCACTTTTAGCCCAGGACTGGAGCATCTCCATGTCAGTCTCTTTCTGTGCATCCTCCAAGGCCACATGCTGCAACCCAAAGTGGGTCTGGAGCTTCTCCAGAAAGCTCTTCTCCAGTTCAGGGGCTTGTTTGGAAAACAGTGCAGAGGAACTGTGCAATGTGTAGCTGGTTCCATTAGCTTCACGCACAGATTTCAGCGCCCTGGTCAAAACTTCTGCAACCGCTTTCTCATTTTTGGTGATCCTCAGGAGATCATGAAACTGGGCTACTGTGGATCCATTAGCTCCACCTCCTAGAGCCAGCAGAGAGTTGGCCAACAGAAGCGGGGAGATGATGGTGTTGGTCTTGGAAGCGCCGATGCGGATCGACCTGTACAGCTGCAGTCCCAGGCTCCAGGTGGGGTGATGTAAGCTGGAGATTTCTGGCTGAGGCGAGCCTTGAACTTTGGGTTCCTGTGGAGTAGATGACCAGACGCTCTGTAGAGCCAACATTAGTAGAGACAGGAGAGGAACAAGAGACATGGGCAGCATTGCAGGTCTGGAGAGAAAGAGAAAGAGAAGAAAATATAAAATTATTCTACAACTGTATAGTATCTTAGGGGCCATTCACACAGATTGCATTTTCCATTCCACAGCACAGCGCTACTTTTCCATTGTTTTTCAATGTAAATACGCTAAATACTCACATCTTTTGCAGCGTCTCGTGCATAACACTGCGCTCAAGTTATTAGAAATTCAACTTTTAAAAAAACTGTTTTTTCCCCCTATCCAATGCCTAAGTTCTGCGAAAACAAAAACGCACACAGTGTGAATGGCCTCTTAGGCTCAACATTAAATTCAAACTAATCTCATTTAATTCATTAAAACATGTTGTATTGTGCATAACTCATTGGTGCATATAATTCAAAAGAATAAAAGTGTCTGTCTCCTTGCTTCGCCTCTGAGATTTCTTTTGATTATAATGATTTTGTTAAAAACACTTTACCCTTTTCTGGTATAACGCCCACTTTTCAGTCTAATCAATTTTCTATGGACAATATCAAACCCCGTCCAAAAAAAAAATAATTCTCTCTCTCTCTCTCATTTCACAAATGCAAGATTATATTAAAGTCCTGAATCCCAAGGATGGATTACGGTCCTGTGAGGCCCCACGGCACCAGTTTTTTGGAGACCCCCCAAAATTCATTGATTTTAATTATATTATTGGCAAACATTCAAACAGTGTTTGACTATCTATATCAATTTACATTTGCAGTGCCTTGCTTCTGGATGATTCAGAAACCTCAGCTCAAGGGCCCGGTGCCCACCCCATAGAACAACAATATTCTAAAGGAAAAATTAAATAATTCTCAGTTGCCTTAAAAAAATGATGTGGTTAACAGAGTTTACTCCAAAATACCATAGTGACCACAGTACAATAAAAAATAAATTAATATGACATATACGTTCTGAAACCTTCTGAATGTCTGAGATTCCGTTTAAATGTATTATAGTTTTGCAGTAGTAGCAACTGCTAAATGTGGTTTCTGTGGTGATTTTATACGACTGTCCCTCTAATCCCGACGTCCAATTCGTTTTCCAGACAGTTGCATTGCTGATAGGGCATTAAATAGTAACCAGGCATCCTCATGACCCATACATCTCTAAAATCAACGTTACAATCCTCTTAAAACCATGAACCGAACAGAGTCCTCCGGAAATTTCGCTTTATATCCGAGAGATCACAGAAAAGACCGAGTAAACAAACCAGTTAAATAACAGCAGACGTCGGAGGATATTATACAGGCGGAACAGTAGATGTTGGTTTTTGCGCTTGCTGTGCGAGAGCAGCTGTTCCGTCTGCTCGGAGAACTGAGGGGCAAAAACACAAAGTGAAAAAGTTCCTTGTTTGCCTGTACCGTTAATTAATTAAAGCTTCCTTCTTTCCTCTGGCTTCTTCTGCGGGTTTTGAGCTGAAAGGAACTGACAGAGCAGGTTCAGACGTGATAGAGGAGGGTCTTTTCACAGTTTGCTCACTTTTCTACTATGCTCTCTCTCTCGACTCAATCCGGGTATTTTTCAGCTTTCCAGAAATCGTGCATTACATAAGCCTCATTTTCTAGCAGATCTATACCTAAATAAGGCATTCTTGTTTACCGAGACATTTTTGTCTATCAGTGTTACACACCATAAAAAGCGTCAGAGCGCATTATTTTTTGTGTGTGTTTTGACCTTCAAAATTGACAAAAGCTGTGTGTGTTTTTTTACGCAACTGGTTGGTTCCCTCAGCTGTACCTCGAGGAAAGCACGCAGTTACAAAAGTGACCGAAAGGAGGCGCGCGCGGACTACTCTGCCCCGGCCCAACATAAGGTCGACTTGTCCTATAATAGTGTGTCATGTATCCACCCGCGAAAGCATTAAACACACTCCTCTTCCTTCTGATTTACATTTCAAGCTCCCAGTTTTTGGATTTCAGCTGTGACATTTTCCAACATCCTCAGAGGAAGCTTCATTTAAAAACAAAACAAAAAAACAGCTGAGGTAAAGTTCAAGATTAGTCAAGTTGAACTGCAAATTGATCAATGAGCAGATAGATAGCACTAGCAGGCAGAATCAATTGATGTTTAGATACTCAGAGGCGGTGGAAAAGGAGGATCAGGCCTGGGGACAGACTCTCAGATCACGGCAAACACGCCGCAACACTAAACAGCCTGCTGGGACATGACAGTACATAGACTTTGCCAATTACTCCTCTAATCCACATCACACTCTCAGATAGTCGTCTACAAAGCACACGCTAGCAAATACACAAGTGCACTCTCAGTGCTTCTGTGTGGCTGTCACACACACACCGTAGCTTGCACTCATATGTTGTGATGGCTAATTAGACATACATATGCTATTTGAATCTAAAGCTGTCAGAGGCCTCACAGTGCATTCACCCCCGACGTGCGCACGCTGATGGAAATACGCCCCTCCTTCACACACACGTGCACTAGGGGTAATGATGACTAATGTGTGACTGGTCATGGCTGCTTGCTTCATGTGGAGGATAGGTGTAACTGGATACGTCTTAAGCATCTCTGTGGGAGCCGCTGCCTTAAGGACACTGGCAGAACATCACGGTCATTGGAGCCTGTAATTAGTTGCTCTCTCATACTGGTCTACAATCACCCCCTCCCTGTTTTCAAATCAAAACCTTAGTGGTTATAAGAGCCACAGTCAAACAGATCAGGTTCTCACAGTCAGGCGAGACTATAATGAGCAGGTTTCACAGATACAGCGGCCCAGGTGATCCATCTACCGCGGATGCTTCGCACATAAACGAGTCCCCGGGGAAACTTCCCAAATCCCTGTACACCTTGTGGGAGATTTGCATCTTCCCGGGGTGTCACCTTTCACCGGTGCGACACCTTTGCTACTCTTACATCCAGCCTTTGGCCTCCTAGACGCTCCTTCACACCCTTAATGTTCATTTCACCCCTACAGTTGTAGCAAGGAGTGGCTTTCCGTTGATGTTTCTCAAATGCATCGCAGGATCTTATTTCCACTTAGCAGGTCATCCACGTACACAGATTTTCTACATGAGCCTCGAAGTAGGTTTGTGGGTTAAATGTTTGGCCTCGGGGCATGACTACGCTGGATTAGAACATCTAAAAGGGAATGTATAGCTTGTTAATGTTGATTTGTTTATGAAGATCTCATATTCTGAGGCATTATACAGAAATGAAAAGGAGTGACCTGAACATCACAGAAAGCTTCGACTTAAACAAGGGATGCACCAATAAGGAGATTTTGGCAAATAAGCCAATAATTATTTTCATGTTATGGCTAATAACCAATAAATGGCTGAGAGTATAGAACTGTAATTTTCATCTAGGCGTAAAAAAAGATTTGTACATTTAAAAAAAAATCATTACAATCTAAAATCAAAGTCACAATTAAATTTAAGGAGAAAATTAAGAGTAGAGAAAAGAATATTCATTTTGAGATCTGCATTACATTTAACAGTTATTTAATTAGAGGGTTTTTCAAGATTTACTTTTGATGGCAAAGGTATATTCTATATGTAAAACTAGAGGAAATGAGCATGCACAAACATGAAATACTGGTTAATATTCTTTAATATTATATATTATAAAAAATACTCTAATTTTGGCAGATAACTGATACGGTACCCATATCGTGCCTTTATCTATATCACCCTAGCATTGTGGCAGTGAGTTTTCCACAGGCAAGCACCACTAACACTTCAGAATGTGTAAAAATCTGGTTTACTCTGCTATTTACCTTATTATATGCCTCCCTAAAGGGCACAAATCTGCTTCAAATATGTTGGACGTCTTTATAGTGCCAGAGACAATATACAGAAATATCTGACGTTTACCATTCAGCTTAATTGATTTTCCTCATGGATGCTGTCTTGTAAAACATACAGAGACCCAAATTCACAGTTCATCTTCCAGCCTCTTCTGGACACCTTTAAGCCAGAGTATTGGTGTCCGTCCAGTCTCATAACCCGCAAAACGCTCTGCCAGCGACAGGAGACGAGAGGCAGGGCGAATGACATTTACGGTACAATAGGCCCCTGATTTACTTTCCGTACGAGCCTGTAGACAGTAAAGCTCTCTCCCACACACACACATACACACCTTTACTGCAGGGTCTTTTTATATGTTGGAGCCATTTCAGGACAAACAGTGGGGTTGGGCTCCGCCAGTTCATCATCATCATCATCCCTGACCCGTGGGCCCCGCCGGTCCCGTTTCACGCTTAGTCTCCCATATACTGTATGCTGGTTTCAGAGCAGTCGCTCTCACATGCATTCAAATTCCCATCATAATGAGAGCTTCTGGAATACGGCTCTGAGATCAGCGTTAAAAGAGAAGATCTGTCAACACCCCGTTGTGCTAGTTTGGATCCGAGTGCGTTGAGTGACGGACCTATGGCGCGTTTCCCAGTGCTTTTAATCCATGATGACTCTATGGGTCTGACCCGTAGCAGCAAGTAGGCCTGAAAAGAACATAAACACATGTATTTCCTCCGTCTCTCCCTTTCTTTCTCACTCTCTCATTCATACAAATACTCACCCAAGGGTGTATACAGGAGCGGAGGTCTGGATAGCTAAAAGAGCACAAACACACATAGACGCAGTTGGGGGGAAAACATGTTCACAATTGTCAGAAATCACAGCGCCATCTGTTCTCTGTCTCAGATGTTTCCAGGCAGAGGCTCGAGGATTTTCCTGCGAGACGAAGCAAACCGGGCGGCCGACCCTCAGGGCGATCCCGAATCAAGAACAAGGGTGTCGGGTGAAGGGAGCAGATGACAGAGGTGGTGTTTTTCTGTAACGCCGTCTGGTTAAAGCACACATAGGCAGAGAAATATACATAAACCATGCCTGACATAAGATTTTTTATTTTATTTTTTAAACTGAAACGGTTCAACATTTAAACAAAATATGTATAAAAAGGTGCATATATTTTCATCATATTTAATGCACACATTTTCAACACGGTTTTTCCATAATGTTATGCAAGCATAAGTCAAAAACCGCAAAGATTTCCCTGCACAAAGATGCACAACGCTAGCCTGGTTCTACCAGACTCTCGTACATTTCATTTGTACAGAGAGTCTGGCCTCTCTCCATTGACAAGCGTTAACTTCCTTGTAGGCGGGTATTCTGTTGAAGTTTAAAACTATTGGATCTGCCCAGAGTCACTCTGGATCTGCCATAACCAATCGCTAACCTTTGGTCGTGACGTAACCCTACAACTCAAACTAGCGCACGACCTCAGCGTCACCGTTCTCAGCCACTCCCTCTGTTCGCTGATTGGGCCGCCAAAAATTTGGCCGGAGAAAACCAAAGAATACACCACAATCCCAGACGTATTACTGAAGGGAAATACAATTGAGCGGAAGTTCGCAGGAGGGCGGAGCCAGGCTAGCACAACGCTATACTACAGTAAAAGTTTGTTTCTGCCACAGAATATCTCCCAATTTATTTATTTAATCTCTATTTTTTATCTCCCAATTCTGACTTTTTTCTCGTAATTGTGATTTACATCTCCCAATTCTGACTTTATAACTCGCAATACTTTTTTTCTTGCAATTGCGACATTATACCTCCAAATTATGACTTAAGTCAAGTCAAGTCATTTTCATTTATATAGCGCTTTTAACAATGTAGATTGTTTCAAAGCAGCTTTACAGAGATAAGCGTATAATTTAAGGTAACAGAGATTGTTTTGGCTTTATAGCGGTTTTTTAATAAAGTTATTTTCCAGCTAAAGTTAGTTTTGATTGATTCGCTTCCGTCGCAACGATCATTTGTTATTAAATTAGGGGCCGCTAAGACGACACCATTCTCTCTACACAGACTTTAAACGCGAACCTGTGAGAAACGCTGATGGCGGTCACAAGCGCATTTAGAATTGGTTCTATAGTTATGTGCGTTTGAATATATGTACGCAGGTTTGGAATTTCCTACAAGCCAAGCCTAAGTATGTGTCTTTCCTTATAAATTTTGATAAATAATTTTATTTTATTTTATATGATGTAGAGGCCTCAGAAACCCATGCACCTATCAAACATGCATGTGGGTTGACGGGGTTAAGGGCTATTGTGCAGCGATTTAGAGCAACTAACCTGACCTGAAATCATTCATTTTTAATAAGAGATGGGAAAGGTTGGTGAAGGCAAAGCTGAACACAATTCAACTTTATGCTTTTGAACAGTGATGTGATGCAGCCAATGGGAGTGCAGACAGTGATTCATCACCTGATATAGTAACCATAAACCAAATTTGTATACAAACAAATAAACAACAAAACCATATAGCTTATATATCTATCCATACCCGCCTGATGACTCCGATCTTTAACCAGATGGAACTGGATAATATTCTGAATGTTCTGATCCAATCTGACTTCTGACCTGTAATGCTGCCTGAATCATAATCATACACTGTTCTTTGGTTGGCCAGAGAACTGACTCTGGGCCTGGTTTCTCCCAAGGTTTTTTCTCCATTCTGGTTACCTGGTGGAGATTTGGTTCCTCGCCACTGTCGCCTTTTTTCCACCATTGGCGTTTGCTTGCTTAGTTGGGGACATTAAATTATTATTTAACAATATTGATCTGCCTGCATTGACACCATTATATGAGAACTGAACTGAGCTGGATGACGGCACGGTTTTCTCCAGAGCGGCTATATACATAAATGAACTAAATGAACAACTTTTTCAAAACAAAAACAAAAAAAATCACTGAACTTACTTAAGCTGGACTGTGACGCCATTTTCTTCTAGAAACAAACTTTGTTGCATTATTTTCCTGTTATCTCTGTAAAGCTGCTTTGAAACAATCTGTATTGTAAAAAGCGCTATATAAATAAAGGTGACTTGACTTGACTATGGACAAGTTTAATAATTTTGCACATTTCCACATCGTTCCAAACCTGTATGACTTGCTCTCTTCTGCTGAACACAAAAATATATATATTTTGAAGAATGTTGCTAACTAAACAGTTTAAATTCCCATGCACTAACTTCCTGTATAAACGAAAAATACAATGGAAGTCAGTGCGAACCAAAATTCTTTAGTTCTCAGCATTCTAGTTCAGCAGAGGAATAAAATGCATACAGGAATTTTCTGGAAAGTAAGAATTTTCATTTTTGGTAGGGTTTCTTTAATATCAAACAAGTAATTTACTCATTTTGAAGATCCAGTAGTCCTACAAATCATGTTCCATATGTTCACATTATCTTAAAAAATGACAAATTCTAGAGTAAAAAAAGTAAAGTAAAATGAAAAATAAGTGTGCAACTGTGTGCTGAACAAATTACATCAGGCCTATTAGCACTGACCAGCGCATAATGAGATAGCAAAACATCCACTAGGGTGCACACTTATGAATCTTGGCAGATGCACTTCGTTACCCATCAAGCGTTTCATTAATCCTACACACAACCTTCACATACTGCTTTTTCATAGAGTATGATGTGTATGAGGACACACAGCGATTAGCACATGTAACGGTCCTACTTGACCTGCTCCATGCGGGATGAGAACCGGGGTCTCCGGCGTGGGAGGCGGGTGTGCTAATAAGGATGCTAAAGACTGCAGCCTCTAGTGTCAGTCGCTAGCACCTCTTGAGGCCAGGGGAGTGAGGTTTACACACACAACTCTTACTGGCCAACCTGTGTTACACTCACCCCTAGTGGTGGGACAAAATATCGATATTTTTGTATCGTGATATAATATTGCTGTATCGTGATATTATCGGTATCGTGAGCCATGTATAGTATCATATCGTGAGGTAATCTGTGATTTCCACCCCTACTCACCCCGCTAAACCTCACTCCCACCCGGGTCACGGCACCAAATGTAACCGGTCTTATTTGACCTGCTCCCAGCGGGATTCAAACCCAGGTCTCTGAGGGTTTGAGCGTGAGGCGCACGCGCTAACAAGGACGCTAAAGACCTCAGCCAACATGGGCGCACAGAAACAAGCTGCGAAGTCTCTGAACAGTCTGAGCTAACTCAGACATGATCACATACACATGCTGGTTTAAACAGGCACACCTTCCCAGACAGATGGACAGACACGCACACAGACTTTCTTCAGCTCTCACACTTTCTTGAACACACATGGTGATTTGCTCAAACAGATACACTCAGATACTGTTTTCCTCTCTCTCTCTCTCTCTCTCTCTCTCTCTCTCTCTCTCACTCTATCAACAGAAGCGAGGTTAACTGGAGCAGTTAATTGCTCAGAGTGAGTCAGCGATGAGTGGAGTGTTTGGAAGTGGCACACACTCCTGTGCTGACAGCTGTCTTTATATAAACTGAACACTGCTCAACCCAGAGCGGCTTTCCATCCCAAAAAACCCGACCGGCACGGTTCTGCAACGTGTCTTAGATCAGCGGGGAACGGAACAGACGCCGGAGCGCCTCCCCCTCGCTCTTTCTCTCCTTCCCCCCTGCATCCTTTCTTCACATTGTCCTGCTGTGTTTCCATCTCTCTCTCTCTCTCTTGGAGTCTCTCTCTTTCTCCTCCTCCCTGCTCGGCTGCTGCCAGGAGCCCAGCTGGCACTGTCATGTCTGATAGCCTGGAACAGACTGGGCGTGTGGGGTGGGGGGGGATTTGACGACGCTGAAACGGCTACAGCACAATGCATTATGCATTACAGGAGTGTGTGTGCAGTCGTGTTTCCGTGATGCGATATAGGAGCATGTTAGTTTTTGGCTCAAAGAGGCCTTTTCGCGTTGTGAAAAGCGAATGGTGATTTGGTGCTCAGGAAACATTTCTTATTATTATCATTGTTGAAAACAATTGTGCTAGTTCATATATTTGTGGAAATCGTGAAACACTATTCAAAAGTTTTGGGGTCAGTAAGATCTTTTTTTTTAAGAAACTAATACTTTTATTCTGCAGGGACGCATTCAATGGATTGTAATTATACAGTAAAGACTTGTATAATGTTACAAAAGATTTCTATTTTAAATAGAAGCTGTTCATTGAACTTTCTGTTCATCAAAAAATCCTGAAAATAATGCATAATAATTGGGCACCAATAATAATTGATAATAATTGAGGACCCCCCCCCCCCCACATTATTTCACATTATTGCTGTTTTTACCTCATACATTACAGGCGTGTGTGTGTGTGGTCCTAGTAAACCATACATTATGGAGACAAAATGTCCCCACAAAGATGGCAATATCTGAAATCCTTGTCCTTGTGGGGAAATGTTTTGGTACCCATGAGGAAAACAGTTTATACTGTAAATCATAATAAGTGATGTTTTTGAAAAAGTAAACATGCAGAAAGTTTTCTGTGATGTGTAGGTTTAGGGGATAAAACATACAGTTTGTACAGTATAAAAATCATTGTCTATGGACGTGCATGTTTTAAGTCCCCACTAAACATGAAAACCCATTTTGTGTGTGTGTGTGTGTGTGTGTGTGTGTGTGTGTGTGTGTGATGTGATAGGAGCATGTTCGTTTTTGGCTCAAAGAGTTCAATAAGTACAACCAACATGGTCGTCGTGAACAGCGAGTGTGAAAAAGTGAAAGATGCATAATGTGCCATTTAGCCCAGCGGTGTTTTGCGAGCGGCACAAAGGAAGTGTTCTGAATTTTCAGCATAATGCAGCCCGCATACACAACTACACAACACTCACACTCACACACGTACACACCTCCGGGGGCCGGGTTGGCGAGGAATTGTGCTGTTTTAGTCTGTAGCGAGGTGACTGATGGCTCATGCCCGCAGGCGCGGAGAGACAGTCATTTCTGGGCCTCGCACATTTCAGCCATCACTCAAGGATTAAAATGGAGAGATGAGAGAAAAAGTGCTCGATGCTTTCACCCCTTCACACGGCCCTAAAAATACCAGGCCTGCGGCTTGGGAAAGGAGAAGAGTGCGAGAGACAAAAGAAAGGAGCAGAAGAAAAGATATTAGCCTTCGAGGGTCTGGAGAAAATCAACAGGTGATGTCATTTATCCAAATAATGACTTCAGCTACCGTGGAGATGAGACTGTAAGTGCGTTTTGGGGGCATTAGGCAGAAACTCATAAAACAAGAGCGAAAAGAGAGAGAGCGAGGAAAACAAGGCTGCTTTTCCATCATGTCCTCATCCAGCTGTGCTGAGTAATCAGCCTCGGCTAATGCTGTGGAGTTCATTACGTTTCTTGTTCCACATCCACCACAACTAAACCCCGACATTAAACCATTAACGGTGGCAAAGGTCATCCACTGTGTACATTAGCCCCAGTCACACGGGAGTTCGATTTTTCACTGGATACGGGCGGATTTAAGGGACGACCCGTGTCTCGGACTCGAGTGAAAGATGGTGTGGAAGCAGAGGTTAGTCATATAAAGTTTTGGCCTCGAGGCAGGCTAGCTATGGAGACTCGGTCTGTGTAGCCTAATTAGTAAAGGGAGCTGACAGGACTGAGTGCGGAGAGGTAATATAAGAATGTAGTGCGTTCAACATCTCATCTTCCCTAATTTCCCCTTAGGGATCAGTAAAGGACATTCATTCATCCATCCATCTTTGCTTGGTCCACCATACATTTGTATGTGGTTCTAATGATTGTTAGTGCTAGTCTAATTATATTATATAAGGTATATTTATATTATATGATACATTTAATTTATGTATTTATTCAGTAATTTGTATGTTATATAGATATGTATACATACATATGTTGTATGTTTGTTTTTGTTTTGCTTTGTGCAATGCTTTGGCATTACCATTACCTAAGTATGTCATGCCAATAAAGCAGTATGAACTGAAATTGATTGACAGAGAGACAGAGAGAGACAGGCAGAGAGATAAACACAGACAGATAGATAAATGCGATAGACAGACAGACAGGCAGGCAGACAAAGAGAGACAGATAGACATACAATAGACAGACAGAGAGAGATAGACACAGACAGACAAAGAGAGACAGACAGACAGACAGACAGACAAAGAGAGACAGACAGACAGACAGACAGAGAGAGATAGACAAACAAACAGATCGAAAGACAGACAGAAAGTGATAGACAGACAAAGAGAGACAGACAGATAGACACAGACAGGCAGAGGGAGAGAGACAGACAGACAGACAGACAGACAGACAGACAGACAGACAGACAGAAATACAATAGACAGACAGGCAGAGAGATAGACACAGACAGATAGATAGACACGATAGATAGATAGACAGACAGGCAGACAAAGAGAGACAGACAGACAGAAAGACAGAGAGAGATAGACAAACAAACAAACAAACAAACAGATCGAAAGACAGACAGAAAGTGATAGACAGACAAAGAGAGACAGACAGATACACACAGACAGGCAGAGGGAGAGAGACAGACAGATAGACACAGACAGGCAGAGGGAGAGAGACAGACAGATAGACACAGACAGGCAGAGGGAGAGAGACAGACAGATACACACAGGCAGGCAGAGGGAGAGAGACAGACAAATACACACAGACAGGCAGAGGGAGAGAGACAGACAAATACACACAGACGGGCAGAGGGAGAGAGACAGACAGATAGACACAGACAGGCAGATGGAGAGAGAAAGACAGACAAACAAACAAACAAACAAACAAACAAACAAATCGACAGACAGACAGAAAGTGATAGACAGACAAAGAGAGACACAGACAGGCAGAGAGAGAGAGAGAGACAGACAGACAGACAGACAGATAGTCAGACAGGCAGGCAGATAGACAGAGAAAGATAGACACTTTCTTTTTTAAAAGAGAACACAGGGAAAACATTGGTTTGCCATGCACAAATCTGCACCTGTGATTAGCCTGTGATACAGTGCTGTGGGTCTGGAGATACTGTACACACCAAAATGAATGTTTTGCAAGGAGCACTCTCCATTTCTGGTTCGAACGTGCAACAAACATGCAGTGACCATTCATATATATGATGTCCTAGATTTAAGATAAGCGCCCCAAATCCACAGCAATGAAAAATCTCCAGCCTTTGCCATCGATACAGAATGACTCGCTAAAGCTTTAAACCACATTAGAGACCGTACAGATCACACCAGTGTGCCAGTCACAGGAAACACACCCAGAACAATGAGCGAGGGCACGTTCCTCTTTCTCCGTCATATCCAGCAGCTCGCTTCCATTTAGCAGCATTACAGTGGGCCGAACGCTTTCTAAAAGGATCTTGGTCCGGGTCTGTAGGAGAAGCAAGAGGCGGAAATGATTTAAAGGCTCTGGTTAGGCTAATTAGGAGTCTGATTAAAGATTTTAATTAGAGGAAACCAGCCCTCTCCAATTTGGAGTGGGCTGAGCAGGCAGGGATGAAGAGTGGATGAGGATGAGAGGAGAAAGGGAAAGAGGAGGTCACAGAGATTGGGAATGATGGCGTATGAGAGGGAAAAGGGCATTACAGGTACTGGGACGATGAACTGAGCAGAAACAGAAGAGGATGGAGGAATAATGGAGAGAAGGGTAGAACTAGAGAGGGATAAATGGAGAGAATTAGATGGATTTGAGGACAGCAGAGATGAATAGAATGGGGAAAATGGAAAGGGGGATGGATGAATGGACGATAGATGGAGAGATAATGAGGGGCTGTTGGACGCTAAGAGGGTAATTTTAGCAAAACTCCAAGAGAATGGACCTTTGTCCCACACATATAAAATAAAACATGTTCTCCTGAGAGAGAGAGCAAGAAAGAGAGAGAGAGACCGAACATGACAAGCCATCACCTCTCTTCACCCAGAAAACCTCAATGTGTCAATAAAGGTCTGAAAGGGTCTCAAATCCTCTTACAGCTCATTTTGTCCCGCCCCATTTGACATGGTTGGACACACAGGTAGTGCAAGCCAAACCTCACCGATCTCTTTGTGCCTCAACTTGACATGTCCAACTGCACAAATAAGCAAACCGTGTTAGACATACAGTAACCTTTCAAGCTTTTTTTTTTTTAAAAGAAATTAATACTTTTATTCAGCAAGGATGCAACAAAATTTACAATAAAGCCATTTATGTTACAAAAGATTTATATTTCAAATAAAAGCTGTTCTTTTAAGCTTTCTGTTCATCAACGATTCAGTTTTCACACATATATTAAGCAGCACAACAGTTTACAACATTGATAATAATAAGAAATGTTTCTTGAACACCAAATCAGCAATAGAATGATTTCTGAAGGATCATGTGGAGTAAAAAAAAAAAAATCAGCTTTGCCATCACATGAAAAAAATTACATATTAAAATAGAAAAAAAAAATAATAATTTTTATAATATTTCACAATATTACTGTTTTTACCATATTTTTGATCAATAAATGCAGCCTTAGATATAAGAGACTTCTTTCAAAAAATAAAAAAAATTAAACCCAACTTTGGGTCAGATGGACAAACCCAGCCGTTGGGTTAGATTTTTACATTACATTTTTAACCCAACGTTTGGTTAAAACAACCCAGCATTTTTTAGAGTACATTTAAATCAGAAGAAAAAAGAACTGATTCAAAAGAGTCATTCAGTCCCGGAATGAACATTTCTTGTCCTGATCTGAACATACTGTACATATGTCTTTAATATGTAAATATTGTGAAGATTTTTTTTTTTTTTTTTTTTTGTATGGCCATTTTACTATCCCGCTACTTAATAAAATAGCTTTGCAACTAAAAAGCTATGATTTAAAAAAATAGTGATGCTATCGCTCTTAGAAATATACAGTATATTTTTTTAATGGGCTTCTATATAGAATGGTTCTTGTCTCAGTTCTTGTCCTTTATGCCAAAAAAGGGTTCTAAATAAGGTCTTAAATGATGGCATAAAACGTTCCTGTTTGCATTTGCTCGCAAAATCTCAAAAGTGTTCCCTTGAGAAACATCTTGCAAACAAATGCAAAGTTTCTCTGGGGAACGCAAAACATTTGCAAGAGAACCTAAAAGCATTGACTTATAATTCCCCCCCCCCCCCATGTTTCATCACTGTAAACAGAGTTTTAAATGCATACATCTTGTCTGTTATTACAATCATAAATCTATAATGTGCCAATCCTTGTCTCAAACCATGTCTCGATCCTGTTCCATTGTTTCCTTTATGACCCTGTTTTTTTCACGTTTTCCCTCCCCATGTGACCTGCACTCATCCACTCTTGCCCTCTCCTCTCATTTCTAAATGTCTCTCATCTCTCATCCAGGTCCTCTCATCTCTCTGCCTCTCCTCTCATCTTTTTCTCTTTCACCTCAATTTTCATCTACTGCATGATTAATTAGCAACTGTGTTCACTATCGCCTCAATTATTCTTAGAGGAAAGGGAACAGTCTTTTTTTCCCCTCTCGAAGAGACAGAGAGTTTTTTTCCGGGAGGGAAAAAACTATATCGTATGATCTCGATTAAGTGAATAAGTGCTGCCATTACGCGAAACTCTATTCCCGTGTGCATTTGCACAGATGACCTTAAAAGCTTTTCAAAATGGATGAACACAAAAAAACATTACAAATGACTCAACAGTGCGTAGAAATATATATCTATACTTACATCCAGCTCGCTCTATGTGTGAAACACAAAAGCAAAGCGTAATAGAGAAATAAGTGTTTAAGTGACACAGTGAATGAAGACATTAATGTGTGCCTTAAAATCAATCCCATAATGCACTTCCACATCTCATCACAAAAAAATAAATAGCTCCATTTATGACAATCAATCTGTGATTTTCAAAATTAAATCCATGGAGTAAATTAAACATGCAGAGGTAATTGAAAAGCAGAACGGACAGCAAATGGCGGCAGAGGTAGTGGCGCTAATTTAGAGGTGCGACAGAATGGAGAACGAGAGACAACAGTGGAGGATAGAGGAAGGAACAAGAACAATGATGGTGTGATTACAGAGAAACATGCGTGTGATTGAAAGCTGAGTTTTGTACCCGCGCGCCACCGTCTTCGCCAGTTAATGTTTTTTTCGGCCTCCCAATTTGACGGAAATTTCCATACGGCTTACCTGATGCGGCATTATTAAAAAACATTTACCCTAAACCTTAATGAGAACGGCAAACAGAGGACAGAGCTGCAGAAACACAATAATAAATAACAAAGACAATGCACCGGCACGCACACACAAACCGAACGGTGTGCTTCGCCAACCTGGAAGGTGATCATAATGACTCTAAATGCATTGAGGCGGCATTGTGTCTGGTTCTGCTGGGGTTTGGTCATTTGCATCAGAATGGATCTCCTGTGTTAATTGTTTACCCCAGGCTAATTACGCTGTGCCTGTCATTACTGACGGCGGGTGAGGCTTTGGGCCACGGCTACACACACACACACACACACTGATTCCATTATGCATATTTACCGATACATACACCAGTACAAATACAAATCATTTCGACATTCGTACGCACGCGTGGAAAATAAGGAGAGATTTGTTTTAATAAGACGTTTATGAGAGCCGGTGGAAATGAGTTTGCGCGCTCAGTTCAGGAGTCATCGTATCTGATGTATCTTAATGAGAATGCCATTCCTCAGGTTGAAAGAGTGTGTGTGTGAGAGGCCAGAGACTGATAGACTGATAGAATCTCAATGAGGTGAGACATTAAGAAGCAGCGTTATCGCTTTGATCGAGATGGAAGTGAACACCGCAGGAGTCACCACACGTGTGTCTGGGATTTGTGTGTGTTCGCCAATAGTAGCAACAGATATTACTCTGTATGACAGATTGGAGTTCTTGTATCGCGCGCACATGGCAGCCCTGAGCGCTCTCGTCTTAATGAATGCAGACATCAATGCGGGTGGCATTCGAATGTTAATGCGCACAGGTGAGGGTAGCGTGGGTTCGCCTCAGATCCGCTACGGATACGCAAATCGGGATGGACTTAACTGCTGTTGATCTCTGCCAACTTATGGGACGTTTATGAGAGCGGACAACACCGACCAATGACAGGAGTGAGGCTTTAATGGAAAATGAAGTTTGCGACGATAAGCGTGGAATGTGTGCGCATAAAACTTTATTCCCCCCTCGAGTTACCTCCATATGTTTGTCCAGACTGTTAAAGTCAAGGGTTAGAGAGGTCACGACCTTGCCAGCATCACGGGGAGCCGAGGGTGAAATGAGGCAGAGGCTGGCGTGAGCGAGCGTCAGTGTGAGTATAAGTGAGTGGATCCCATCTGTCTCCCTCAATTGACATGCCATACCACACATACACATGCACGTGCCGGAGTTTCGCTCATATGTCTTGGACTGAGGAGGAAAAAGTGGGCGTACTTGGTCTTTCACCCCAATCAGCTCGCCGTGATGTCGCCCTCGTGGCCAGATGGGGCGCTATCATTATTCGTGACCCTCCCACTAAGGTTGATGGACAGCCCCACGCAGCCAGTCCCAGCCTACTTTGTGTTTGACGGACAGGTGATGAAGGTACGAGACAGGATCACGACCCTTCCACCTGAGTCTCTGAGCCCCAGACTCAATCGCAACAACACTATTAATCAAAGGAAATGTGCGAAGACAACGTTCATTTAGCATTTCTACAGCATAACAGTCTTGTTTTAGAAACCATCTGGATTAATACAAGACCATATGAGACCCACAAACAACATAATTAACTTGAGAGCGAAAGCACAAAAGCCATCATACATCTTTAGGTTCATCAGGCGTTGAAGTAACAGCTCAAAACGCAAGGAATAAAGTTACCGTTTTTGTACTGAAAACAAAAAACTAAAAAAACAACTGGCTATAGAAAAGAAAAGACCTGAAAATAAATAGATGAGTTAGATAGATAAACAGACGTCAAAAAAAGCCAATGATCACCATGTTGTTTTGCGGTAAAGAGTTGTTTCACAGGGGGAAAAAAAGACATACGTGTTGGAGTGTGAGGGTGTGAAGAAAATATCTGCAGAAGGTGATGAACACTCTTTCATTAATCAAACCACAGATGGATCAGATGAAATTGTTTTCCGGTTAAAGCCTTTATGAGATCTGGAATCATTTTAATGATGTACTAAAATGCAATAGGACTTGTGCCAGTTGACTAGTTGATTAGTTCTACCAATAATGCTTTTGGGCTGTGTTGAGCAAGGAGGTTTGTGATACCCGGTGAAAACTACACTAGCTAATTAACATACAGTTAATGGGACCACAACATGTTTTGAGTTGTAAATGCCATATGATGTAACTAATTAATTAGGACAATTTTGTTTGTCTCAATTACAGTAGACCTAGAGGTAACATGATATTTGTGGTTTTAAAACAATATGTTATTGCCCATTGCATATTCATCTAAACGGCGCTCTCATCAAAGTGGACGGCATCTGGAAATACGTTAAAAGTATACCATTGCAAAGGCATTTCAAACTTCTTTTTACCCCTAAGCAAAGAATGACCTTAGCTGTGGGTATATCACAAAATTAATCTTTGCTAACTCAGTATCTCCACACTCCCTTTAAATTTCTTCTTCGTTCTTAAATTTGATATTTTTTCAACGTATTTATGTACAAGGTTCGCAACTTCACTAAAGCAATCCTCCATAACCTTAGACCTATTGCTTGTTTCACGTATTCTCGAACCAGCATTTCACAAAGGGCATTCTGGGTGGAGCGAGCTTACCTGCTCTGTTCTACAAGCATACATGCTAACTTGG
>NC_138222.1:56343650-56486596 GCF_964197995.2 Scardinius erythrophthalmus | reverse complement strand
GCATTGGGATGTCAGGTGTGACTGTGTGGCAATGGCAAATGTTTACATGGCTCATGGGTCAGATATGAGGGCCCCTTTAACAGAATTTGGCTAAGGGCCCCAGGGAGGTCAGGATCGGCTCTGACCCCAACTGAACCTTCGCAGGGAGTTTGATTGACAGACGATCTGACCAATCATAATCCCGCCATTTTTGTCCGACAAAGCAGTCAGGAGAGTTAGCACATTAACATCAGTGGATTTGAACTTGAAAAGCGGTGTGTACTGACGTCTTTCCGTGGTTAAAACAACACTCCTTCTGATGTTAATTCATGTTTATTTGATGCTATAAATTAACTAGAAGGAAGAGATGATCGGTTCACGAGCAGCTTTAACGGAGCGATCTGTCACGACACATCAGGGTTGGAGTTAAACTCTGAAGGACAGGGGCCCTCCAGGACCGAGTTTGGGCTAAATGTTTGGTGGCAGAAACAATTAAGGCCTTCAATGTAGCCCATCTCTTTGGTTGCAGTGGTGATTTTAGTTGCTTTGACACTCTTTTTCTTTCTCTCTCACTTAAGCCAGTCTCAACTCATCTCTCCCATCTCCCCACTTGTTCGTTTCCATTTCTTGTTGTTTCTCCGTGCTGCCCCCTGAGTCACTGTGATCCTCGGCAAACCTCGCCGTTATTGAATTGGTTTACAGGGAGAGGTTCTAGGTAATGTATCAGCCCTTATCCGAGGAGCCAAAGGGAACAAATATTGACATGTAATTCTCTTTTTTCACCCCTCCTGTATCTCTTTCCCCCTTCTCCTTCTCTTTCTCTGTCTTTTTTCTTTTATTGTAGCCAGAGGAAGGGGATCTCTGTCGCTGGGGATGAAAATGGATCTAAATGAAATATTTTCTGCCTTTTTTTTTCTCCCCCTCTCTCTCATCCACACCCTTATTCTCCCTCTCTTTTCCTTTCCCTCATATAAAGAGAGTCTTTTCTCCTCTTTGAGAACACTGTACCCTTTTCCACCAAGGCAAATAACCATTAGCGAGAGCAGAAAGAGAGAAAGGAAGAGCAGGAGTGAGTTGTGGGTGGGCGGGGGGTTGAATGAAATGAAAATAAGAGGTCATTTGTTTCATTTGGATTCTTTTTTTACCCTCCATCTAGGGCCCGTGTTTATCTTTGCTCAGGCAGAGGATGGCTGGTGAGGGGAAAGCTGAAGCAAAGAGGTGTTTTAACGGCCGTAATTTGGGGCCGGTAATATACAGACACAATGGCTTTTCTCCTCCTGCACAAACTTTTCTCATTACGTTTCCTTATTTATCTTCCTGAGGCTGAGCGAGAAAGAAAAAGATTTTATTTAAACATAATTTCCTCTTGGGAAAGCTGTCATGTTGAATGAGATATGCCTGAAGAGCGCTCTTTTCTCGGTCCATTTGTCCGCTCTTTCCAATTATACCGTCACCAAATGATGAGATGCTACTATTAGCGTGGTCGTCAGGGAGATCACGTACCTGTTATTTCTAAGGGGACACCGATGGCAGTCCTGGCTCACTTTCCGGAGGCCCAATGAAATCGCCCAATGAGCGGAGTTTCTTTCCTGTATCGACGTAAAGAGAAGATTTTAATATCGAAAGGCTCATCACATTTAAAAATAATAATAATAGCCAACAGGCTTGTTGCCTTATAGCCATGAACCACGATGTTCTGCTTTCTAGTCCATTGGCATTAGAGTGAGGGACATTCTCAGTGCACTTGATTGACAAAACTGTGTAGCACAGGATGAGTCATAAATATGTTTGGTCTATTTTCTTGCAAGATAATAATTTGACATTTTAAATGCACCTATCTGCAAAAATTAATTGTGTAAATGTTGAGTACAAAACTTTTGAGTAAGTACACCAAAAAAGTCTCTTATGCTCACACCAATTTATTTGCATTTATTTGAGCAAAACGAGTGGTACTAGTATTCTAAAAAATTATTACAAATTAAAATAACTGTTTTCAATTTTAATATATTTTAAAATGTAATTTATTCCTGTGATGCAAAGCTGAATTTTCAGCATCATTACTCCAGTCTTCAGTGTCACATGATCCTTCAGAAATCATTCTAATATGATGATTTGCTGCTCAAGAAACATTTCTGATTATTATTATCACAGTTGAAAACAGCTGCTTAATATTTTTCAATGTAAAAGTCTTCACTGTCACTGTGACCCATATCTGAATGGTAGTAAATAGATTGGCTTTTAGCATATACATACAGTACATACAAACTAAAAAGCCAAAAAAACATTTTTAAGATCTTCGAAATCCATCATATATGTATTAGACGTGTTCGTCAAGTGGTGCAGTTTTCACTTAGTAAGCAAGGAAACAAAGGTTCAAATCCCAATATTATATATAATTGTTTTTTAAATAAACCAAGCCAAAATTCAGCAAATGCAAATCTGCAAATGTAGACATTTCTGCCACAGTGTACTAGATAAACACATTTTTACCTACAATAATTGGGCAACTAAATTATCAGTTAAGTATAAATTCAAATTGCATTTATAATCCACTTTGCCTGTGCCCCCTCAGTTTGAATGCATGATACTTCTGGTCGGCGTATACTCTCTCTCTCTCTCTCTCTCTCTCTCTCTCTCTCTCTCTCTCTCAGAGTCCCAAAGCTCTCATATCCCTCCATCTGCCAGCCCTCCATCTTCCCTTCTGTTTTGCTGTCATCCATTGCTCTGTGTTACACATATCCTGATTTCCTTCTCCAATCTCTTTTCTCTACCTCTTTCTCTCTCTCTCTCTCTTTCTTTCCCCATTTCACTTGTTTTTTCTTGACTGAACGTGGCACAGAATAAGTTTTTGAAAGCTGGGGAAAGCGCACCCCTGGGAATCTCATGCACTTTTCGTTTTGTGGAAAGAAAATTTCGAAAGAGAGAGAGTGAAAACAGAGCAAAAAAACAGCGAGAGGGAGAGAACGACGCAAAATGCGAAATCAAGCGAAAATCAAGCTCAAGGCCAATCGCCCTCGTCGAGTGCTCGCTGAGCATCTAAGCCATTTCGTTTGCCTAACTCATGAATAATTGATTAGATAATGAAAATCGTAATGAGGCCGATATTTTAAATTCAAATTCAAATCAAACACTGTCTACGACACCCAGCGCACTTCAAGAGGGCAGTTGTTTGCAGCAGGATGCTGATTGGTTATGGCAGGTGTCATGTGATCAGGCTGAAATCATTGTGTTTTGGGATAAAGATGTTCATTTTCATGTCACGTAAACGCATGTATGGAGTGGCGAGACACAGGTGCTGAGAGGCCACGGGAAACATACATAAAACATGGACATAAGCACGGAATTGATCGGAAATGTGACTAGATGGCAGAAAATATGGGAAGTCTCATGTACAGTTGTCAGATACATACCTCAAAATCGTAAATTGTCATCAAGCAACTTTCCTTGATGAATAATTCATAAAGCCATTTTTCAGCCGAGCGTGTTTGTTTGCTATAAACTGTGCGAGGTCATAAATCTGGTCCAAAAAGGCAATGTAAACATGCATTCGGTATGAAATACATGCCATATATCTCTGACTTCCCAGAATACAATCATTAAGTCACTTCCCTTGTTCTGGCTCTGTGTTCCTCCATCTTTCATATTTCCCCTCTTCAAGCTCAGCTTTGATAAATGCAATTGTAACACAGCCGTGTTATTACTGGCTGTTCACCTTTCTCCTTCTCTCATTCTGTTCCCTAGCTACCCCTCTTCTACTTCTCCAGCTCTCCTTCTCCTCCCTCGCTCTGGGTCACTGTTGACATTGAGCTGTCAGTGCAGAGAGCGAGAGAGAGAGAGAGAGAGAGAGAGAGAGAGAGAGAGAGAGAGAGAGAGAGAGAGAGTTGTGTGAGTTTCTAATTCTCACAGTTATTGGAACAGAGAAAGTGGCATGGGAATGAGAACATCACTGCACACACACTCACACAAACACACACACGGTTTCTCCTTTATTCTCCCATGTTTGCTGTCTCTCTTATTTGCTCCTTGAGTTTGTTGCTCCCTCTCTTTTCTCACTCTCTCAGATTCAAGTGGTTTCATTGGCAAAAATGGCAAGGTTAAAACAAAAAAAAGCGTTACATTCCCAAAGCATTAGCAAAACTATAAATACACATTTACACGGATATACACAAGCTAAACTATACTAACCTACTAACTAACTTACTAATCTATGACCATTAAAGCTTAATATCATGCATGTCATTCATTTAATATTTTTAATGTCAACTAACCAACTAAATAAAATAATATATGGAACCAAAGTCAATGCATGTGATTAATTCTATATTTTTAATGGACTTCATTTTTTGAAGTCAGCATGAAATGAAAATTCATAGTCAATTTTATTATTATAAAATTATACAGTTATTGGTCTTATTGTGGATTTGTTTGTTTGCTCGTTTTTTCACCTCGTCTCTAGTGACGTATGCCAGACTTCGCCAATCATCTAGTCTTAGAAGTCTTGTTAATCTTCTCACCCCCTCCTCCCTCCCTTTTTATTTTACAATAGACTGCATATTCAGATTTGCAACCATCCAACCATGGACAGTACCCATCCCAGTCCCCACCCAACATTTTTTCCTTTTCCGATAACCGGATTTTAAGTAATAAACAAAATAAAATAAAAATAAAATAAACAATTCAGTGTCATAAGTACATTTACAAAATTTGGCATTATAAGGGTGTAAAAAAAAAAAATGCAATAGTGAAATAGTTAAAAAAACACTGGTGAAAGAGTTATCTACATAGTGAGAGTGACACAGACCTGATACTCCCATCTGTGATCAACACCATATTAGTCAGAGTAAGTCTGACTGACAGTAGCGTTACACAACAGCATAAACATACACACAATGTGTAAATCATACATACAATCCCACACACATACATTCCCACAGCAACACACTCCTGTATCAGGACAGCGCATGAACCATCCACATTAAATATTCATATAATAGATATGCCTTGTTAATTATTAAGCAGGCCTGCTGTGTGTCTGTGTATCGGTCCATCTGCAAGAGACCCAAATCTCACTATAATGTCTCACACACTGTGTATTTGTGCATATAGTGCCACAGACAGAGCCACTGACGCACTCTCACACAGACAGGACAGTGACGAAATGAACTTACACTTCTTTTTACCTTCATCCTTACCTCTGCCATCACTTATCTGGAGTCTCTCCCTCTCTCGTCTTCTCCACAGTCTATTTCTCTCTCATATAGCTCTGATAAATGGCTAGCGGTCGGAGACAATCACAGATCACTCAACACAAGCAATATCTGTAGAGCTGTGCTGCAGTCATTAACTACAAGAGATAAAACACACACTGTCTGTCTCCCTTACACACACACACAATCCTCAATCCTGCTGGATCCCATCGAACGGGTTCGAGTGTGCAGGGTTTCGCTCTATGTATCTGTCCATGTGATTTTAAGGATGGCCTAGAAATAGAGGTGGGGAAAATGAGGGATAACACACACACAAAGCGACCGCTGTCTATTGATCAAACCAGACAGACTCATTTATGGCACTTACACACAAAAGGTAGAAGAAACACAGACACACACATGCTGAAAATGATGTGCGTTTTTGTGTTTTCATTACCTGAGGGACAGGGAGGGATTATGGGGGAGTGAGGAGGTAGGGTTTGGGGTTTCAGTGTGTGTGTGTGTGTGTGTGTGAGAGTGTTGTTTGACAAGCCATTGCCATGGTAACGAAGAGACAGCCTCGTTAGCCCTGCAGGTGCTAATGGAGATAACGAACCTGCACTTACACTATTTTACCTCTCCTCTCACCTATACTCCCCCTCCCTTCTCTCTTCTGGTGAACCTTTTTTTTTTTTAAAAACATTCACCCTTGGCTTCCATTTCTTTTCCATGTGTATCACATCATCCCACATCTCTATTTAGTGTTCACTCTCTCTCTCTCTCTCTCTCTCTCTCTCTCTCTCTCTCTCTCTCTCTCTCTCTCTCTCCATTTACCACACATTTTCCATCCAAAAATCCAACGATAAATATCTGGGAGGCACAAAAGATTCAATCCAAATTCGAATTAGGTTGTGATTTTCAAAGTAGAAAATGTAAGCAGGTTTACAAAGACTACAAATAACAGTGTTTGAGTAACAACTTAAAAGTAGAAAAGCTACTACCTCAAAGGGATAGTTCACCCAAGAATGAAAATTCTGTCAGTAATTACTCACCCTCATGTCGTTCCAAACTCGTAAGACTTTCGTTCATCTTAAGAACATAAATGAAGATATTTTTGATGAAATCTGAGAGGTTTCTGTTCCTCCATTGACAGCTACACAACTAACACTTTGAAGCTTCAAAAAGTTCAAAAGCTCAAACTAATCCATATGAATTGAGCGGTTTAGTCCAAATTTTCTGAAGAGACTCAATCGCTTTATATGATGAACAGATTGAATTTAGGCTTTTAATCACATATCATTCATCAACTCACACATCAGTTGTGGTAAACGTAAGCTCATAATGCAATATAAGTCATCTGATGGCTATATATTTAAAGACACTGGCCTGAATAGGTTCAGTGTAATCTGCTTGTTAACTAGCATTGAGAAAGTTACTTTGATTGCACTGTAGCTTCCTACTGTTGCTTACAACTATTTTTAACTACTAGTTTAACTACCTTAAAGCAACACCAAAGACCTTTTCCTCTTCGGTCCCCCTACAGGTTGGAAGCGCAATTGTCCATTACCGCTGTCATAAATAATGTAGCCTACCGCCGCACGCACGCTCGCTGTTTATCCAGCACTGGATTCGGAATGAACAATGTCCACAGACAAGGTAGAGTATGTTGCATGATTTCATGAAAGTAAGATGTATTGCGACATCAGAAACGAAGAAAAACTAAATATTGACTATTGTAACGCTTGCCGTAAAGCAAGTCAAATTTGTAGTTTCTTACGTCTCATTCGAACTACAGAAACGCTACCCGATCTGGCAAACTTGCATAGTGCGGTTTGCAAAGCGAATGCAGAAATGCCTTTGACCCTGTTACGAGTTGATGAACCACTGAAACGATTTTGGAAACATTATTTTAAGGTAAAAAATGTTCCTTAGTGTTGCTTTAAATTGTGCTTGTTGCTGTAGTAGCCTCCAAACTGACAAAAAGTAGGTACTTCATAGAAACAATTCCAAACAGCAATGAGTCTTTTCTTCCTCAATGGCAGGTTGATACAAGGAGAAAAAAAGGACCTAAACCAAAACATATTCAGATCATTTATCAATAAAAGTGGACAGGGAGATACAGAGAGAGAAAGATAACCACAACACATTAAAGGGGTTTAAATACATTAAATAAGTTAATATGATTCTTTAGGGTCTAAATGAAAAGTTTGTAATATACTTTAATAAAAAATTCTCATCAGTATTGTAAGAAAACACTAATTTTACCTGGTCAAAAACAGCTCTGTTTTCAGCACGCCGTTTAAGTGCATGTGTCTTTAAATGATAATGAGCTTTGCTCACCCCGCCCTCTGTTCTGTGGGGCGTTTTGACACAACACACGTGTTGCCTTGACAACAGTTGAGGGTATATTTTTGAGAAAGAATGGCAGCGGGAGTCTCTGAGGACACCATATCAATTTGAACTAGAGTCGGACCCGAAACAAGATGACGGCCCCGAAGAAGTTCAACAATTAAGGCTCGAACAGGATGTTTCTGAATGGTTGGTTAACGTAATGTAACGTAATGTCACTTTGATCTAACTTTGTATGTACTGGCAGGGTAGAGTAGTGAGATACGAACGCTATGTGTTTACTGTGTAATGTAATGTAATGTTTAATGTATACGTTAGTTCATTGACAGATTGATATTATAGCTAATGGTCATGAAAAACATTCTGCTCCAGCGTATCAACAATGGCGGACTATGATGACAGCTCGCTCAGGGCGGGTCTGTGTTGAAACGCTGCTGTCAATTAACAATCGTGGGAGGGCCGTCCGACCGTGTGACGTCGAACGGCTCGATTTGAGACGGGAAAACATATAAGGAGATTAAAAAAAAAAACACTGGATGGATTTTTATCATTATATGATGGTTGTTTACAGGCACTGCCAACACACATTTCAGTACAATCAACTTGTAAAAGTGCATGTACCATTATATGAGCCCTTTAAATACAAGTATAAGTCTTGCTTCTTTAAGTGTTTCTGTTCAATGTCTCTATACTGCCTGACCCTGATACTACTACTGTCTATCACAATTCAAGCGGCGGCTTCATTGTGGATCCTGCGGCGGTTCATAGACCCATCAAGAGGAGTGCGACCACACACAGTAGTAAAGACCTGGCCTTCACATAGCAACACACTTCTACTACTGCACAACTGAGGTTATTAAAAAACACGCACACACACACACACAAAATATCCACCACAAGCATAAATCTACACACAGGAGTAGTTTATCACACAACTAATTACATAAACACACATTACCTGATTCAGATCCACACACAGACACAGAATACATTTGCATATGCCTTGCCCACATTAATATTCACACACACACACACACACACACACACACACACACACACACACGGGGCATGTGTGTTTGTGCAGTCTTCTTCACTCATGCATAATATGACATGTTTGGAAATTACAGACAGCAGAAGATGAATCTCAAGTCTTCATCACAAGATATGAGCAGATGCACATGCAGAAACGCTCCACTGCAAAGCGTACAGTATTCAAGACCAGACATGAATACACATTCAGCATTTATTTATTGGCCTGATTCATCTTATCTAGGCGGTTACCATAGTCTGAAAAAAAAACAAAAAAAAAAACAAAAAAAAACTTGCTTGATATAATATTAGGCAAATTCTGAAACACACACACAATCTAATAAAATAAATAAAAATATTCCGCGTATATTCCACTATGCCGTGCATATTATAAACATTAGATGATATATTTGATGCTATATTGAAGATTGGAGCTAGAGAGCTGCAAAAGATGCTTGAGTTCAATGCAACACCATGTCGGAAACATAATTCAAGCTGACAATTGTTGGAGCCATTAAGAGTCTGTGTGCTCCCATTCGGAACAAAAATATATGGGAATATACTGCAAAATATAATGCAATATATTACATAGTACATTTCCATATATGGGAAACTAGTGCTTATATTTTTCAATATACTGCAATATATGCATTGACCATGTATGGCTATATATTAAATACATATAAAATATTTATAAATGAAGACAAAAATAGCATTACATGTTATATTTACAAAGTTGTATCCTTTATTGTGTACATATATTGCACATACATGTTCCCATATAAATGTGAATGACATTCACAGAATGAGTTACAACAGATTTCTAGTTCCCAGCATGCTTTGCTTCTGACTGTTAAAGGAGATAAAATGTTCAAATTAAGTGTCATTTAATGTGTTTTACTCAATATTAATATAGGGGAGGTCTGTTTAAAGTGTTTAATGTTTTATTATTTTGGAATTGAAAAGGTTTTCTGGTATGTCTGAGTTTTTGGGGTTACCATTGTGCTAAAGAGTAGAGCCTGTGGTTCGGTTGATGATTGGCCGAGGACTATTAAGACTAGAATTACTATATTTTAAAAGAAAGGATCGTGCACTCATCAGTGCTGTGAGAGTTTCTTGGCTAAATACTTTAGTACATGCAGGTGTGCTTTTGCTCTTGTTAATTAGCTTGAAAATATGTAAATATATTACATTCTATATATTTTCTATAAATGTGTGTTTATGCTGCATCTGCAATATATTACACATGCAGTGCCACATCTGATCACATATACATCTATATATTATGAAGTGTATTACTGAATATAAAATTACATACATTATGATATATTAGTAAATACATTGTCACATATTTTTCAATGTATGAAAAGCGGCAATTCCTTATGTATTATTCAATATATTGTAATATATTAACATAATATATTATTCTGTATATTTCCAAATATACTGTTAAACCATTTAATACATTGATCATTTATATATATATGGAAACATTTTCTTTTCATAAGGGCTGATACATCAGCCTGTGGCCGTTAATAATAGGGAAGTATCAAGTCAATTATATTTGCATGTTAAAATGTTACAATGAAACTAAAATCAATCTTTTTGTAAATTTAGTCATCACAACATTATAATACTTATTTATAAGTATTATAATAATTAATATTATAACAATTATTTTGAGCTTAGCTAAAGATTACATTAAACAGTGCTACTAAATTATTTATGTTTTTAATTACTAACTTTCAGTGAGCGTTAGATGATGGCAAAGGTAAACAAATGATAAAAATAGAGGAAATAAACATGCACATTTCAATTTTAATAATCCATATCAACTGATACTGATATTGGACCGGTAAACTGTGTTCAGTAAAAAATGTATTTACATGTATTTGATTTTCAAGCTGCACTTTTCATCAGCTAACTCCAGCAATGATCTCACATTACAGCAGGTCGTCCATCTCTACAGGACTGACCTCAACATTTCCCCTGGACAAATTCTTACTGACAGCTAAAACAGCAGGATACGTTCCTACTTTAAGCCACGAACACAAATAATTGAAAGGTTAAGACATAATACAACATGCTTTTTCTGCTCGAGGTTCAGTCAATATCACTCCGTATCACAAAACCTGCTGGGAAATTACTATAGCAACCAAATTTAGGGATTACAGGTTCAACACATTGACTGTGTCCTAAACCGAACGCTGACAGGGTATTAGTAAGAAGGTGCCTTCTAAGAAAACCGGTTTTAAACCAACACACCATGTCTTTTGGAAGACTTGAACACGTAGAGAGTGTTGAAGTGCCCGTTATGCTATTTTAAAGGTTTCTACTTTTGTTTTAGAGTCTCCTATACAATAATTACATGCATCCAAGCTCAAAAAACACAAAATTTCTCAAAATATTTCTTGCACATCACCTCACCATGTCTTCCCGACATGAACAACACAAGACAATAACTTAATTTGTCGTGCACTTTGATCTTTAAAACTTTGCAGACCTTTTACCTTCACAAACGGCATTTATTGCACACTGCATGAAAGCTAATATTCGAAAAAGCGTAATAGAGGCACTTTAAAGATAACCAAGCAAATGTTCACACATTTTCAACTACTCAACAACCTTTTTTCCCGTACCCACAGAGGATTGTGGGATACCACAGACAGTAGAGGACGCATCTATGCAGCTTTTCACACAAGTATATAAATATTTTCCGTGCCCCAAAATGCCCTTGTAAACTTCAAGCAAGGCTAAACGTTTCCTAGGAAAGTCTGTTCAGATCCCAGCTCAAGTAAACTATAATCGACAGAGATCACGAAACATTTCCACTTTTTTTCACCCTCTCTGTCTTTTCATGTCTGTTCTCTTTTTGCTCATGTTGTCTCTCACTCTCTCGGTGGATGAAAACCAGGTGTGCCTTCACACCCTGTCTAGCCCCATCTGTTCCTCACTGTCTGAAAGAGCGCAGGAGCGAGGGAGAGGAACGAGGAGGAGAGAAAAACAGAGTGCAGAGGATATTCCCAGTGGCAAACAGTAGTAAAGACATTCCTGAGGTGTGAATCTCTTCCTGCGCTCCTCCCACTATCCGTTCAGCATTCAACCGCTCGTCCTGTTCTGACATCTGACTACTGTTCCAAGAGCCAGAGGCAAGGTATGACCCTGAAACACACACACACACACACACACACACACACACACACACACACACACTCGCTGAACACCTGCAACCGCAGGATTGAGATGTCATCTGTCAAAAACAGGTTTAATGCTTATAAAAAAGAAAATAAAACACACAAGCACACACACACTCACACACACCGCTTTTGTTTGCATAAGATGTCAGAAGACATTTCCTCCGTTTATATATTAAGCACTGAGCAACAGAATCGAATCACACAAACACAACTGTGCAAAATCAGGAAATGAGCATAATTAAAACATGTGCACGTAAGCTAATCTGCATGCGAGGGGGGCAAACACATACACACACACACACACACACACACACATTATTTGCAAACATTTGAATTGCTTGTTAATGGCCTGCAGGGCCCGGGAAGTGCACGCTTAATAATCATAGGTGTGACTATTTCCTTGAACTGTCAGTCAAAGCAGAGGGGAGAAACAAAGAGAGGTTTGATGTCGGCACACACACACATCTCATTCACTCTTTCCATCTTCTCATCCATGAGCCGGTGTGTAACTGTCCAAGGTCATTCGAATTCTTCATGTTCCCCAGAACTGCCCGACATCTGAATATGACTCAGAAACGAGATGACCTCCTCCTTGCCATAAAGTACCGGAGGGATTCAGCCATTTTTCCACGTCTCGCACGCTGTATTTAAATGCTCGATATTGCCAGGAACGGAAGGCTCGACGTGCCATTAGTAAGAAAAATCTCATAAAGGCGCAATAAAAAAAATCAGAGGAGTCACAAAGGACTCCCTCTCTCTCATTGGTTTTATTGGTTGCTCTCCAAAATTCTGTCATTGTAATTGCAGTCACACACAGACACACAAATGGTATTTGGGTTTTTGGATGGATACATGGGTTTGGACGAACCAAACCAGAAAAGGAACAGAACAAAGGACCGAAATGGTAACAATTAGAGTCAGAGAGAGCAGGATAGAGATTGGGGTGAGGCCGAGACGCCATTCAAAAGTTGGCACACTCGAGCCCCGTTCCAGAACCTAGCGAGCCGCCAACCTGAACAACATTTCAAAGCATCATAGCAATGCTCACAACACGAAGGCATCACATGATGCCTTCTAAGACACGTCAACATGACATCCTTCGCAGAGAAGGCAATCTTAGAATCCACTGAGACAAATACAAAATGGCAAACGAGTTCAGAGAAATGTTGATTATAATTGCAGTATACTTGTGTGTTCATTCAAAACTAAAAGTAATCCAATCTAACCAAAATTGACTATTTTACTCATTATTTGTATGTGCTACTTATTTTTAGCTTGGCAAACTACAAATAGGATGTCAGAAGGAATCTGCCATGGACAAATAAAACAACAGAAAGATAGATAGACTGATAGAATTAAAGATAAATAAAATGACAGACAGAACAAGGGAAAGAATGAGACAGATGATGGACAGACAGACAGACAAATGATGGACAGCCAGCCAGCCAGATAGATAGATAGATAGATAGATAGATAGATAGATAGATAGATAGATAGATAGATAGATAGATAGATAGATAGATAGATAGATAGATAGATAGATAGATAGATAGATAGATAGATAGATAGAACGCTAGATAGAGCGATAGATAGATAGACAGACAGATAGATAGAACGATAGATAGATAGATAGATAGACAGACAGATAGATAGAACGATAGATAGACAGAACGATAGAACGATAGATAGATAGATAGATAGATAGATAGATAGACAGACAGACAGACAGACAGACAGATAGAACGATAGATAGAACGATAGATAGAACGATAGATAGAACGATAGATAGAACGATAGAACGATAGAACGATAGATAGATAGATAGATAGATAGATAGATAGATAGATAGATAGATAGATAGATAGATAGATAGATAGATAGATAGATAGATAGATAGATAGATAGATAGAGGGGGACAGATGTTCTGCACAACATCATATGAGTGAGTGCTTCCTCACACAGGCCCGGGCTCATCCTGATCATGTTGTAGCTGCCAGTCACACATACACAGAGTTGACACTTACATTACCAGCACAACTTCTTGGAAGGAATAAACGTGTGTTGTGATTGTGTGTGAGTGGCTCAGGTGTGGATTATAGCAGGGGGTTCAAGAGGGGCACATCAGAAAGAGAGGGGCGGGGTTAATTAATCTCTCTCTCTCTCTCTCTCTCTCTCTCTCTCTCTCTCTCTCACAGCAGATGCTGATACTTTCTCTCTGGGTGGTGTGTGTGTGTGTGTGTGTGTGTGTGTGTGTGTTTATAGGTGCACGTGTGTTCTGCTTCAGATGTGAGTAATTGCATTGAAGTCCACAGGGAGAAACACACACTCAGATTGATATACAATCAAGAGAGCATGTCAGATTAGGAAGGACTAGAAACAGACTGACATGTTAAAGAGAGAGAGTCATTGTATTTAGCAGCTAATTAACACTCAAAATGATGAATTCCAGTGAATGTGTTTTTAAATGACACTCGCAGATGCACACACTAATGGACCAAACAGCATTAAAACAGTCCAGTTGAGGACAAAAGTGATGGGCAAAAGGAGAGTGCAAATTAAAAGAGGTCTGTCAGAGACGGACAGATAGTAGGAGCTGAGACTGATAAACAAAAGGACTGATAAGAACGAGGGACGCGGGGAAGAATAAGATATAGACAGATATGAGACGTTGGGAGGAGATTTTAAACACATCAGTGCACACACACACACACACACACACACACGTTAATCTCTAACACAGACACACACTCCTGTGATCTCCCTCATTCACACACACGCACACACACACACACACACACGTCTTGAGCTGTGGGCGTGGTGGTCTTTGAACCCTCCATATGGGACACATGTCATCATCAAATATTCATACTATGGTTTTGTCTCATTAAATATTCAACAATACGCACACACACAGTTAAACGTACAGCATGGAATTAAACCTCCAGTCCCTCCTCCTGGGGTGCGTGCATGTGTGTGTGTGTGTGTGTGTGTGTGTGTGTGTGTGTGTGTGTGTGTGTGTGTGTGTGTGTGTGTGTGTGTGGTGTGTGTGTCTGGTCTTGTATTGGAAATGGAAATGGTGCGCTAGAATAATTCACACCAATCTCAGTGAGGAGCCCCAGCAGCAGAGAGTCAAGAGATGCAGACTGATCTCAATGCTGTTATCACTCTCTCACACACACACACACACACACACACACGATTGAGTGCTGTAACACAAGTGGCATCAAACGTCCACTCATATATCCCATACAGTCACTCTCTCTCCTGAGGCGCACAAGCATGTAAGGATCTCCCATGCACTTCCATATCACTGCCTGTAAGCTCAGTAACTGTAGACCAGGACTGTTAATCGATTACATTTTTAAATGTATTACTTATTAAATTACTAATTAAATTAATTGCATATATCAATATTTGCCTAGATAAGCCCTCAAATGAAAAAAGACATTACTGTTACAGACGAGTAAATCATTGAATATATATATATAATTTGCCAATTGGCATTTTTAAGACACTAAATCAAGCTAAAAACATTGTGTGTGTATATAAAGTGCTGTCAAACTGATTAATCACAATTAATCACGTCTAACATATGTTCATATAATATATGTATATGTATATATAGATATATATATGTGTGTGTGTGTGTTTTATATATATTATTATATTATATAAACTTTTATGCTAAATGCAATTAATCGATTTGACAGCACTAATTCTGTCAGGATACAGACCAGGAGACAGAGGTAAGTGAATCAAACACAGCTTTATTTACAGATGATCAGAGTGCGAGGTGAGTATTCACTCAATTTAAGTGCAGAAGTCGTGAAGGAAACTCGTTGTGGGGTGAAAAGCAGGTAAGCACTTTCACTTTGGATAAGTTGACGTCAAGCAATCTCAGTTCAGTAATCTTTGTCTCTTCTCTTTCAGATGCAGATCGGCAATCAAACAAACTCAGTTGAAACACTGGAAACTCAAAGGAACACAGGATCTCAGGCAGCATGGACTCAGACAGGATTTCTGAAGACAGCACAACAATGACATAAAGGTGAGTGTTTCAGGTAAGTATACATTACAGCTTGAAGTCTGGATGTGTCAGAGGAAACGGAGACAACGGATTATGGTCTGTTCCTGTTGGAGGCTTGACCCAGACTGAAATCACAGGGAATGTTTTATGCGTTGACTGATGAGGTTAATGATTGGGAACAGGTGCGGGTGATTAATGATCCTGAGAGTGAGTGCAGGTGTGCTAGAGGGAATCTTGGGTAATGTAGTGCAGAAACCAACGGTAACCGTGACAGTACCCCCCCCTCTCCGAAGGCGCGTCCTCGCGCCGTATAACATCCAAAGGGGTGGGAGGGTGGGCATCCTAGATTCCAGGACGTTCCAGGCGGAGCAGGCTGGTCAGGGGACCAGGGCGGAGCAGGCTGTGGGCGTGGCCAGGGCGGAGCTGTCGGACCCTCGGGTGTCCAGGGCGGAGCTGTCGGACCCTCGGGAGTACAGGGCAGAGGTGACCCTTCGGGTGGCCATGGTGGTGAGGACCCTTCGGGTGGCCATGGCGGTGAGGACCCTTCGGGTGGCCATGGTGGTGAGGACCCTTCGGGTGGCCATGGTGGTGAGGACCCTTCGGGTGGCCATGGTGGTGAGGACCCTTCGGGTGGCCATGGTGGTGATATTTTTTCAGGTTGCCATGGTGACACTGGGAACCTTGTCGTAAAGACCTCCGCGGTCCCCCTAGCAGGTATACTGCGCCCCCCCAAAATTTTAATGGAGAACTTGTCAGGTTTTGATACATGGCTAGATGAGGCAGGGGGAGAAAGCAGCTCTAGGCTGGATAGGACCAGCGACGAAGGCAGCTCGGGGCTGTGCAGGATCAGCGGCGAAGAGGGCTTTAAGCTGGGTGAGACCAGCGGCGAAGAAAGAGCTTTTGGGAAGACTGGCACTGGCTCTTGCTCGTAGGCTGGCTCTGGCTCTGGCTCTTGCTTGAAGACTGGCTCTTGCTCCGGAACTGGACTCGGAACTGGACTCGGAACTGGACTCGGAACTGGACTCGGAACTGGACTCGGAACTGGACTCGGAACTGGACTCGGAACTGGACTCGGAACTGGACTCGGAACTGGACTCGGAACTGGACTCGGAACTGGACTCGGAACTGGACTCGGAACTGGACTCGGAACTGGACTCGGAACTGGACTCGGCTCATCTGGGCCGACAACTGGCTCTGGCTCTTGCTCGAGGACTGGCTCTGGCTCTGGCTCTTGCTCGAGGACTGGCTCTGGCTCTTGCTCGAGGACTGGCTCTGGCTCTTGCTCGAGGACTGGCTCTGGCTCTTGCTCGAGGACTGGCTCTGGCTCTTGCTCGAGGACTGGCTCTGGCTCTTGCTCGAGGACTGGCTCTGGCTCTTGCTCGAGGACTGGCTCTGGCTCTTGCTCGAGGACTGGCTCTGGCTCTTGCTCGAGGACTGGCTCTGGCTCTGGCTCTTGCTCGAGGACTGGCTCTGGCTCTGGCTCTTGCTCGAGGACTGGCTCTGGCTCTTGCTCGAGGACTGGCTCTGGCTCTTGCTCGAGGACTGGCTCTGGCTCTTGCTCGAGGACTGGCTCTGGCTCTTGCTCGAGGACTGGCTCTGGCTCTTGCTCGAGGACTGGACTCGGAACTGGACTCGGAACATCTGGGCCGACGACTGGCTCTGGGGGCATGACGCTCTCAGTCTCGGCGGGCATGATGCTCTCATTCGCAGGCTCGGCTGGACTGGCGTGAAGTGCAGGCTCGGCTGGACTGGCGTGAAGTGCAGGCTCGGCTAGGCAGACGATGTGCTCAGATTTAGCTGGGCAGATAACAGGCTCTGGTTCGGCTGGGCTGATGAGAGGAGGGAGATCAGAGAAGTCATCATCCCTGGAGATAAGTTTGATTGAACTGATGAGATGAGGATAGGACTGGATGTGAAGATCTGGTTGAACACGTAGATGTTGGCTCTGGAGAAAGTGTCCGGCCCCATATCGCCCACATCCTCCTCTGTGACCTCCACGGATCCCCCTGAACACAGCTTGGCGGGTTCCCACAAAAGCCTGCTTATCCTTCTGGTTGAACATAGTGTATTTCATGGGGTTCACGGAAGCACGGTCTGCGGGCTGTGTAGGATCCATAACGGTATGCGGTCAAGCCTTCTGTCAGGATACAGACCAGGAGACAGAGGTAAGTGAATCAAACACAGCTTTATTTACAGATGATCAGAGTGCGAGGTGAGTATTCACTCAATTTAAGTGCAGAAGTCGTGAAGGAAACTCGTTGTGGGGTGAAAAGCAGGTAAGCACTTTCACTTTGGATAAGTTGACGTCAAGCAATCTCAGTTCAGTAATCTTTGTCTCTTCTCTTTCAGATGCAGATCGGCAATCAAACAAACTCAGTTGAAACACTGGAAACTCAAAGGAACACAGGATCTCAGGCAGCATGGACTCAGACAGGATTTCTGAAGACAGCACAACAATGACATAAAGGTGAGTGTTTCAGGTAAGTATACATTACAGCTTGAAGTCTGGATGTGTCAGAGGAAACGGAGACAACGGATTATGGTCTGTTCCTGTTGGAGGCTTGACCCAGACTGAAATCACAGGGAATGTTTTATGCGTTGACTGATGAGGTTAATGATTGGGAACAGGTGCGGGTGATTAATGATCCTGAGAGTGAGTGCAGGTGTGCTAGAGGGAATCTTGGGTAATGTAGTGCAGAAACCAACGGTAACCGTGACAAATATATATATATATATATATATATATATATATATATATATATATATATATATATAATATACACACACTATATATACTACCGTTCAACATCTGCATTTATTTGATCAAAAATATAGCAAAACAGTAATACTGTGAAATATTAATACAATTTAAAATAACTGTTTTCTCTTTGAATGTTTTGAATATATGAATTTTCAGCATCATTACTCCAGTCTTCAGTGTCACATGATCCTTCAGAAATAATTCTAATATGATGATTTGATGCTCAAAAAACATTTTATGATATCTTTGCTGAATTTTTTTTTTTCAGAATTCTTTGATAAAATGAACAGCATTTATTTGAAATAGAAATCTATTGTAACAATATAGATATTTTACAGTCACCGTTTACTGCCACATTTAATCCATCCATGTTGAATCCAAAAATAAATAAAAAAGAATGGTAGTGTGTATATACCGGTAACTAAATCACACTCAATTTGACAGTCCTACAATACAAGGCTAATACTTCCCTGAAAACACACACTATATGTTTAGATCTGAATTACGACATTTAATGTCCCATCAAGGTTTTGTTATGATTCATGGGGACATAGAGCCTAACAGGTTCAGTAAGTTTTCATCTGCCTTGGAAGATTTCCCAGACTACTTCCCTTTTATTTCCTCATCATTTCCTGTAGTCTCTTTCTTTCTACAATACCTATAAATACAAGCAGTAAAATGGTCAAAATAAATAAACAAACAGCCTACATGTGTATTAAATGTATATAGGCTATGGCTCATTCAGCTCAATTACTAATCAGTGAAATGCGTGCTTGTGTGTTCACGTTAGCTGGTCTGCGCTGGTGTTTCGGCTCCAGCTGGCTCTGGCCCAGTTTAATCCTGTCATAAACACACAGGTAGCCTGAGGCTCAATACAAGCTCGGCTCCGTTATACTGTTACACTTCACAGCTCGCTGGTCACAATCAGAGTTTAGCCCACCAACTATATATAGTAGCTATTAGCATAAAACAAGACAACCAAAAGAGGGATTTATGGAAAATAAATCAAGAAATGAAGATCCAGCGTTGACCCTCCATCAGCCCCACAGTTGTTCCTCATCTGATGTCTGCCAAACAATGAAGGATGTTTCCTAACCACTGCCTGCATTCCTCTCATTAACTCGGCGGACAACAGTTCAGCTTTTAATTGAAATACAAATAGTCATTATTATAAATGTTGCGTGGCTAGATTATGTTTGGCCAAGGGACATTTATACTTCAGTTTTGTATGTGCTTTCTTGGTTCCTTTCACGTTTTAAACATTTGTTCACATTAGGTATTAAAAGAACAGTTTGAAGTTGTCATTTACTCACCCTCATATTGCTCTAAACCTGTATGACTTCCTTCTGAAGGACACATGTTGTTCACAAAATGTTCCAAGAGCTGTAATGAAAGTGAATAGGACATTAACAGAAAGCACCATTTAAAAGTAGTCCACTTAACTTATATAGATTTTTCCAATTCTTCCGAAGCCATACAATGTAGCTTTAGATGAGGAAAAGCCTTCCTGTAGCTCAAACAGTAAAGCACAACAATAGCAACACCAAGGTCAATGTGTATACCTTGAATGCCATGCTTAGCCTCCTTCACACCATGGATGGACGATAACTATAACGATAATGATAAAGATATAGTTATAAATATAAAAGAATAGCAGAGTTCACACCACAACTGTAACGATAATTACACAGAGAAATTATATCGTTGGAAAACTTTTCAGAACGATTTATTTTCCAGCTGATAAACAATAAAAACATTGACAGCCAATCAGAATCCATCCTGCTTTCAGAGCTCGAGCATTTAAAGTGGCAGACGCCAAAACCGCAGCGCGCATTTATAATAAACAGAACGATATGGTCTACTGGTGTGGACACTAATATAGATATCTTTATAGTTATCATTCTTAGTATTAACGGGTCGCTTTGGAAAAAAACGTTTGCTAAATGTGTAAAAGTACAGACATTTACATTTTATTCACTAAAAAAATCGTACCTTCCAGCTCTCAGTCTCATTTGTATTATATAAAGACATCAGGGTTGACATCAGTAATGTATCCGCTGTAACTGATCCTGAAGGCTGAATATGGAAAATACAAATAAAACATTTATTTTGAGTTCTAATGGAGGACACAATTTACACAGAATCACAATACATACAGTACCTACAACTAATGCTTTTATTCTGCAAGGACGCATTAAACTGATTGAAAATCGAAAGTGACAGTAAAGGTTTGAAAAATATTACAAATTAAAAAAAAAATCTAATGCTAATGATGATAAAAATAAATGTTTCAGCAAATCAGCATATTAGAATGATTTCTGAAGGATCATGCGACACTGAAGACTGGAGTAATGATGCTGAAAATTCAGCAGGTAAAGTTTTTGAATATTAAAATAGAAAACTTTTTTTTATTATTGTAATAATACTTCACAATATTACTGTGTCACTGTATTTTTTCAAACAAATGCAGCCTTGGTGAGCATGAGACTTCTTTCTAAAACATTTAAAAAATCCTTACCGACCCCAAACTTTTGAAGAGTAGTGTGTATGAATCAAATGAAATGAAAACATGCCATAACTATACCCGTAGCTGTTGTGTGCAAATGTGGTCGACTGTACAAGACTAGAAGAACAAATGTGTAAGAAAAACAGACGGAGACAGAAGAAAGAGAAAAGGCGCGCTGGAGTGAGTGAGTGGGTCTGGATTAACCCGACTGACCTCGTAACACTGTTCAGATCACACACACACAGCGAGATCAAACCTCCACTCACTGTCTCCATTACAGCTCCAGCAGCTCTGAGTCTGAACCCCAAACTTTGACCCCGGAGGTGTTGTGTAAACACTCAGACTGCAAGAGCTTCTGCTAGGCATGCATCTTTATTATTATCATCATTAAAGCAGTAATTATCTCTGGGCCCAATAAAGAATCTTCCACAATAAACTGATGCGTTCAGACATACTGGCTTGGAGAGTTTTGTGAGTGTGTGGGTCCAGATTTTGCCTATAAAACCTGAAATCACAGGTTTGCGGCGAGCAGGCCACAAAGAAAATGGCTTCAAAAAACATGCCAAAGTTAATGATGTATTTTAATTAAAAAAAAAAAACATGATATATACAATACATAAATATAATTATATAAAATAAAATATTATAATAATATGCGATTATATATCAAATATGTGAAAATATGTGAAGGTTAGAATTAGAACTAGGAGATAAAAAATATAATCAGCTCAGTATAAAAACAATAAAAGGCAATGTTTGTGTGTGTGTGTGGCCAGGTAAACCCTACATTATGGGGACAAAATGTCTCCACAAAGATGGCAATGTCCGAAATGTTTTGGTCTCCATGAGGAAAAGAGCTTATAAATCACACTGTTTAAATCATCAGTGATGTTTTTTGGAAATTTAAAAATGTAGAAAGTTTTTTTTTTTTTTTTTTGTGATAGGCATGTTTAAGGGTTGAATATACAGTTTGTACAGTATAAAAATCATTATGTCTATGGAAAATCGCAATAAAACAATTTTCCAGTGTGTTTGTCCCAAAGGACTGATTAGCAATCAGTGGCATTGTGGTAGATTGGTAGTTTAGAGGCTATTGTACTGTTGTATGTCATAATCTCAATCGAGTTGTAATTGTATGTGTGTGTGTGTGTGTGTGTGTGTGTGTGTGTGTGTGTAATGTCCTAGGGTAAGTTGTGTGTTCATGCATTCATATATTGCATCAGAGCATCTCAGTACACTGGTGTTTGTGCATGTGCATGTGCGTGTGTGTGTGTGTGTGTGTGTGTGTGCTGTACAGCATGTATCTGTGGGCAGTACTGCTAAATTGCAGCGTGTGGCCGGGGAGTTTGATTTGTGATGGTGCTATTTTGGATATTCATTATTAATGGACACTGGCCTAATTCAGACCACAGCTTTTAGCACTCCATTCTAAATGAGAAACACACACACACACACACACACACACACACACACACACACACACACAAGCTCAGTGTCTCTCAAACAAATCGCATCTCCCTTGAAAGTGCTGCCCTCAAAATTTCTCTCTCGTTCATTTTCTCCCAAAGTCTCTCTATCATATGGGCTCTGGTGTTTCCATCATTCTCTCATCCTCCCTTCTCCCGTCTCTCTCGCTCCATGTATGTTGCAGCATTAGCCGTGTGTCTCCCAGAGGAGAGCTATCTGTCCCTCTTTGCTAATAATGCCACTTCATTAAAAGCAGCTCATTTCTCCATGGGCCCATCAGAGACAGGCCTTTCCCTCAGACAGACGGCACTGCGGCACAATCTCTCCATCGCAAGCTCACGCTCGTGCAGCAAAGTATCTCAAAGTGGAGGTCCGAATGTTCATGGAATGCACAGCGAGTTTTGCACACACACATTTTCTAAACATGAGTAGAGCATTATGTAAAAGGTTAGCATTAATATTACTGAATTTTTTTTTTTACTGTGTTCAAAAGAATGTTCTCTTAAATGTAGCACTCACAACATGTATTGAATCTGACAGCAGCTGCATCATATACCATAAGTACATCATTTCATAATGCTTTATCTGTAAATGATGGTTCTGTCAGGACCACAATCGTAAAATACTTTCTGGGCAAGAACGACTCCAAGAGCAGCAATAACCTCCCTTAGGGTAATCAGAACAGAAACAACATGAATGTATTGCAGATATCATTATTGTCAATATTTTAATGTACAACATAATTTGAGAATTTAGGCTGATTCAAAGGGGAATCCGAATGCCAAATCCTGAGTGGACGAGATGAGGAGCTGGGGATGGAGGAGGGTAATAAGCTCCTGAGAAACACGTTTGCTGTTGATAATACTGAAGGAGCTTATATATGTATACGGTGATAAGCGTCGTGTTCCTATAGGTAGATGTGGATCAGCTGAGAGTCACTGATGCGAGCTTGAATAACGTGACCTGCCAGAACTGACGCTACGCTTGATTTTAATGGATAATGTTCTCAAAACACTTACTCATGTTTAGTAGTGAGTGGGTGTTGATACTGTTTCTATGCAGTGACGTTAGCCAATCATAACAGAGGCCGTTTACTGACACGCCTTAAAAACGGTTCATTTCAGAGAGAGGGACAGAATGAGGGTCAGAAAAAAAAAATTCCGCATACATGTTTTTTGTACAAAAAACATTAGAAGTGTATGGAGCTAGAATTGTGTCTTTATTACATGCGAGAAAATAAATGATCTGAGAGAAAAAAAAAAGTTTGAGAGAAAAAGTTATCACACTGATAGCAAAAAAGCATTTCATGAGAGCAGGAGCATATAGAGCATATTTTCATTTAATTTAATTTTTTTAAATACATAATTACATTTTTAAAGACTAAATTATAGGCTTAAGTGCAGGGTCCGAAAGTTGGTTGTTATGTCGCTATGGTTACACACACACACACACACACACACACACCGTTGGCGGTGCGCTCAAAGTCATCTGTCAGTTGTGCAGTTACCCATAATCTCCTGAATGAAGTTAAAACCCATCATGTCACTGGATGAAATAAAATTGACAAGCAAAAATACAGGACGCCGCCTTACAAACGAGTGTGTGAAGGATATTGTCATTTCGCCGTAAGGTTTTTTATTTTTTAAATAAGAGACGATCTAGGGCTGAAATGTGTTTTTTAAATCAAGTGAACAAAGTCCTCGTTGCCGCTGCGATCAGTGGCGCAGATACATTGTTTTCTCATGTGGCTCGCGCACACGCCGCACTGTCTTCACTCGGACGCGCGCTTCAATCCGTTGCGGATACTCTCTCTTCGTTCTGGTAAAATCACAAAACATAATGCACACAAACGTGTCCCTGCTTGATATACAACCATATATATATTGTGTATTATATGCTCAACTAAGGCAGAGGCAGCATCTATGCCGGTGAACCGAACAATGGTGAAATGATTCAGTTCGACTCCCAAGACAAGACGATGCTCACCCGACTGGCCAATAGGAACGTGGCCCCGCCCATGACACAATTTTCAAAGCGAAAGCAAAATCCTGACACAAGAGCAAGAAATTGCATCGAGAGCAAAGTAAAGCGTTTTGAGAGAAATACCTTTTTTTTTTTTGAGAAAATATTTTCACACTGATAGCAAAAAATATATACTTGAGAGTTTTTTTCAAAGTATTTTGAGAGATTTTTTTTCTCAGAAATAATTTTAAAAATTTCAAATTTATATTTTTTTATGTTCTATGAGAAAATACTTTCAAAACTTTTTTTAGTCTCAAATATTATTATTTTTTGCTATTGGTATGAAAACTTTTTCTCTCAAATATTATTTTTTCTCTCATGAAATGCTTTTTTGCTCTCAGTGTGATAACTTTTTCTCTCAGATCATTTATTTTCTCGCATGTAATAAAGACACAATTCTAGCTCCATAGAAGTGAACCTCAATGATCATAATTAAAGTCATTTAAAAAAAATCCATGTCATGACCCCTTTAAAACAATAAATCTGTTAAAAATGACAAATATGTGATAAACCATTTACCATTTAGCGTATTATCATCAGCAGCAGAAATTATGTTCTATTTTAGTGAGGGTAAAATGGATTAAATTAATAAATATGACAAAATATTGACAATTTAAATGAAATATTCCTCTCTACCAAGGCTCTAAAGTGTTATTTGGGGTTGCACATATTAAAACTCTGTGTTCATGTAATGCACTGTAATGCACCATGTTTGATTTTGCAAAGTTTTAGAACACAAACAAAGGTAAAAATGATGAAATAACTATTGCCTTACTACTGATGCCTTTAAGAATGTTTGTCCATAACATTTACAGCCACAGTTTTAAGCACGCTCCCTGTTAGGCGTGCAGTCGGCGCTGATGAATGTGATTCACGGCACGTGCACATCAGAGCATTGTGGTGTTTTTAGACCACAGCACTGAGTTTACAGGGCGCTGACGGGTGACGGAGTTTGTGGAAGCGTTAGGTGTGGGTTTACCTGCCTGTGACACAAAAGCTTAATATACCGGGAGAGCGCACATCTGTCTCCTCCAACCCCTTCACGCTTCTCTCCCCGTCATGATTTCTACATCTCCACTATTCCCTCTCTTCCTCCCCCCATTCCTCCCCTAGGTATCCATTCAAATGGACTCAGTTCCCTTGACAACCTAAGTGTGTAATGATTACCAATAATGGCTACCTGTAGCTTTATGAATCATGATTCATAAAAAGGAAATGGCACAGAGTGACACACCATGGCAAAATCAATACGGCAGGAAATGAAAGATAAATGACATCAATCAAGACGCCCATCACTTTGTCAAATTACGAGAGAGGACTCTTGTGTCTATAAAATGATCAGGAAAACAACAAGATGGAGGCGAATAAGTGTATGTCTAAATTTACTGTTTTTCTTGGCTTTTACAACCAAATTAAACTGTGTATTTAATTTTTGATGTTTAAAGAGGCGTTATAACAGGGGGAAAGCTGTAAATATTAGCACAATACAGTCATAGAAAAGTCAAGTCACATTTATTTATATATAGTGCTTTATACAATACAGATTGTTTCAAAGCAGCTTTACAGGGATAAACCGGAAAATAATGATTCATTGATGCAAACAGTGTTCGATTCTGCTGTTAAAAAATAGTGTCATTGTTCAGCTGAGGTTTAGTTCAGTGTTGATTCAGTTCTGTTCAGTAACATGTAAACTAGTGCCTTTAAATGTTATTTATCAGGAGAAAACATGGTTGAAATATGATATTGCTTCGTCAACGATGCTCAAATGATATTCCTGATCATTTGTGGCGCTACCGATTAATTAAAGTCCCCCTGTGGTGAAAATCAAGCTTTTAATACTGTTTATTTGTCTATGTGGTGTTTTTAATATGCTTCAAGACAAACCATGTGCAAATGCATAAGTCGTTACCATTACTGAGTATTTTCTCATTAAAACTGCGGTGAACCAAACACGGTTTGAAATCGTTGTTTCTGACGTCACAAACTACCTTTTAACCAATCAGATCAACGTGTGATCGTCAATGAGTGGATCTCTGAGCTGGTGTGAGTGAGTGGAGGCGGGGCTCATTTGCATATTCATAGAACCGCGTATACTAAATGAGGCAAGGGTGTAGGGTTACATTCAAGCTTTTTTAAGGCATGAAGAATTTTTTTCAAGGAAAAAAAGTTAAAATGTCATTTTGGTGATCAAAGATGAGTTTTAAGGGATAAAATGATTGACTACAGGAGGACTTCAACACAAATAAGGGTTAGTTCACCCTAAAATGAAAATCAATTCATCATTTACTCACCCTGGTGTTGTTCTAATGCCGCATGCCCTTCTTTCTTTTATGGATCATAAAAGGAGAATAATAAAAAAAAATGTCCCGCTCGCGCTCGTCCATGTAATAGCAGTGAATAGAGATCAGCATCAAGCTTTTTAAAAAAGATGAAAAAAGTATCACAGAATGATCCCATACAAACCGTTTTCTTTTTTTTTCTTTTTTACGAAAATCCAGACCTTGGCTGTTGATCTTCTGTGCACGACTGTGTGTTCATGAGACTCATTAGAGCTTCATTTCACTCAGACTCGACCAGGAAAAGCACACGAGCTGTGAGAATTCATGATTAATGGAAACGCAACATGAAATACAACGTCTAGAAATACCCAAAAGTATCCGTGTGCTTTCTTCGCTGAGTTTAATATCTCCGATCTGGAACTCCAGATGTCAGATGACAACTGACAGATTATTCTTGTTGCGATGAACACAATGGATATATTCACCTCAGAGAAGAAGGTTCATGGATTGTTTCATATCGCGTTTTTCTTAGTCTTGATTTTTCACATCTTGTGTGCTTTTCCTGGTCGAGTTGGAGTGAACTGAAGCTCTAATGAGTCTCATGAACATGCAGTCGTGCACAGAAGACCAACAGCCAAGATCAGGATTTTCGTTAAATAATCCATTAAATTTCAGTTTGTTTTTCACCAAACCCTGTCATAACACTGCCAGAACACTTAGAATATACGGCACATATAGTATGGGATCATTCTGTGACACTTTTGCATTTTTTTGTAAAGCCTGATGCTGGTCTCTATTCACTACCATTATATAAACGAACGCAAGCAGGACATAAAAATAAAATAAAAAAATTACTTTGTGGTCCGAAAAAGAAAGACATACTGCATACTGAATGACATATTGCATTAGAACAACACCAGGGTGAGTAAATGATGACTTGATTTTCATTTTAGGGTGAACTAACCCTTTAATAATCTATATACCTAAAATCTATATAACTTCTAGACTATTCAACGCAGTGTGAATCTCTTCAACGTAAGTACTTATGAAAATGTGTGTTGACAAAGTGCTTTTTCATTTCATCATTCTATCTTCAGATTAATCAGCTACAGTATATCCACAACAAGAACATATAAGATTACATTTGCAAAGACAATGAAATAGGAGAATTGTAATATAGTATCCTAACAGTCTCTAAGCATGAAAAATTTGTTTAAAAAAATGTTTTTAAAGAAATGTTTTTAAAGAAATTAATTCATTTATTCAGCAAGCATGCTTTAAATTGTTTAAAAGAGACATGAAAGACTTTTACATTGTTATAAAAAAATACTATTTCAAATAAATGTTTCTATTAAAAGCTGTAAATATTAGCACAATAACCACATTACAGTCATAACTAGTCGCTTGAGATGTTATTTATCAGGAGACATGACGTGTTTGAAATACGGCATAATGTTCCACCAACAATCGATATTAATGATAATCTATGGCGCTTCAGATTCATTAACGTAATATTATTACTAACGCAAATTTAAGAAAAAAGTCTGGGCCGTCTTTGCAAGGAATATGAACACACACACAACACATTCATACAGGTGTTTATGAAGAAACAGTGCATGGAAACTGTTGTGGTTGGAAAGAAATGCGACTAGCCCAGGATGTTTACAGACGGAGAGAGAGTACTGATGAAAATTTGGGAAACTAAATGTCATGTGTGGCTTGACACTGAGACAAACAGAGTGAAGACACTATACAAACACACATCTCACAAACGCACGCAAACAAGCGGCGAAACCCCTCGACGGAAAGCGGAGAAGAGAACTTGCTCTTTCCTTCAAACCCTCCATTTCCCCTTCTTCATCTCTCCCTCCTCCCTCCATCACTCCACATGTGTGAGACATGTTGTCGTGGAAACGGCTTGCAGCCCTGCGTGTTTATAAGTGGAGGAGAGGCTTCGTTCAATTTCTCTCTTTTGCTTTCCGCCTTTTGAAACAGAATAAAGCGAGTTGGAGAAAAAGAACATGAGAGAGAGAGAAATGGAAATTAATCATCTTTCTCCATGTTCTCCCTTTCATCTCTCTTCATATGTACCTCAGTGTTTTAATTTCCTCTTTGTCTCCGGTCATGACCCGCTTCACTATCTCACACTTTGATAATAAGGTGAAAGTCTCGCAGACTCAAAGACATATGAGCGAGGTATACGATATTTAATATTTACAAACCCACTATAACCTGTTAAATTAGACCAGAGGTGCCCAATCCTGTTTCTGAAGATCTATATACCTGGGGTGCGTTTCCCGAAAGCATCGTTAACCAACTATTTTTTATTCTTATTTTTCTTAATCTTACTTATTTAAATGCGTTTGACAATGTTAATGGGCTTGACATTAACACCAGATGCGTGTGGATTTCAGCAGTGGTGTGTAACGCAGTCACTACTACTAGCCACTTTGGGGTTGAATTTTATATATAATATATACATTTTTCTATTGTAGTCTCTTAAAAAGGCATCTGAAAAAATAAACTAAGTGCAATGTAGTTTTGTCAAAAATATAGATTTTTCGATACATATCGATACTGAAATATCTGAAATGCTTCTAATACTCTAATATTTTCTAATATTGGTAACTTTGGAAAACCACAACAAATTTCTTGTGTGTTTGTGCACACTAGTTAGTTCAACAAGTCTGTGTTTCCCGAAACCATCGTTCCATCAAACATTTATTAGTTCTAGATTAAGTTGACATGTAGTTGCAAAGATCCTTATAGTCAGTAGCATGTCAGTTGAGGCTAATCAAAATAAAGTGTTATCAGATGTTAAACGGACAATCAACTAATACTCTAATGAGAGTAGTTGACATGTAGGTACAACATTTCTTACTGTATAGTCAACAGAATGTCTAAAGTGGACCATCAAAATAAAGTGTTACCAAGTTTTTCAGCAGGATTGAGTAGTAGAAAAACTGAATGCTCAGACTTTGGCCTTTCATAGCTCAGTAGACAAATTCATGTTCTCAGGTTTAGGTTTCAACTTCATCTCAGATGTCTTTCCAAAAATTCAACCAAAAAAGAAGGATAGTGAGCTTTAACATCAATCCAAAGCATCAATCTAGGAGGAATATATCATATTGGAAGAAGATCCTATTAATATTTCTGACTTTTTTATAGCAGATTTAAGTATCTTAGCAAAACAGAGCACAGTCTGAGACATAGTTAAGATTTCTTCTGAAACCAGAGGAGTAACATCTGAAAGTTTCAGTAAGTCTCAATTTTCTTTAATTCATCTCTTTGATGTACAGGAGAAACAATCAAGATATTAAAGAGATCGCTTTTCTTTCCTATGTCTGTTTGCCTCAATATTCAAATGACCTGAGGCAGGTATAGAGATGAACAAAAACTAGGATAGTATACAAAAACTAGTATAGAGTATAGAGAGTATGCATTGACATCCCTGAGTGGCAAAACATCCTGCAACAGGACTGGATTTAATAGAGGAAACTGTGAAAACGGGTGTAAAACAAAAGATGATCTTCTTAAATTAAAGGCAGTTGGACTTTCAGCGACTCATTTGCTTCTCATTTTCTGTAGCTTTCGGCAGTCTGTAAAAGAGAGCTCCGATTTCTAGTTGAATCTAGTTGTACAGTCAATCGCACTGCTCTTTCCCATTTCACATGTGTTTTGTGCGTTTTTCGCTGCATTCAAGCTGAACACCAACACTGCCACTCAGTCTTTTTGCCACTCAGTGGGCGTGACCAGTGACTCCGCCTACTGTGACATCATATGCATATCCTCTATAGAGCATATGAAGGATGTGCTGGAGGAGATTGTGTGTGTGTGTATGAACTTATTAATATACTGTAAAGCCTTTTAGCTCTGCAGGGTACACCCCTGCATAAAAACCATTATGTGAGCATTGACTGACACACACACTCACATATTCGGCTCATGTTACATATATATATAACACAGATGTCCATGTGTATATAGCTGTGTTTGTTCTCGGTTTGTGCTGTTCTACAACTCAAGCCCTTTAATCAAGCCTGTATGTCTATGAAGAACTTCACTGACAACAGCAATAGATCCACCTGCCAGCCTACATTAAACACACCGTGTGTTTGTGTGCATGTTCATTAATTACACTTCGCCTTTCTATGGCATTTTGCATTTTGACAGTTATGCCAATAAAGCGCTATTGAACTGAAACTACATTGTGTCAGAGTGTGTGTGTGTGAGAGAGAATGAGACTCTGTCTGTCCGTGTGTGTGTGTCAATAATAATATCAGTCTCATGAATGGATATATTGAGAGTTTAATAAAGTCAATAGACTGATTCACTCTCTCTCACATACACACACACACACACACACACACACTTCACCTTTACTCTGTCGTCTGAGGCGCTCCTGTCAGCCTCAAGCCGTTGTCTTCAGCCAGACAGTCCACCACGCTGTCGCCAGGGTAACCGCGCCATTGTGTATCCCGTTGCCAGGTAGCCAGTCGCTGTGGCAATGATGGAGAATCCTAACAGTGGGGTTCTGATATAAATCTTCCCTCCTGTTTTCATTTCTTGTTTTCCTTCCTTCCTCTCGCTCTCTGTGTCTCCCATCTGCTGCAAAAAGGGGCATCACGACCTGTGAGAAACTGGACACAGCAAACAATGAGAGCGAAGGACAGATGTCTTGTTTGTTTTTATTTCCCCATTCCCTCCATCTTCCCCAGCCTTTAATGAATGTCTCGATTTTGTCATTAATTTTTGTGTGTCAGCTATAGGTCACTCGGTTCTTTCTGTTAGCGGTGTTGGGGGGAAAAAAGACCCTAGAGTTTTAGATCACAACAATGTTTGTCATGAAACCAAAATTTTAGTCAAAAGCCCTATTAATGCTACTAAAACTACTGTACAAATCCATATTATGGCAAGAAACACTTAAGTTAAGTAAAGAGAAAACATAGTCCATCATTACTTTAAGAAAAAAAGATCAGTCAATCCGAAAAATCTCAAGAACTTTGAATGTATCCCCAAGTGCAGTCGCCAAAACCATCAAACGCTATGATGAAACTGGTTCTCATGAGGACCGTCCCAGGAAAGGAAGACCAAGAGCTACCTCTGCTACAGAGGATAAGTTTATTAGAATTACCAGCTGCAAAAAACGCTAATTTACAGCACCTCAGATTACAGCCCACATAAATGCTTCTCGGAGTGGCAGACATACAGTATTTCAACAGCCACTGATCAGAGGAAACTGCGTGAATCAGGCCTTCATGGTCGAATTGCGGCAAAGAAACTATTACTTCGGAAGAGCAGCAAGCAGAAGAGACTTGCTTGTGCCAAGAAACACAAGGAATGGACTTTAAATCAGTGGGAAACTGGTCTGATGTGTCAAAAATTTTAGATTTTTGGTTTTAACCACTGTGTCTTCGTTAGACGTAGAGAGTGTGAACGGATGGTTCCTGAATGTGTGATTCTCACTGAAGCATGGAGGAGGTGGTGTGATGGTGTGGGGGTGCTTTGCAGGTGACACTATTGGTGACTTAATTCAAAATTGAGACCAAACTTAACCAGCATGGCTACCACAGAATTATGCAGCAACATGTCATCCCATCTGGTTTGCATTAAGTGGGGCCATCATTTGTTGTCCAACAGGACAATGACCATAAACACACCTCTAGGTTACTGTATGTAAGAGCTATTCGTCCCAGAAGGAGAGTGATGGAGTGCTGCATCAGATGACCTGGCCTCCACAATGACCTGATCTAAACCAACTGAGATGGTTTGGGATGAGTTCGACCGGACAGTGAAGGAAACGCAGCCAACAAGTACTCAACACCTTTGGGAACTCCTTCAAGATGGGTGGAAAGCCATTCCAGGTGAATACCTCATGAGGATGACTGATAGAATGCCAAAAGTGTGCAAAGCTGTCTTTAAAGCAAAAGTGGCTACTTTGAAGAATCGAAAACATAAAACATATTCTGGGTTATTTAACGTTTTTGTTGACTACATAATTCCATATTTGCTCTGTCATAATTTCGATGTCTTCAGTTAATATACAATGCTGAAAACAATGCTGAAAAACCATTGAATAAGAAAGTGTGTCCAAACTTTTTACTGGTACACACACACACACACACACACACACATATATGTGTGTGTGTGTGTGTGTGTATATATATATATATATATACACACACGTACACACACACACATATGTATTTCAAACACCTTAACAAACACACAGCCACTCCCTGGCAGTGGCAACTACACATGACACTCTTGCATTATGACAGTGAGTTTTGCAGGGACAAAAATCTAATTTTATCAGTTCTCATAATGTCCTGGCAACAAACCCTGAGTTACTGCAGACATGATCGCTCTCTCTCAATCTATCTGTCAGTCTGTGGTGTTGTGTATTATGTGCGCATCAGTGATGCCCTGTCTATGTGTGGTGATGATCATGATACAAACTGGCCTTCATAGTTACAGGAGAACAGAATGGAGTTTGTATCTGATGTTTGAATCTGAAATCAGCGTGTGATGGAGTGTGTGTTTGTGTGTGTGTGGCGCAGACGTGGAGAAAATGCTTCGCTGATTTGTATGGTAATACCGCCTGTTCACGCAGCGGGTTCTGCCTCCTGAAACCATCAGAAAGAGATAGAGAAAAAGAGAGAGAGCAGTGGAGACGTGAGTGGGTCGCAGGTCAGTAATGTCCACAACGGTGAATGTGTGAATGGATGTCTGCTCACCTATATACTGTATGTGTGAGATGAAGTATGGACTACCATAAATCCAATCTTAGCTTCATTATAAGTGTGTTGCATGTGTGAGACGGGGTGCTATATGCTGAAATACATGGCTTCCCTATGGATGCCATATCTTCTTCTCTTTCTTTCCCTGGAGTGGGCTATTTACAAAGTTTGAGTCCTAAGGGAATATCGACCATCTTCTAGCCACCAAATAAACACCTTCTGGTGCCTGTCTTCCTGTCAGTCTGTCTGTCTGTTTTCGGCTCTCCACCTGCGAGATGTGAGCCTCCCACCTCTTTTTCATCTGCAGCTTTGCTCTCCCTGTCTGTTTCCTCACACTCATCTTCTCTCTCTCTCGAGGGCTGAGATTGAATCAGCGCCTTGACCCTCAACACAGCACCTGCGCCTCTTCAAATGACTAACCTGAAGAGGAGGAGGGAAAGAATTATGGGTAGAAAGCGTACTATGGCGCCTTACGTGCACAATAGTTTAATTTCCTGCTTTATTGTGACTGGTTCATTCAGGCCTTTTTAGTTCCTGAAACAGAAACATTCATTACATTGAGCGAATCAGTGAGGGATTGGACTTGTCTCTGGTCAAAGGAAAGAATAAGCACAAATGAGATCTCGTCAGTGTCTCAGTTGTTTCTCCTAGACAGCTACGAGATTGAACTGAGAGCAGATGGAGAGTGTTCTGCTTCTCCTATGAAAAAGACCCTAGCAATGTCATTTCTTCTCTAGAGAGATGAGATCTCAAAAAGGCTGTCATCTTTTTTTCCTAAAACAAGTTTTAAATATTTCTCCTAAAATTAGTAAGTATCTACAAGAAACATAACAGGTCTACGTCTCCTGAGATATGGAAAACACATAAAAAAAATAAAAAAAAAAGTCAATGATATGAATGAATGAATTTATTATAATTATGTATAACTAAATGTATAATAAAAATTTAAAAAACAAAATAACAAAAATAAATACAATTTAAGATGTAAAAATTAACCAATCTGTAATAAAGCACTAAATAAGTAAATATAAATATGTATATACATAATATAACGTATATATACACAGACACACATGTATAATGTATATAAATACACTCACCTAAAGGATTATTAGGAACACCTGTTCAATTTCTCATTAATGCAATTATCTAATCAACCAATCACATGGCAGTTGCTTCAATGCATTTAGGGGTGTGGTCCTGGTCAAGACAATATCCTGAACTCCAAACTGAATGTCAGAATGGGAAAGAAAGGTGATTTAAGCAATTTTGAGCATGGCATGGTTGTTGGTGCCAGACGGGCCGGTCTGAGTATTTCACAATCTGCTCAGTTACTGGGATTTTCACGCACAACCATTTCTAGGGTTTACAAACAATGGTGTGAAAAGGGAAAAACATCCAGTATGCGGCGGTCCTGTGGGCGAAAATGCCTTGTTGATGCTAGAGGTCAGAGGAGAATGGGCCGACTGGGCCAAGCTGATAGAAGAGCAACTTTGACTGAAATAACCACTCGTTACTACCGAGGTATGCAGCAAAGCATTTGTGAAGCCACAACACGCACAACCTTGAGGCGGATGGGCTACAACAGCAGAAGACCCCACCGGGTACCACTCATCTCCACTACAAATAGGAAAAAGATGCTACAATTTGCACAAGCTCACCAAAATTGGACAGTTGAAGACTGGAAAAATGTTGCCTAGTCTGATGAGTCTCGATTTCTGTTGAGACATTCAGATGGTAGAGTCAGAATTTGGCGTAACAGAATGAGAACAGGGATCCATCACGCCTTGTTACCACTGTGGGGGCTGGTGGTGGTGGTGGTGTAATGGTTTGGGGGATGTTTTCTTGGCACACTTTAGGCCCCTTAGTGCCAATTGGGCATCGTTTAAATGCCACGGCCTACCTGAGCATTGTTTCTGACCATGTCCATCCCTTTATGACCACCATGTACCCATCCTCTGATGGCTACTTCCAGCAGGATAATGCACCATGTCACAAGGCTCGAATCATTTCAAATTGGTTTCTTGAACATGACAATGAGTTCACTGTACTAAAATGGCCCCCACAGTCACCAGATCTCAACCCAATAGAGCATCTTTGGGATGTGGTGGAACGGGAGCTTCTTGCCCTGGATGTGCATCCCACAAATCTCCATCAACTGCAAGATGCTATCCTATCAATATGGGCCAACATTTCTAAAGAATGCTTTCAGCACCTTGTTGAATCAATGCCACGTAGAATTAAGGCAGTTCTGAAGGCGAAAGGGGGTCAAACACAGTATTAGTATGGTGTTCCTTATAATCCTTTAGGTGAGTGTATATATAAACATAATAAAAACAGACAAATGCTGTCAAATCGATTAATCACTTCTAACATAAGTTAATTATTTTTTTTTTATTCAAATGTAAAAATTAACCACTCTGTAATAAAATACTAAACAAGTAAATAAATACATATAAACATGTATATACACACACAAACTGTCACAGAGGTTGCGGGAAGGCAAACACAGACGAAGATGAAATCCAAAATGACAGGTTTGATGGTAACTCTGGCAAACAGACGATCAGGTAGCAACAGACAAGGAGTGACTGAAAAGGAAGAACTTATATAGGAACACAAACTAGGTAACGAGCAACACAGCTGAACAGAATTAACTCATAATGAGGTGATCATGGTAACTAAGAAATGGCGGGAAGACATGAGACGTGAAAATAAACTGAATGTCCATGATAACTGAAATAGAACAGGACAGACTGTGACACAAGATCCAGAGATCCAGAGAGCAGAGGATGAGCTGGTGCTACCGAGGGAGGGTTTGCCGAAGCCAAAGGGGTGGAGGGACGGCAAGCAAAGGGCAGCCCGCAAGTCCGTAGCTGAGGCTTGGCTTTATCCGACCCAGGTGGAGCCGACGGTCCAAGGGAGTCCAGCGAGGCCGAATGCTCAGTGGTCGACGCTGGAGTCGAGCGAGGAAGGAGCGTAGGTGCGGGAGCCATGTCGATGGGTCGAGGCGGGACAGAGCGCAACGAGGCTGGAGGCGGAGCCACAGGCTCATATCACCCAGGAGGAGTGGGATCCCAGCAGGTCCACGGTGTTACCCCACCACTGAGAGGAGGATGTGATAACACAGCGGGACTGATGGGAGACAATGATGACTGGGTGACAGGCTTGGCGGAGTTCTGGGAATGAAGAGTGGCACAAACCCCCCCCCAAAAAAACAGTGTCCTTGATGGCAGTTAGTAGAGGTGGCGGGAGAGGGAGGATGGGTGGGATAAATAGGACTGATGAAGATTCAGATACAGGTTCAGATAAGTTCCAGGGATAAAGGGAATTATCTCACCACACAATTAAACTGTCCAATAAGTCCAGCCGGTGCTCGCTCTCAGTGGCGGTTAGGGTGGGTGGGTTTCACTTCCATGCCCCCGAACTCCATGAGGACTCCCAAGGCGATGGACAGTGACGTCAGCTCACACCCCTGGTCGGACTCTCCGTGGTACTTCGGCTCCGGGGCGACGTTATGTTCCGCCTTCCCATCCTCGGGTATAGGCTCACTCGTCGCAGCAGACGGAAGCTTCCAGTCTATGGGGAGCTTAGGCGTCGTTGAACGGGGTAGTGACTGGCAGGGCCGGGTTCTGGATCGGGGCCGTATGCACTCCATACACCGCACGACGGCTTCCCTCCAAATCAGTCCGGTGGTGTCTGGGAGGTGGATGGTGTTGTGGACGTTCGCCCCGATCCAGAACAGGGTCTTGAGGGTTTCGTCCTCCAGAGGGCAGTTGCTGGCCAAAAAACAAAAAGTCTTAATAAATGAAAAATAATCAAGGCTCTCCTGAGCCATGACGATAAATTTAGCCCCATCGTCCATTTAGGCTGGTCTGTTCATCTGTCACAGTGGCTGCGGGAAGGCAAACACAGACGAAGATAATGACAAAATGACATGTTTGATGGTAATTCTGGCAAACAGACGATCAGGTAGCAACACACACTAACCAAGACGGCGAACAGACAAGGAGTGACTGAAAAGGAAGAACTTATATAAGAACCCAAACTAGGTAACGAGCAACACAGCTGAACAGAATTAACTCATAATGAGGTGATCATGGTAACTAAGAAATGGCGGGAATACAAACAAAGGAAGACATGTGACATGAAAATAAACTGAATGTCCATGATAACTGAAATAGAACAGGACAGACTGTGACACACACAGTCCACAAATATTGAACTGAATAATCCAAGACTGAGGTTTGTCTTGAATCAAACAGCAGCACAACTCTGTCCATAAATGCAATCATCATAAATGTTTGTTTTAAAGTTGAGTGATGTCATTTGCGTTCTTAGCTACTAGTGTTTTTTACGATGACATACAGATTTTTTTAAGGAACAACAGGAGCAGTGAAAATACTAATCTTTTGCCATATGTGTGTATGAAAGAGCATCAGCATGCGTTTGCTTAACCTCGGTCTTGTGGTCTTATGGTAGTTACCTTGACAGTCAACAGAGCAAAGTGTTGGCAGAGTAGGACACATTACGCCAGATAGGCCTCATAAAACTGGAGCGCTTGTAAAAGTCACTCGAGTGCGCAATGAGTTCTCCGTCTCAGACACTCCAGCGTTTTGAACCAGGCCTTTCTTCTTACATTAACCATCATCTCTCTCTGACTTTATTCACAGCCTGCTTTCCTCCTTCCCCTCCTCATCTCTCCCTCCGTCTGTAGTGACCCTGTTTCCCCTCGCTCTCCAACAGAAGGTGGTGGTGAATCTCCCGAGACAAACCCAGAAACAATGAATGGAAATGGGACAGTGGCTGAATACATTTGCCACCACTGAAAGAGGGAGAATGAGATGAATAGACACATAGATGGATGGTGTTCATCTTCTGGAGTGCATCTTTTGCCTGTATGACACATCTGTGTGTGTGTGTGTGTGTGTGTGTGTAGCCTCACGTTCACCCAACAGGCTTTGCCATTGATGCAACATAATTATGACAAGCTCTCCGCTGTACATCAGTGTGTGTTTCGTACTGTACGTGCATCGCCACACACACTGATTTATCTGGTGTCCCCCGGCAGGCATCGCCACATTCATCAGTGCAGGATTAGAGAGGCATCAAGCTGAGAGACGGATCGATACTGAAATATATAAATAATCACTAACAACTGACCCAGGATCCGCTGGCGAGGCAACAAGTGGTGAGTGCAGCGCTGCTGTCTGACAGCAGAGGGAGAACAAGAACTGCCCACTGCAAAAACACCCTAAACAAAACATTATTACAAATCAAACACATGCTCAGGACGCAAAAGCAAGCTTTCACACTGATCATTCAAACTAATTCTTTCATGGGTGGACACGCAACAGCTGGCTGAGGGCATGGTTGTGTGTCAGAAAAACCGAGATGAAATAGATGTGTGTGTGTGAGTCTTCGCAGCTGCTTTTCATTGCGGAGAACGAGATAGTTGAGTGGCGTTTTTATGAAGAAAGTCGGTCCACACACACACACACACACACACACACACACACACACACACACACACACACACACACACACACACACACACACACACACACACAGGCACACACTGCACTGGCTGCAGGGCACATGCACAAAAATACAAACACACACACACTGTAGGGTTCGGTTTTTGAAACCAAAAGCTCTGAGATTCAAACCTAATGGAAACCATATTGCTGGAGAAAGCGAGTGTGTTTTCCGTGTGCATTAGTATGTGATTGATGGCTTTTGCATTCTGGTGAACATGTACTTCCATATTCTGTTAATTAAACAGACTCATTTAGTGGGTCTGTATGAATTAATGTCTACACACACACACACACACACACACACACGGTCGTGTGGAATAATATTAGCACTCTAGTGCCGTGGCGCTCACAGCTGTAATTAGTTGAGTACACTACGCTAACTGAACAAACTCACTCGCTCTCTCCATCCACAATGTGGTGAAACTAGAAGAACGCCATTTCCAGGTACATATCTGCATAATTAAACCTGTTACAAATGCATTCAATTTAAGGTCTGGAATTAGATTTGACAGGACTTCTTAATTATTTCTGCCTAAAACGCAATGAGTGGCATTTAAAAATTGCTTTTTTTAAAGCATGATTAAGCTATTTTTGGATAGACATTTTCAGCAAATAGTATTTTACCCAGCACTAAAACACACACACACACACGGAGGTTTTCAATGATGCTGAGGACTTTACATCTACTTTTAGTGTTTTTATAATGATCAAATTAAATTTTGTACCCCTTAAATCTAAACAAAAACACCCTACATTTCATTAAGTCACTATTTAATATTATTGTAATTTGCTTAATGTAGGTGATATCACATTTTAATATTGTTGTGAGATTTGGTACCATAATGAGTAAAACGTGACCCTATCTCTCTCTCTCTCTCTCTCTCTCTCTCTCTCTCTATGGGGACTTTCCATAGACCTAATGATTTATATACTGTACAAACCTACCCATCACAGAAATCTTTCTGCATTTTTATATTTTCAAAAAACTTAATTTAGTATGATATATAAACTGTTTTCCTCATGGGGACCAAAAAATGTCCCCAAAATTTTGTCCCCACAATGCAGTGTTTACAAGGACCACCCACCCCCCACACAAACACACATGCACAACACACACACACACACACACACACACACACACACACACACACACACACACACACACACACACACACACACACACACACACACACACATTAAGTTAGCTATCTGCAGCTAAATTAAAAATACCACACACTCATCCTAATCCAAATGATAAAAATGTGAATAGTAAACAATATTTTGCATATATAAATACATTTTCCTTTGAGGACATCCTCAGAAAGCAGATTTTATAGATTGTAAAACATTTTTCAGCATACTCGTCCAAACTACAAACACGCAGACTCATTCGCACATCCACAAAGAGCCACATCCTAAATACAGCAAGTAAAAACAACACATTGTATCATTATTGTACAAAATTGTCCCATACTTCTCTTAAACAACGTGTTACACTCCCACAGACACATGGTCTGTTAAAGCTACACCGCTTTATGTGTGGAATTCCGAAAGAACACTTTTAGAACAAAGAGAAGAAAATCATTTTCTCTTTCCACAACAGCAAACAGTGTGTGTGTGTGTGTATGTGTGTGTGTGTGTGTATGCGCACTTTTATAATCTTATCACAATCTGCACACTTCATTTGAACAGATATTGGCAAAATCACTATTTTAGTCTTCTAAAGGTCCTGTATATATCTACATATATTGTTAAAACAACAAACATTTTTATATTATGATATAAGAGGATTTAACTTGTGCCAAACCATTTTGACTTTCTTCTTCGGCAGAACACATACGATATGTTGAAGCTCAATGGGGTAAAAACAACATCAGACCCCATTGACTTTTATTATGTAGACAAAGGAGACACGAAGACATCAAATATCTTCTTTTATGTTCCACAAAAGGAACAAAATCATACAGGTTTGGAATGACATGACAGTATGTAAATGATGCCAATTTTCATTTTGGGGTGAACTATGATCTATATTTTGTATTTAGTCTTCAACCACTGGCCTTTTCTTTATCAGTGAAGTGTACTTTCGTCCACATTAAGTGTGTGATTTGTGACACAGGGCCAAAACGGAATTGCAAAATATTCACTTTGTTGCCAAAAACTTTCCCGAACACTCCCGATTCATTGTTTAAACAGAATCAAACTAAGTAATGTTTACATATAGTTGTCTCTGCATATTAATCTGAACTAGGAGAATGTATTTTAGTATCTCCTTTAAGCATAAACCCCAGAAAATAATTGCTTAGATAATTATTATTGTATTGCTAACAGCCATTTTTACAGTAACTGCAAAAGAAATCAAATACTGTATGAGTAAAACATGGCAATGCTTTTTCCTGGCCATGTGATTTTCACATCATATATTGTATCCATATGGACATAACACTCAATTAAACCGCACAGCCGAACAGACTTTACCTAGAGAGAAAAACATTATACCTGCTCAAATGCACAAAAATAGCATTATATCATTCTTGCTCCACGATAGAACAAATAGTTTAGCTCCATAGCTTCTAGAAAAACACCAACCTCCCCGTACACACACCCGCAGGACAGAGAGGTGTGTGTGTGTTGTAGACTCATACTAGCGCAATATTGTTCCAAATGTCAGGGATGAGACACCAACCCCACAGAGACTGCGGGAGCTGTCAGCACACACACGCCTCTCCTCTCTCTTCCTGTCTCACTCTATCACTCCATCTTTCTTTCCCTCCTTTCCTGGATTTTCAACCCATAATGCACAATCTCTCTCTCCATCTCTCTCTCAGTCAGTCAAACTCCTCGTCTCTTCATTTTATAGGTGAGTATTTTTAAAGGCCACAGATTGTGTGCTGGTATATGGCCGATAAGGTCTTATGGGAGATTAGAGCTCATGTCAGTTATTGCTTTTTCCTCCTGCCATAATGAGGCCCGACAAGCTTCAAGAGAATTACGTATAGAGTGTACACACACACACACTCACACACACACTCTCACGCACATACACACAAATTCGGTTTTCATGTTTTGTGGGGACTTTCCATAGACATAATGATTTTTTATACTGTACAAACTGTATATCTTATCCCCTAACCCTAAACCTACCCATTACAGAAAACTTTCTGCATTTTTTTGTCCTCAGTATGTAGGGTTTACATGGACCACACACACACTTGTACATCTGTCTTTATGAGAACATTCAATGACACACTACAATCTCTAGCTTCTTACCCTAACCCTACTAATCACAACTAAGTGCCTAACCAAAACCCTTACCCTAAAACTACCCTAATTATAACCTTATCCCAAAAACAGGGCTTTAAAGTGCCAAAATGTCCTCACTTTACTCTCTTTGTGCTCACTCCGATGATCTAAAACCCAAACCGGTCCTCACAAAGGTCCTCACATTTCCCTCATGGAGACCAAAAAATGTCCCCCAAATCTTGTCCCCATAACATAGTGTTTACCAGGACCACACACACACACACACACACACACACACACACACACACACACGATTCTGGAGTTTTAAAAAAAATATCGCCATGCACATGTTGGAATTTAGTTGATTTTCCACAGATCATTTATTTTAAACAGAAAAATCTATATTTAGACACAAAATTCATGATTTTTTGGAAAAGAAATTTAAATAAATAAATATTAAAAACAAACAAATGATAAAAAAAATAAACAAAAAGGAAAATGCATTATCTCAATATACTGAACCTATACATAAATACTATATTATATAACTAAATTAATAAAAGTAAATGCCAACTAAACCAATACAGTACATAAATATAAAATAATTTCTAAATATAAAATAATATTTAAAAAATCCTATTAAATAAATAAATGTTGGGATTTACAACTGGTACTATACTAAACAAAAGCCCCAACCACACTGAAATCTCACTAGACCAAAGTACTGTACAACAAAAACAGAGTGAGAGAGACTAGGGAAGTTGAGAAATATATGTATGTATATGGATATATATAATATAAATATTAAATCACTCAGTTTTCAAGAAAAAACAAACAAAAATTCATGAAAATACAAAAAATGTGCAAAAAAAGAAAAGAAAAAGCAAACAACCGATCTACAGACTCTTCTGATTCACTGTGATTTCTGACTGATTGCATCTCGTCGCACTGAATTTTCAAGTTCGGGGTAGACAGACGAATTACTGTTGCTTAAAATTTTCTGCCGTTGCGTTTGGTTAGGACACGGTGCTAGTATGGAATGAATGACTAAGTCCCTAAAAAGTTGGGGGTCATGTCTGATCTGCAACAAGTCAGCCAGGACCACCAATGGTGCCCCATGAAAAACAATGCATAACAAGAGCACCAATACAAGAAAACGAAGACTGACGTGATGCTAACGACGACCTCACAGTCACATAAACACAGCACACAACGGTGAGCTTTAATTAATGCCACTGCAGTGACACCGGTGAGAATTTATGTCCGTCTTCCGCTCTGCAGCGCACACAAACACACACATGCGACGGCAGATAAATGCACATGTGCGCAGCATGTGTAACGGTGGTTTAAATTAAGCCGGTTGTAAATCTCGTTTTTGTTAATTAGACAGAAATGAAGGTTTAAGATAAATGTTGCCATGTGCTCTACATCACAGTGTGTGAAATGTGGTGCTCCGGCTTCCTGTTTTAAAAGAGCCGCATATGAGGGCGTGTGTGCGTCTTACAAGGAGGTGTGACATCAAGGGTACGACCGCAATGCCTGGTAAACGGCTCCATCCGGACAGAAATACCCACAGAATGCCACTGACATCGCTGACAGGATCGGCATGTCTCCTTACGGGAATGGAACAACAGATTTTTTTTAAAGGGATATAAAATGAAGTGGGAAACTCCCAGCTAGGGTTTAATTCTGAAGACACACACACACACACACACACACTCACATATGCTTTAGCTGTGGTCTCGGCGTCAAAGGACCTGTTGTTGATTCATGGACTGGGGCGAGAGTGGTTTTTGCTTGGACTAGGGCTGGATATTAACTTTAGACTCAATCCTATAGAGGCTTAACCCCTAAACCCCAACTAACCAAACCCCCCTTTAACCTCAACAAACCTCCCCCCATGACCTTATGCCATCAGTTTCTCTTACAATGACCTCTGACCTTCCCCCTGTGCACACACACACACACACACACATCCTAGCCCGTCTGTTTCTCTCTTCTCCACTACAAGAGTCCCAAATTGGGATCCCATCTGAAAAAACAGGGCGGCTCAGATAAGCGCATCGGCTTTGAATGATGCCGTTACGTTGATTCAGCGTCGATACAACGTTGAAGATAGCCAGGTGCCTGCAGCGTAAGCGGAGATAAGCTAACAATCGCAGACCGGACAAACGTTTGCTTAATGCAAGGCATCACGCTGGAATCTTGCTGGCCTAAACGTTTTTAACCAGATAAAAAGAAGCTAGGCTGGAAAAGTGGGGTGCTTTTAAAAGCGGCGAATGGCACAATGATAAAGTGCGTGCGAGTTTTGTGTGTGTGTGTGTGTGTGTGTGTGTGTGCGTGCGTGTGCGTGCGCAGAAAGGCAAGAATTTTTTTTGAAAAAGGGACTTAATGACGGCAATCACTGTAAAGAAGGTGCGAATTGGAACTGGCAGCAAGATCAAATCAAAACGCCACAGGAGAGAAGGAACGAGAGAGAAAGAGAGAGAGAGAGGGAGAGAAAGAGAGGGAGAGAAAGAGAAAGAGAGAGAGAAAGAGAGAGAGAGAGAGCTATGTACTGTCTTTAAGAAAGGGACAGAGAGAACAAAGAAGAAAGGAAGGACAGGAAACCACTGCAAACTACAATGAATCATGAGAAACAAACAGACAGAAAATCAGATGAAAAAGTAAGACCTTTACAAGTAGAGTTCACCCAAAAATGAAAACTGGCTAATGATTTACTTCATATGAGTAGATTTGGAAGGACAATGTTTGGATCATGCGTCTTATTTAAACCAAGGCAGATTATTCACTTTAAAACGAAAATTAATATGTGGAACAGAAAAGGAGTGATCACTTATCACGTTAAAATGAATACATTTTAAATAAATAAATGACAATATACACAACCTATACATAAATAAGTAAAATATATGAATAAAAATAATAAGCATAAATAAAAAAATAAATATCTTTAAAAATAAAAAATTATAAATATATATTTTGTCCCCTCAAAGTCTGCTTATTTTTCATTTCAGTAAAAGTATTCAAGAAAACTTGTAAAACTGATTAATTAATGAATATGACATAGAAAAATATATAGTAAATTTCAGGGGATATTTTCGTCAAAAGGCAAAAACTACAATACAACAAAAACTTTGTTGCACTTTGTTGCAAAATTGCACTTGTAAATGATCAGGGAAGTTATTAGTGGAGACCTACATGATTTTTTTTTTAATATATAAAATGAATAACTGCTGTGTCATCTCAGAATGACATAAAATCCCTTTGGTTCTCACGTTGTATAGGGACGTGCAAATGTGATTTGATAGGAGCGTCAGAGTGGAACATTTCCAGTGAAGGGAGTTGTACAGCTCTAGGACGAGGGCGAGTAAATTAAGATTGAGGATTTCTTTTTGGGTGAACCATTCCTTAAAATAAGTCCAAATGTAACAGAGAGGCCTAGATGAGAGTGAAAGAAAGAGAACAAACGGGCAGGGAGGTTAAAGCCAAAGTCAATTGAACAACTAATGTGAATCGATCAGTTTCCTCTGCCATGCTCTTAGGGGAGGGAATGACATTTTACTGGCATATTTTATTATTGAGAGGAGAAAGAGCAGCTCCTTCTCAACTACTGCACTCACACCACGCTGACTGCTGGGCTTTTCCGGGGGAAAAAAAGACGAAACTAGGTGTGTTTGTCTGTCAATGTGTGCGTGTGTGTCTGTGTGTGTAGTAGATATTAGAATTATTTATTACGACTGAGTGAAATCTGGTAGCCCTCAGAGCCAGCCTGGAGCGAAGACGAGAGGAATGATGGGGGGTGTCTGGGTGCGAATAGAGCTCAATTAAAAATTAAAGCCCTTTAAAACGAGATCCACCCTGCTGCCAGGGGCATCGCTCCCAGAGGACGAGAGAGAGAGAGACAGAGAGAGAGAGACAGAGAGAGAGAGAGCAAAAATCTTTTAGTTCCCCTTCATATAGTTTTTTCCTCCAATGGTTAGTCAATAAGGCCTGTACACACAGTATGGAAGCTCAAACCTGCAGAAAAAAAGTGTGTGTATGTGTGTGTGTGTGTTAACGTGAAAACTAAAGTTTGAAGGAGATGCCGTAAAGACGAGCAAGAGAGAAAGTAAAAGAGATGGTAAAGAAGAGACAAAGGCAGAAGAAAATGGAGGAGAGAAATATTTGTGAATGCACGCATATTCAAGGATGAATGCTTCAAAGACAACACAGATAATAATCCCTCACACACACTCTCACAGGTGCTCGCACACACAAACAGAGAAAATGAGAGAAGACGTACGTTCACAAACACCACCACTCACTCTCTGTCGTGTGTGATCAAGTGAGAAATTAAATTTTTCTGATGAAAAACTTGTCATCCTTTCCCCTACTCCCCCCTTTTAATTTATTCACTTGTTTATCAAACGTTTGTTTCACTGGCACAGAAAAATGAAAGCCACGCAGCCGTGTGGACTATGTAATGGAGATACTCCGATTATCAATAGCAGTTAAAGTTAAAGCTGGAATACTCTAGGAACTGATTTTAAAACTCCAGGCATCACGTGCAGACTTTGCAAATGGTTACGGAGAAAAACTGGGTATCATACAGTAAACGACTGAGGATCAGACACTACCAGACTTTCAAATCATTCAGAAACACCGCGCCTCGTTGCTGGAAGACGCATGACAGATGAAACAAACATGGATGTGCGGGATAGGGCGTAATTTGCAGGTGGGACGGGTGGGACATGTCCCCCACCACTTTTTGAAACATTATGATGTACCTAATACAAATAAATAAAACATCTCCTGTTAACTAGCAGAGCATTCATTTAGTTTGTTATTAAATAAGAGACTAAGAGCTAAAATGTGTTGTTTTTGAAATCAAGCTGAGCGCTCGTTGCCGCTGCTATCAGTTGCATGGATACAATATATGGATAGTGATATGGATAGTCTTCACTCGGACGCGCTCTTCAAGCTATCGCCGTTGCGGAGACTCTCTATTCGTTCCAGTGAAATCACAAAACAAAATGTACACAAACGTGTCCCTGCTTGATATAGACTGTAACCACTGATGAACATATTTGGTTTTGATGAGAAAAAAAAAAAAAAAAAAGTGCGGATAAGAACCCAGAACCTCTGACATGCTTGGCAAAAGTTTTAACCACAAGACCATTAAAGTACACAAGCGAAATCGCGGATCTGTGCATTCATTCACGTGGAAATTCTCGGCGCTAACAATATTAGTAGATTTCATCAAAAGACTGATTAAACCCAATGTAACGTTACTATTGAAATTGATTTCTAGACATCGTAATGTTATTTTTTTCCTAAAATTGTTATCGTACATATGCCCCCCTGTAGCCTGTAGACAATCAAAAGGATGTGACATTTACGCTCCCAAGAGCCTCTCTTCCGTTCAATGACACATGAAGCGAATGCTTATACAATGTTCAGGAAAATGCAGAAAGAGAGATTCCGTACTGTAATATCAATGTGTCATGCAAAGAAAATAGATTCATTTAAACATAGTAGTCTCACATAGCCAGATCTAATCAAACTATCATAACACTAATTTTAATTACCTTTTTTAATGATCAGATGCTTTCTTAACTGCCGTTTTCTCACTGCTGTCATTTCTGTTGTGTGTTTATTTTGTTATTGAGAGGAAAGTGTGCAGCAAATATTTATATATTCATCTAAACGTCGCTCTCAGAAGCGCCTGGATGCTTGTTAACAGTATCTCACAGCAAAGGTATTTCGAACTTCTTTTTACCCCTAAGCGAAGAAATAAAAATAAACTTTGCCGTGAGGATATCCAGGCAATGAAACACATTCAGTCTCTTGTACGTTACGCGTGCACGAGTGCGTTTAGTAAATATCTAATCTGCAGTTCACTTAACGGCCACCGGTGTCGCTAATAACAAGGTTTCTGAATTCTAAATATAGCCACTTTAAATAAAGTCCAAAACTGCAGTTTATACTGAACCTTCAAAATGTACCCATGGTGTTCAAAAAACGTATTTGAACCGAATGTTCTATGTCAAAAGTGCAGTCTAGGTTTTTGAAGCAGAGCCTAAGTGTGTATTAAGTGGCTCAGTTACCCCTTTTCAGCAATCTTGCCTGGCAGCAGCAGTGCACAAAACGTTACCCGTCGTCTCTGCAGATTACAACCGTCTCACTGCGCATCTTTCTTCCTCCCCCCGACACACACACACAAGTGAACATATGCAAGGATCCATGGAAAACAGCAGTGGATCTTGCACTTGTGAGTGTGTTCTGCTCTCGTTTCATTTCGCAAGGCATTGTTACCCTGGTAACAGCCACAGCACATTTTTTAGTTCAGTGTCCTTAAACATGAAGAGCACTTCACTTGGTATAGGGAACTGAGGTGTATTGACGTAAATCTTTGAATGTGATGTTTGTGTGTTTGTCTATCTGAGGCATTTAAATATCGACCATGCACGTCACAGCCTACAGTAACTGTCGCTCTCACGCATCAGAGAGAGAGACAAAGTGTGTGTGAAACCGGTTTTGGTCCTGGTTAACCTACACTGTCAGCATCTTACCAACACCATCATACTCAGACCAAAATGGACAGGAACACGATGTGTCCTCTATTAACTCTTCTGAGGCAAAGTGTACGAGAGGGATCTGAAGAGATGGCCCTAGAGTGGTCTCAAGGTATACTAAATTCATTGTGAATAAGCCCCTGTTTACACTTGGTATTAAGATGCGTTTTGGTTGATCGGATCACAAGAAGACAAGGGAGAAACCTTCCCGTTTACACCTGGTGTTTTAATCCGACTCTTTTGTCCACTTTTAACCCACTTCTGATTTTTGTGAAGTAGAGGGTCTATGGGCAGATTGAGCTTTTTCGATCTAATGGACAAAATAAGCTCAGGCAATTTACATATGAACGAACACGGAGACGATGGAAAAACATATAGAAAGCAGGTTTCGTTTCTGCTCTGACAGCCGCAAAATCATGCTGAACGCTGTGAGTGTGTGTTAGAAATCAGGAATGGTGAGAGAACATTGTGCTTGGTACGTTTTTCGTCTTCAAACCAAACTTGGGTCTCCAGCCAACAAAGTTTAAATGTTTACGCATGTGGTGGATTTTTAATAAATAAGATAGTAAACACATTTTTTAGAGCTAACCTGTGTTAAACTTCTAACCTGAATCTAACCTGTGTTAAACTTCTAACCTTAATTCAACCTGTTAAACTTTTAACCTGACTTCTCCTTTGGGTCTAACATTATGACAAACTTTTACCTGACTTTCTCTTCTAGGTCTAACAATATAACAAACTAAATTTTACTTCTTCTTTTAAGTCAGGTCTTACTAACCTTTTGATAAAGGTTGAACACAATGTCACCAAAACATTGCTCTTTGCCTGCATTATGTCATGATATATATTGAGTAATCAACTGACTGTTAACCCTTTACAATGTTTTTTTGATGATTTTGCTTATGCCAGTAACAGAAGGGTAAAGAAGGGAGGGGCTTGCTTTACCAATTGAACCAATCATACTGATAGAAGGTGACATGTTATTCACGCTGATTTTATTTTGATGTGTCTGTCTTTGTCCTATAAAACCTGATGTATTCTTTTGCTTGGGTGAGATTCTCTGAGAATTGCTCGAGTACTCTCCAGGCCGTAAATAAAGAACTCAAAGGACATTTGCTGAAGTCTGTCTGTCAATTTCTGCTGCGCAGCAGGTGAGATAGTTTAGAGAAATAGATTATATATTGAAGCGTCAATTGGAGACGTTAGGGATCGTCAAATGGAGACGGCCCCGGTAGACTTAGGTCAGATGAGATAGGACTTAGTTAGGTTTAGGGAAAAATCTACGACACACATCAGGTCAGTAGGAGGAGAGTAGACGGTCTTTTGTGGCTGTTTGAACACATTCGACCACATTAGCGTTTACACTACGAAATCAATCCAGTTGAATGTGTTTTCAACTACCTCTGGAAGTGGAAAGTGGACAAGTTCAAAACTTTTATACCCCGTTTACACCTGTATTTAGCATCATCCACTTGTGATCCGATCGACCAAAATGCATCTTAATACCAAGAGTAAACAGGACCAAAAAGAGGTGAGTGTTTTTAAAGAACAACTATTCACTCAATTTGCTAGAATTCATAGAATTAAATCTTTAAAGAATATTTAGAGTTTTGTTTGAGGTACTAGGTACCCAAAAAAACTGATAACCAAGACCAAAACTGTATACGCCAAAGCTGTTATGTTGTAAATGTTCTGCAAAAAGAAAAATATAGTAATTAAAGAATACTTACATTCAAGATTTGTAAGTTATACAAACTCAGTGTTTCCCCTACCATTATATAAGGGGGGCGCCCCGCCCTCCTAACGGCTCCCCCCGCCCCCCTTGGAGGTCAAGTAAATTTGATTTGATTTTCTTTATAGCGACATATTACAATTTGTTATTTTATAAAAAAAAAAAAACTAAATGGCCCTTAAGTAATATGTTATTTATCTTATTTCCACGATGGCATGTCTTTTCTGTCTGTGTTTACAATTATCCCAATGAGTGCGCACACTCACACACAAACAAACACTTGCGTCACATACAGTTGAGCACTAGCGGACAGAGAGCGCGCGGCTGGAAATGTGTCGCTGAACTGAAGATGGCAACACTCGCTCTACTGCGAGTAGCAGCCGGAGTAGCTCTCCTGCTCCAAGTCTAACGCCCGTTTCACATATATTTCGTTTGCGGTGAGTATTTTTTTTCCGTACCCATAACAAAGCTTTCACACTGCACGAGGATGCAGTCCGTCGATGATCGATCTGTTCCAGTTGCGGTGCGTATACGGCAGTGCAGAGATCGTTTCTGCACCGAGTCTATTTCTGCTGTGCTGCAAACGCTGAATTAAAGTGACAGGCAGCGCATGTTTCGTGGTCAAAATGAACACCGATTGACCTGAAAATGTAGTAATTTCACCATAAGTGCGATTAATTAAATAAAATGTAGTAATCTCACCATAAATTTATTTAATTAATTACTACTTTTTTCACTTTAAGACTGAGTTAAAGCAAGGAAAACTACAATTTACCTCAACAAGGCGACATAATGAACAACACTCGTCTTATTCGTGGAGGTGGAAAAACAAACTCTTTGTGACATGCAAGATTTATTGTATTAAAATTTAAATACAAAAGATTTTAATATAAGTACATGGTTAAATATTTTACCACTTGCTTGAGCAACTTAATATATAATTATATAGAAGTAATGTATTGAATAATACATTGTTTAAATTGTGTTTACGTGAACGCGCGTTCACAGCAGTGGTGCGTCTGACAGGATTATTCTCTCCAATAAATGCATCATAGAAATAAAAACTTCTCATAAAAAAAGCCCATTTAAAATTTATATATATATATTGGTTAGTATTTATAAATCTTTTTTTAGTTGTTAGTTAAAAAATAAAACTATTTAAGCTCTGGTCCATTAATATTAACAAATACTTCTATAAATTTAACAAAGGTTATTTGCAAAAGTCAATTTTAAAAATATTTAAATATGTTTATTTATTTTTTAAAGAGATATCTTATGTTAACATTTTTTAACTTTTACAAACCATTACCCTCCCAGACAACCAATTTATGTGACAGATAGATAGATAGATAGATAGATAGATAGATAGATAGATAGATAGATAGATAGATAGATAGATAGATAGATAGATAGATAGATAGATAGATAGATAGATAGATAGATAGATAGATAGATAGATAGATAGATAGATAGATAGATAGATAGCGTCTGTGTCAATTTTCCCCAAACCAACCCCCCCCCCAAACCTGTAAACCTAGGGGAAACTTGTTGCTCATAAACAGAGGAAAACCTGAAAACCATACTTGAGTAAAAGTACAGATACCTTACACCAAAAATTACTTCATTACAAGTTACAAGTCACTAATTCCAATAAGACTTGAGTAAAAGTCTTGAAGAATCTGATTTTAACAGTACGCAAGTATTTTACTCGTACTGATATAGGCACAAAGATGCACTAGTCCTCAAAGCCTAAGAGACACGCAACAAAAGAAAGACAGGCAACAGTTGAATTGAATTGTGAGGAGAACAATTGCATGTTTATTTTCTAAAATCAATTTAAAGTAAACCCCTCAATATCGCAATAAATCCAAGTCGACACAAAGCCTCCGTATACAAACACTCAATCCTCAGTTAAGCTCAAGCGATCAAAAAGGGCACAAGTAAACCAATATCTTTCAAAAAACATAACAGATAAATAATGTTAAGTAAAATCAAAGGCTACTTGCACTGGACGTGCTGGTCACGACCTCATCATCGGCTGCAGTCATGTCCTAATCTATGAAACTATTGACAATTACCTGCTAATGCACTCACATTCATGTAAAGGTGTACCTTCAATGCCCTGTAGATGCCGATACCGCTTCGAAATATCAAAATAAACTGCTACAGAAGTGCGACAGGATGCAAAATATAACAAGTAATTGCATTACTCATGACACATGTGAGTAAAGAGTACACACATAAGAGTACATACTCAGTAAAACTACAATGTAGCCAAAAAGATACAGTAACTGGGGTCTGAGTACCAACAGAGGGGGCCAAAAAGGGGTTCTAGAAAGTTACATTTGAATTAAGTATGTAAATTCAAGTATGTTAAAATCTTTCTCTTTTTAAACATTTAACAGTACAGATAATACATTCCAGATAATATTTTAACACTGTATTTTAAATTAATTAAATGAACACATAAAATGGCAATTAATAAATATTTATAAAACTTAATAATCACATTTTTTACAGTATAAATAAATTTGCTCTGTTTTAGGAAGCGGGTTCCAAAAGAATGTTCTCTCAGAGATGCCATAGAAGAACCCGGTTCCCCAAAGAACGTTCAGTGAACAGTTCTTAGAAGAACACTTTTTTTTTCTTAGTGTGAGAAACATTTGAATGATCTGAAGAACCTTTTGTGCAATGGCAAGGTTCCATGGGTGTTAAAGTGTTGGTGATTCAACAGTTAACGATAGCTGTTGACTTTCATTATAGGAAAAATTAAATGGAAGTCAATGGTACAATCAACTGTCTGGTTACCAACATTCTTTAAAATATCTCCTTTTGTGTTCAACAGAAGAAAGAAACTCGTACAGGTTTGGAACAACATGACAGAGTAAATGATGACAGAATTTTAATTTTGGGGTGAACTATCCCTTTAAAGGTTCTTTATGGAACCACTGATGTCAGTAAATAACCTTTATTTTTAAGAGCGTTCTTCGCAAAAGGTTAATCATATTTGGAGTTCTTATCATCAAAATGTTTAAAAAATCCCAGCATTTGGGTAAGTTGCTAATAGAAAGTTGGATAAAGGGGGAACAAACACACTGTGGGTGCTACTTGGCCAGAACAAACCAAAAATTGGACCAAACTTTACACCGACAGTTAAAAACCTGGCTTTGCGAGAAGCATGAAGTGCCAGCTCTAAACAGAGCTCTTCTGTACATCTCCTCATTTTTGCATTCTTGCTTTAAATAAACATCATGTGTCTCAGGAACACACTTCAAGCCATAACCTGTTTTCCGGCGTCTTTGTTGTCTTTCATTCAAACCGTCTACCCTGCCAAACACGTGTCTGTCTATTATTCCCACGCCCACGTTCTCCCAGCATGCATCAGGCCCTGTTGCAGTGGGTGACTATGCAAACATACGCCCCCCGCATAGCGCCACACTTCAGACTGCGTTTCGCCACTCTATAAACAGTGGGTGAACGGAGGCGGGGCCTGGGTTTTTGACGGACAGCTGCGTAGGCTGCGGCCTAAGACATGTTAAAGACCGCTGGGCAGCAATAGAGCTCGTTGACACGCTGATTGGTGGGATGTTGTCGTTAAGTGGCGGTATATGTGTGTGTAGGTGGACGGCTCCATGTCCGACATGCTGCTCCTGTTTAGATTGGACAAGCCTAACACCCACAACATCCATGCCTGTCACTCTCCGCTCCCACTCCGGCCACAAGGCCTCACGAACAGGAAAAATCCCCTCTTGCGCCCCCTGTCAGCCGATAGATCAAGTCTGATTGACATCTTGTTTAAATGAGTTATAGAGCAGTCTTGCTCCATTGATCAGTAGACATTAAAACCACTAATCAATAGCTGGTCGTGGTGAAGAGAATGATGAGGGTTTTTTACCCAGCTTTACCAGTTCCTCAAAGGTCTCTAAGGTCACTCATGGAGTCATAACAACTACTTAAGCCATCAATCACATATTGAACGGCTGTTAAAAGCCAACAGCCAACATCACCCATCGTCCTTCTCTGCCCTGATCCCAGCTGGGATGATCTAATGGACATATACACATGATATATGACAGCCAGATTTATCAACCAATCAGTGACATGTCTGTGCTTTATGTAAGCCAATCAGAATGATTTATCAAGCCATTACTCACCGCTTAGTTATGCATCAGCTTAAAACAGAGGTCATTTATATGCGTTTTATATTACATAAAATACATACACACACTGAACCGTGACAGTTCAAGACAAATACATGTACCATTACACCACTAATATATACTGTGTATAATACAATATGTATATTATATTTAAAATATCATGATTACAAAAAAGATCTTTAAATATACACAGTCATATTATTTTTATATAAGATACATTACATATACAATATATTTTTATGAATATATATCTTATTTCATATTAAAATATTTAAAAATGTTGTTTTTAATCATTGTTATTTAAATCAATGGTATTGAATATTTGCAGCTGAATATTGTAGCTCTGAGAGTGAGACATGAAAATACCCAGACTAATCTCTAAAGGGAACGAGGGAACTAATTAAGAACCTGCACATAAAATCTCTACTCGTTTTCATGATCTGTCTATTTACATCTGTCTATTTACATCAGTTTAATTCGGAAAATAAAGTGTGAGAGGCAAATCATCCCCTTATGGTCTTTTCTTTCACCCGGCACCTTATCTTCTTGGTTTAAAAACAGAGCGTGACTTTTCTCCTCAAATGCTCGAAATGCAGTGAGAGGAATTGACATCTTAACACAAAGAGCAAAATAAACAGAATAACCCTCATCGTTATAATTATCTACTGCCCTGAGGCTCAACTATGAATTATTCATTTAGTAGGTAATTAAATGCATGTGTGAGGGGTGCAGTGACAGTACGTCGCAGCGACGTAACATTGATATGTGACGTTAAGGAAATAAATCTTTGTTTCCTGCAATCACACCCAACAGTCAGCTCCACGCAGCAAGGGGAAATCTGAATTATTCTCATTGTTCACAATTGTATTCACGTACAATAGCACCGAATATTTATGACTACCAAGTTTCATATCTTTGCAGAATAAGCCAAGCTATTCGGGTCTTGATTGCTAATATTATGGAAAAATTGTGGTCTATTACAGCCAGACAAAAGGTCACATGGGCCTCTTTTCGTGGTTTAATGCTTTGGTTGAGTCTTCACCACACATATATGACATAACGTCATCTCGCTCAGTCCACGGTGTCCAATACCATAACTCAGAAATATTACCATTAGTCACTACTTTTATATTGTCCTCAATAAAAGAAAGAGTATGTGAATAGAGAGCCTATTACGTTCAGACGTGTGTATGTGTGCGTATCCAAGACCACTAATATCACGGTCTGGTCTGTACTGTAATAACATTACACTCCATTCACTTTATTACACATTACAGGGATTGTGGTCAGATTCATTTTGCCCTAATGGCATTTGGTGGGTTTACTAATCAGTCTCTAGGGAAGATTGTGTCTTCTGATCTCCTAGTACACACACACACACACACACACACACACACAGCATCGGTACAAATCATGCCATCAACAACATGGAGAATCTTGCATCAGACCAGCCGAAGCATTAAAATTCTCCAGGGGCCGTTGCACCAGCTGTGTGTAAGTTACAAACTAGCCTAGATTTGATGTAAATGGGAACTAAGTTACAACTTACACTCAACTAAATATTTTGCATTGCACCATTAAACTTATTTGAAGCATAACTTGTATATACTTAATATTTACGAAAGCCTCCGCTCAGGAGTTTAGGAGTGAAATGAACCAGGGTCTTTTAAAAACTGTATATGTTGAAGTCTATTTTTAAAAGTATGATTTCTAGACCTGTCATGTACATTAATAAAATCTTAAAACTCCATGGACATTTTTTTATAACGGAGATAGTATATTTATGTAGTTATAAGCTCTAAAATATTTTATAGAGAAAGAAATTGTGAGAAAAAAAATTCTTAATTTTTTTTACCCTTTATCTTTTTCCAGTAAATCATCAACAACTGGAAACCGAATGTAAATTCATTGGTTAAAAAAGTAAGAATTATGAGAAAAGATCTTAAAACTTCTGGAATCCTGTAGTTTCATTTACAAAACCTAGGATGTCTGGCCTTTGAATATTTTTGTGGACAACGGGGGCCTTGGAGTCTACAAGGTTGAGAACCACTGATCTATCAGGACTTAAAATCTTCAAACAAAACAAGTTTGCTTTTCTAGCTAATTACATTTACTGATGCAGTCGTCAATCCCAAACACTGACAGTGTGAACGTAGCCTAAAGTGATCAGCTGTGATTTTCATCACGTTTTTCTTGACTTATAATTTGACCGCACAGCCAAAAAAGTGAACATCTATTTCTAATGGAATTTATTGATTGATAAAATTAAAATTAAATATCCCCAAAATGAAGGATGCCACTTGCTAAATGAAACATTCATGCAACATAAGGAAGCCAAATGATGAACACAATGCTACTGTTAAGTGTTTATAGTTATGTATAATATGTACTGCTTCACATGCCTTTTTTGCATAGTAGGGAGTTTACACCTAAGTCAGGGCAGACGCCATATTGAATTTTACATGGAAAAATACTATGGAAGTCAATGGGGTCCATAAACTGTTTGGTTACCAGCATTCTCCAAAATATCATCTCTTGTGTTCAACAGGAAATAAAGTCATACAGGTTTGGAACAACATGAGGCTGATTAAATGATGACAGAATTAAACATTTTCGGTGAACTATCCCTTTAAAGTCTTGCACTATATAAAGATCGTAAGGTTCAAAAACTCACAACTTCCAAAACTGTTTTATGGAATTTTTGTCAGGAATCTGCATTACCCTGACTAAGGTCTATACAGTATATACTGTGCAGTATGCAGTAAACTAGTATTCGAGTCTAAACATTGTGCATTTCATGCCAGAATCAAGTTCAATAGAATTTCACTGGCGGTAAGTCTGGAAAGGCTTAGAGCACCTTCACACCTTCCACAGTAACCACAGCGCATACCTTCATTACCCACACACGTATCTAATGAACGAGAAGGTGTAAGATGATAATTGCAGCTGCATTCCAAAATTAAAAAAGGATGTGGCATGTCAAATCTCTCTTACATGAAACTCAAGGACCCACATAAACATTTGCAATAACAAAACAAGTCTCCACATGCACACAAATGTATCTCACCATGAACAATTGGAAACACGAACACATAGAGGGCAACAAGCTCAAGGTTGAGCACCCTAGGGGCTCTTGGGTGGGTCTGAGACTCAAGACGGCTAATGTTCTTGGCTCTAAATCTTCATTACCGATTCCACCAACAAACCCTCACAGCCCTCGGTCCAGCTGGGTCTCCCGTACCGACAGACTGGCAGACTTTAAGATGCCCAGGTGGCACAGGAAGCCCTGGAAGGATGCCTAGCTGAGCGGACACGCACAAATACACACATTACCGACACAGCGATTATAATACATTTTGCACACAAACACAAACCAAAGCGCCGCACCACCTTAGCGCAATTAGCGCAGCACACATTGCTCGAGGCGCGAGAGGAAATGAGTTTTTTTGGGAGGCGTGGGGAAGATGGGGGAAAGGAGAGAGGGAGTGCAGGAGGATTAGGTAGGCGGTGGGGGTTATGCTTGGAGGAGGAAATATAATGCATGGTATGGTAGTATGTACTCAGTAAGGTAATCTCTTGGCGCCCGTAAAAGAAAAAAAAAACTCTCCAATCCTCACACGTACCTGACTCCATCTAGTGATCACGCTTCCCGGCCCTCACGTCGCATCTCTCTCACTGTCACGCCTAATTACAGGGGAAAACGGGATGATGACAAAGCAAAATGCATTATAAAAGCGAGCTGCACTTAAACAGGCTAATTAACTACTGTCAGCAGCCTTTTACACATGCGACAAAGCGCCGGGTTTAATGGGATTTAATTAAAATTTATCAAAAGGCAGTTCATTACAAACACTGTTTCCACATTATGAATCATACAAATTTCAACAAATAAATGTGTCACGGAAAGGACGCATAGTTATTTATGACGTGTAATACCGGCACACTGTGCAAGGAACTCTTCCAAATCCAGAGTGAGATTTTGGGTTAGGACAGCTACTGTCAAACTATCACTGACACATCTGCCCAAACCGTTAAATGATCTTATGGGTTATCCGAGTACATATGAGATCTTGCACTCACTATCTCTGCAACTCAGATGCTCAACCCAAATCTTATACATGCTTTAAATCCACTTTTAAAGGAACAGATCACACAAAATTCTGTTGTCGTTTACTTACACTCATGTTCAGGGCCTGTGTCATGAACAGTCGAGTGTGCCTTGGACCCCCATAGGGTAGCCATTTGTAATGCCTGATTAAACAAAAACAAAAAAAATCATATCATTTGCATTGGTTATTGGATAAGCTACAAGGCTAACTGCTAGTATGCTGAGTGGCCATCTTGCAAATCAGAAGCTAACAAAAAAACAACACTAAAAAACGATTAATTTCACAACCTATAGCGTCAGTTATATAAGACTATCCACTAGATACCATTTAAAGGTTTAGAGTCACCAAAGAAGCATTAAATTGATCATAAGTGACAGTAAAAACATGTATAATGTGACAAAAGATTTCGGTTTCAATAATGATCATGTGACTCTAAAGACTGTAGTAATGATGCTGAAAATTTAGCTTTGCATCACAGGTATATATTACATTTTTAAATATATTAAAATAGAAAACAGTTATTTTAAACTGTACTAATATTTCACAATATTACTGTTTTACTGTATCTTTTATCAAATAAATGCAGCCTTAATGAGCATAATAAGAGACATAAAAAATCGTGGCGATAACAAATTTATGAGCAGTAGTATATGTAAAAGATACTAATGGACATATAACAGTTCAGACGACAACACGACATAGCATCATAAAGTGATTTTCTGAGTTTTCTAATCAGGCACTGGATAGAGTACGCATTACATTAAGCTAACATATACATCATTAAAGTAGCAGTAACCCTTTTGAAAAGATCTATAGTATGATACGCAGGGCTACACACATATGTGTACAAAGGAAAAAATATATTCTATAGACATGAGTGACAATGAGCTGAGACGTGTTTGGCACATGGTACTCGCAGCTCGTTTTATATCCTACTGAAATGAGGGAATGTCTGCTGGCCTTGTGCTGTGAGGACCCTGGTGTTCAGCTTACTTTGGCAGTATTGGGGTGCGCAGCCTGAGGCTTTGGAGGCCCCTGGCAGTCCGAGGTCCTGGGGCGTTGGGCCCACTGGCTCGATCCGTAATCCAGCTTTGCACATGTTCAAAACCCTATGACTGACTTTCTGCTGGAACACAAAAGATGTTTAGAAGAATGTTTTGAAGAATATTTGTCATTGAATTATTCATACAACAGATCGCTGATTCATCCAGTAATGAAACAAGTGAAGTATTTAATTATGAGTGAGTCATTGAATCATTCATTGTTTAAAAAAAAAAAGCAATTCATTCAGATTAATTAAACATTTACAGTAGGCTGCAGCAATTAACATTTAGTCAAAACCTCTGGTAAATTACGTTATTTTGTTTAGTTCGGAATCGTGATCTCCGTTTGAAACAAAAAAATCGTCATGCAGTAATCCCACAACACATTTCAGCAACCGACTAATTACTCACAACTGTAGTAAAACATAAATATGCCAATAAAATGAAAGTGGCGAGCAAGTAATGACTGAGTATGAGTCAGTAATGGCTGTCCTAATGAAAAGTATTGGCTGGGGAAGAGAAAGGAAAAGTCATTAGTGTTTTTCACAAGTAAGAATGGAGGGAGGGCCTGACATTTGACAGTCTCCTCTCTGTCTTACACTTTCCCTCTGTCCTGTTGTGTCCTGATGGCAGATGGATACTGCATGACAACAAGGTTATGAGGTCACAACCACACGGGGGGGGCATGTGTGCGTGCACTTGTGTGTGTGTGTATCCCTGCCAGTCGGGTACATGGATGAATGTGAGCATTACATGTGTCAGCAGACGGGTGACAGCACGGCATTCATTAATAAAAACAAAAAGAGTTTAGCTCCAGTAGTGCAGTAGAGGGGCTCGAAAAGGGGGCGCACGGAAAAATGGGAGGGATAGGTTTCACAGACAGGCCTGAGTGTTCAATACTGACACGGTTGTGAGCTTTCTCTATCACTCTCCCTCTCCTTTTCTTGCTCCCTGACAGAGCCAACAAAGAGCTCACACTCCAGTCTATGCTGAGGTAAGCCAGATCATAATGAAGCTGAGGTCTCAAAGGGGATTCCCTTGTGTGGTGGCAAATCTTAGTCTGTGTGTGAGCGTGTGTGTGTGTGCAGCTACACACTATGAAAGTATGTACCCCTGAATATTATGTCTCCAGAAGTGCGTTCAAACATCTTGGAGTGTTTAGTAGCTATCCAAACTCTCTCTCTCCATCTCCATCTGTCTGTTCACTGTTGAAAGGAGCAGGTTTTCCTATCAGGCTACTCAACTAGTAAGCCTACTTTAGTCACTCATTGCTATACTAGTACACCAACTAGACCAGTACCAAAAATACATTCCAGTGATAGGTCGCCAAAAAAGGAGAAGTCTGTCATTTACTCTACCGTTTTTGTCCATGCAATGAAAATCAAAGGCAGGGCTAAACAATTAATCTTAATAAAACCGAAATCCCGATGTGGCTCAGCGCCATCCTTTGTGATTTGATAACTGCGCTGTGTTCTTTTACACGCAAGCAGCTCGTGATCTGGTGTTTTCAGCGTATCAGACTAATCTCTGCATCTGCTCTGAGTTTGGGTCGCTTATAAAGTACATTTGGGAAGGCAACATGCGCCAACCATCTTCCCACAATTTTAATGAGAAACGCTTATAAATTGGTTGTCAAAGAAGAAAAGCTTTTAAGGGCTCTCTGCGGTTTTCCTCCAAAATACAAGCTTGATGGTGTAATATTTGAAAGAAAATTAAGACAGCTGTAAATATTTCTATTGGAATTTTACAGCTGTATTACAAAAAAATCATATAAATAAATTAAAGTGCTGTAAAATTGATTAATCGCATCTAACATAAAAGTTTGTTAATATATATACAAATATGTCTGTGTGTGTATACTATATACAGTATGTATATATTTTATTTAAAGTGTATATAAATAATCATAAAAAATAAATAATAATAATAACTATTAATTTATTATTATATTCTTTTCTACACAAATTGATATATCACCAAATGTTTGGCAAAATTGTGCAGGCCTACAAACAAAAAAGCAAACCTGGAGCTTTAAAAAAAATTGGACCCCATTTACTTTCTTTGAGTAGACAGAAGAAAAGCTATCTTCTTTTGTGTCCCACAGAAAAAGGAAATTCATACAGGTTTGGAATGAAATGAGGGTGCGTAAATGGTGACAGAATTTTCACTTTTGGGATGAATTATCCCTTTTAAATTCAATGGACATTCAGTAATAGTATGTTTAAATGCTCAGCCTCCCTCCTGAAATATCCGTGTCTGTCAGCACACAGGACTGAAGCCCAGTTTAGTATTATAGCTGTGTGTGAAGGAGACAGAGAGACACATTATACTGTTCAGGGACCCTGCACAGCCCCGGACCCTCGCGGACTGGAATGCTGAAAATGAACAAATTAGGAGTGGATGGAGGTGTACAGGGGGTGTAGTTACGATTGAAAAAAAAAAAAAAAAAAAAGTGCGTTCAGTTGTTTTTGGACATGCATCATTTTCCCTGCAAAGAAGCCTGGCAGCTGCTGGGGGGGGGGGGGGGGGGGTGACGGGGTAGATGGGAGTCGGGGAAAAAACAGAGCGGAGTTTGGGAGAGTTTGTGCTTGTGGACGAGAGAGACCGTCCTTCAAGCATTGTTTGGAGAGAGAGAGGAGGAGGGGATGGAGTGACTGAAATCAAAATGAAAAGGGAAGGAGGGGGTGTTACACAGAGACCACCTGTTTTGTTAAAGAGACAAACAAAAACATGCTTTGAACTGATAAATGACATTAAAACTGTTCCCTTAAATCATTACTAGTGATGCATGGGGATTGGAACAAATCCATAACCATAAGCATTAAACTGGCGTGTAACTCGTTCAATAGCATTTATGCTACAGACAGGAGTGATACCTCAAAGCATGTGTCAAGTTGACGAGAGAGGTGTGCGATTACTTCTCTAAGCAATCACAAACTAAACTGTGCCTGCTCTGAGCCACCTCAGCTTCTAGTATAAAAGTATACAGTTATAATTGCTGTGTAAATGCACTTGTGCCACCTCTGAGCATCATTAAACAGTCTGGGTAAAGATACCTAATTGCTACTTCAGAGGGGCCTCTGTGCCACCTCTGCATTTGGCAATAGGGACTTGGGGATATGTTTTCATTATTATGTAGTCAGAAAGAAAAACATTATTTCTGGACCATGATAACTGCAGGTAAGGTATTGAGTGCGTACGATTTTTAAAAAGTTTTTATATTTTTAAATACATTTATATTTTATAGAAATATTTTATGGAATACATTTGTGAATAGGATTCTTTGATGAATAGACAGTTCAAAATAAAAATAAATTATTTGAAAAATGTAATTAATTGTAACGTGTTTTTACTGTCACGTTTGATCATTCCAATGCATCCTTCCTGAATAATTTTCTTTCAAAAAAAGAAAAGAAAAAACACGTATACCAACCTCACACTTTATGAACGGTAGCGTACATTTATGTCAGTCTACATTTATGTAGGCCACTATCTGTTAGTTTTCATACATAAAAGTGCAAGGATTGATAGGTAATCTTTAAGGGTCGGAGACCTTAAAGGAATAGTTCACCCAAAAATGTTCATTTTCTCATCACGTACTCACCTTCAAGCTGTTTCAAACCTGAACGAGTTTCTTTTTTTTCTGTTGAGCACAAAAGATGATATTAAAGAATGTTGGTAACCAGACAGTTGATGGACCCCATTGACTTCCATAGTAGGAAAAAAATACTATGGAAATCAATGCCTACTGTCTGAGTGAGTAAATGATGACAGAATTTTCATTTGTGGGTGAACTCTCCCTTTAAGGCTGCCAATATATGAAGGAAATGCTAGGTTCAGTTCAGCTAGGCTGAAGAGATTTAGGTTCTGACCAAAACGGGACCTTAAAGTAAATCACATCACACACACTCCTGGATGGTAGACATATATATCTGCCTCCACCACAGAGATCGATAAAGCCAAGTGTGTGTGTGTGTGAGAGAGAGAGGATCGAAAAGAAAATCACAGAGCTGCCCCCACATCTCCTGAAAACACACATTTTGAGGCAAAGCGTGACGGAACACCTTTGTCTGTCTCTGGCCCAGCTGCACAACCTGGACACACACACACACACACACACACATTCCTTCTCTGAATGCAGCATTTGGCAGTATTTGAAGCTGACACTGCTGATGTCATTTGCAGCAATGAGTCATTGGGCCCACACTCCTGCTGTGTGTACTGGGCCCCACACACACACACAAACACACACACACTTCCAGAACCGAACATGAGCCCATCTATTTGCTTCCCTTGGCATCGGAAGTCGTATATTTATGAATGTGCCCAGACAAAACAAATATCCCTCATCTCTTTTTCTCTTCTTTTTTTAATTGAAACTCTATTTCTCCCTTCTCTCACTCTCTCTCCGTCGCCCTCGCCGGTTTAGCAAGCTAGCACGACTCATTGGCCCTCTGGACACACTCTATTCTGCCACTCTATTGTCGATCCGACAGCCTTTGTTGTATGGAGAAAAAGAGACCCCCGCCGTTCTTTCTGCCTCACACACACACACACACACACACACCCACACATACTACACGCACATTCCACAAGCACAGAGGTCAAAGGGTGCAGCTGCCTCAATAAAGCAACGGGAGTGTGTGTGCGCGTCTTAAAAAGAGAATAAGTGGGGGAGTGAGGGAGGTGGCGGATTCATTTTTACTTTTTTCCTCTTTTCTGGGCTGAAAGAGCGAGTGAGGGCGGGGAGAAGAACAGGGCAGCTATTCTGCTGTTGAAGGACTCTTATCATTCGGGGAATTTTTGAGAAAACTTTTCAAATTGAATTTTGAGGCTTTGTGGGGTCCGTTATTGTCTTATTGTTTGCGAGGCTGTGCGCGTTTGCGCATGTCCACTCGGCTAACGATTTTGTCCCGGTTTCCTGTGACATCTTTTTCCCGTGTTAACGAAGCCCCACAGAATTGAACACTTTTCCTGTGAGACTTGAAAAAAAAAAAAATGAAGAAATCCCTCCAGACGGAGGCCGTATTGATTTTTGTTGTTGTTGTTGTGCTATCTCAGGGTGTTGAAGTGTTAAAGCAGGGTGAGACTGACCTCAGGTCACTGGGCATCAAAACAGGTTGCTGGGCCGTGAGATGGACGCTTGGTGTAGAAACCGCATGCTAAGCGGACGCTCTAGAGGCAGTGTCCTCCTGTCCAACCCTGAAAGATACTACATGATAATAGGGTTTAGAAACAGACAAAATTCATGTGAACATACAGAGTGACAGATAACAAACAATAACAGATAAAAAGGGGGGGAACGTAGTTCTGTTGGCTTCTCAATCCCTTCACTCATTCATCGTGACTAAAGTTTGATAGCAAAATACAGTAAACTTGTAATATTGTGAAATATCTTTAAAAAACTGATTCCTATTTTCAAAATGTGATTTATTCCTTTGATACAAAGCTGATTTTTCATCATCCTTACTCCGGTCGTCAGTGTCACATTGATTTGCTGCTCAAGAAACATTTAATATCAATGATGAAAACAGTTGTGCTGTTTAATACTCTTGTGGAAACCATTCAGGATTCCACAAACCATTCTTTGATGAATAGAAATTTCAACAGCATTTATTTGAAATAGAAATCTTTTGTAACATTACAAATGTCTTTACTGTTGCTTTTGATCAATTTAATGTGTCCTTGCTGAATAAAAGATTTATCTCAGAGAAAAACAATCTTACTGACCCCAAACATTAGTGTGCAACAAGGAAAAACTGTATTCTATCCATCAAGAATTGACTGGACCTTGAAAAGTGGGTGTTTAATACCAGAATGTTAATTCTGACATTAATCATAAAGGATTAATGGTATGTTTACACGACGATGATGTACTAAAAATAGTTTTTCGCGTACAGACGACAACGCTGTCAAAGCGATCCCCGTTCACACGGATCCACGAAAACAACTAAAACGCTGTATTATTCATGCCAGGCCAGTAGTTGGCGAAGTCACTTTGTAATGAAACACTACACGTCTATAGACTGAAAAAGTAACACAAATGCTCAACTGGCTTTGAAACCCCCAGGCCTCCAAAATGAAATTGTCATGTGAATGAATGGCTTAAACGCATAAAAAGTTTTCCGTTTTTAGTTGAAAACAGTGTTGTGTAAACGGCCCCTGAGTTTTCGTCCAAGGAATCAGGCCATATTTATTTGAGCCTCTACCAACTGGGACACAAGATGTGCAGAATGAAGGTCAAGTTCACCCTCGAGAGCATATTGATGTATTCAGCCTCTGCTGTAACCTTTACATTTATGCAATTACATAAATTGATCTACAGTGCATTTAAGGAACACATTTTATTAGTGCATGAGTTCTCGGAGACTTAAACCCATAACTTGGGTATTGCTACACTGTTAAAAAAACAGTTGTTTCAACTTCAAAGTAAGGTTACCACTTATTTTACACTTGATTTTATCATTTCAATAACTGGGTAATAACCAAAGTCCCTTTAGTCATTTCACTCGGCGGCCATCTTTGAAACGCCTTGCGGGCGTCCAAGTGCAGCTCCTATCTCTTTGAATGGGGAAACACCAAAAATGTTCGCCAAGCTTACGATTAAATTTCATATTTGAAATCATCAATGAAATCTGACAATAACTGTCTAATAAATTTTGCTTCTAAACGCTCGAATCATGACAGAAACAACATTAATTCAGGCTGGATCAAGCTAATGCGCATGCACTTTGGTAATAACTAGGTACTAAACCTGAATCCTTACTAAACCTTAGTTACTAAACCTTAACCCCTGTAGTTACCTTATATTACCAGTACTTTCTCAGGTAAGCACACTGTAAGTACACACAAATTCACATAAAGTGCAACCAAAGTAAGTGTTCATGCTGCCTTAAAATGTTAAGTTAAGTCAACTCAAATATCCAAGTTGTCAATTAGCACGACTTCACATTTCATGTTGACTTAACTTAAAATTTTAAGGCAGCACAAACACTAGTTGAAACAACTTCAGGAGAAAGCTGTCCCCATTCAAAACAATACAAGTGACGCATTTTGTGTTATTCTATAGTCTTTGGTAATAACTAGGTACTAAACCTGAATCCTTACTAAACCTTAGTTACTAAACCTTAACCCCTGTAGTTACCTTATATTACCAGTACTTCCTCAGGTAAGTACACTGTAAGTACACGCAAGTTCACATAAAGTGCAACCAAAGTAAGTGTTCATGCTGCTTTAAAATGTTAAGTCAACTCAAATATCCAAGTTGTCAATTAGCACGACTTCACATTTCAAGTTGACTTAACCTAAGATTTTAAGGCAGCACAAACACTAGATGAAACAACTTTTTTTTTTGTACAGTGTACCTGAGCTCCAGGAACGCTTTAGACTGTAACCAGTTTTAAATTACTGCTTGGCAAGATTATAAAAATGCTAAATAATAGCCTAGAACCATGTCTAACTTGTAGCTATTAGCCTAAACACCAGCCTTAGTGACATCAGACGAAAAGGAAAGACAGAGCAAGACTTTTACTTATTTTGTACCACTGATCGAAGACCAGACACTTGAGGTAAAAGGACAATTTTGATTTCTCCTCGACTCGAATAACAAAAGAAACCAAAAGTATCAAAGATGAAAGAAACACTCTAGATACAATGTGAATGAATGATGGATGAGATCATGGGACCACCATGCAATTTTCTGTGTGAATATCCAAGGGCAAACGATTACCCATAACTCCCGGCGATGTTTCCGGATGCTATCATATAGATCTGAGGGGTTTGCGAAAGTAAAGTGGTAGAGAGAACATGAGACTGTGTGGGTGTATGAACTGTATTGTGTCGGATACTCGGCTGGTATCATTTTGTGTCGTGTTAATAAATTAATCATCTGAAATGAACACCCTCTAACGACTCTCTCTCTCTCTCTCTCTCTCTCTCTCTCTCTCTCTCTCTCTCTCTCTCTCTCTCTCTCTCTCTCTCTCTCTCTCTCTCTCTCTCTCTCTCTCTCTCTCTCTCTCTCTCTCTCTCTCTCTCTCTCTCTCTCTCTCTCTCTCTCTCTCTCTCTCTCTCTCTAGTTCTGTTGCTTTATCAGCGTCATTTTTGCCAGCCCAGCTGCACTTGTCATCGGCCCCATTATTAACTGTACCAGTTTGTTTTTCTCTCTCCTACAACATAAAAAATGCAAGGCTTTATCGAGAGAGGGAGGAGAACATGTCGAAAAGAAGGAGAAGAAAGAGAGAGGGAGGAGAACATGTCGAAAGGAGGAGAAGAAAGGAGTGAGAGAGAGAGAGAGAATGCCGCTGTCAGAGATCAGAGCTGTGGTGGCTGAGACCGAAGCGGAGATTAAGCAGAGGGGTTCCTGGTGACGACTTAAAGACCCGTCTTTTCATCAGTCGCTTCCAGTCCACGCTGCCTACAGGTGCAATCAGAGACACTTGACTTTCAGCCCTCACCTTTCCTCACCTCAGCCTTTAGAAAGGAAAACCGGAGGGGAGGTGGCCTGTACTTCATCCTTCCCTTTCCTCTTGTTTCTCTCTATCGCTCATTTTGCGCATTTGATATGCAGATGACCGGCCGGCTATTCAAATGGCCAAATTGCAGGCGGCTAGGAAACCATATCTCGCTCTCTCTGACCTTCAGGAGGGTCCCCATAGCAACGCCGTCTTAAGGCTCCCGTGGCGACATTCAAGTCAAGCGCGCCGGTCTTCTGGATTTTTAGCCTTGCCGCCAAAATCTGTTCAAATCTGATTATAGAGGATTATCTCCTAATTGATTTCACTCCAGGCCAAGTTTGAGGTTTTTTTTTTCTTTTCTTTAATAACACAACTGAAACTGTGCTCTACTTCACAGAAAAGCACAGCTGTTGGCAGGAAGAAAGCATTATGTGTATTAATTCATGTTAGGTGTATTAAAAAGACTACAAGCATATGTTTGTAAATTTGACAGACAGACCAACCCAAATATAAGTATACATAATTATACAAGGCAAATACCTATATGCGTATGGTGTAGTGTGTAGTAGAATTTATAAATTATATGTGTAAACATTTTCTTTAATTATAATGGTTTGTGTAAAAGATTGACTGGAGTTATGAAATTGCACATCAAAAGTCTGAGAATTAGCACCGTGCTGGGCCTGTGATGATAACTTTCAAATCTAATGCTTTAATGGCTATGATCCTCAGAAACAGCAAATAAAAAAATCTATTCAACAGAGGTATTACAGCATTGATATTATTATCTGAGACATTGGCCTTCCTTGACAATATTTATTATAGATCAAAAAGAATCAAGTGTCGCGCGCCTCATAAAATGACGTCATCAAAACATCCAGCTATCATTCACCTGTCATTGTCCTTGTGAAACACAGGAGATAATATTTATCTCACGCACCACAGTGCTCTACTCACATTAATGGGGCACTGATGTTCTTGTGAGATCACGATGTCCTAGTACTTTGACTCGAGGCGCAGCACAATGAATGAACATCAGATTTTGCACCAGATTTGGGAGAAAGCCTAACGGCTAACTTGGATCACGTGTGCCTTGATAACCAATCACATTACCGCCTCGTTCAGAGTAATCATCCCCTGTCACGGAGGACATTGAAAGGAAATTCAACACAGGTGATTCATGTTTCTTAAATATATTAAAATATAGAACTTTAATACAGGTGCGTTTGAATTGAGCAGACCGATCATGTAGTCTACAAATTCTTTTGGTGAGATTTCAAATCTGATTTTTCTTTTCTTTTTTAAAGTGTATGCTTTGTTGCAGTAGGTTGTAACTTGTAAGGCCTCAGGTTGAGAATCACTTACATAAATGTCGATAAATAACTATTAAACTGAATAAAATGTCTAATTGGAAAAAATATATGTCACATTAACACTGAATCAAAGTTTAATTTTATTTAAAAAATAATTTTCTCTAAATAAAGTGGTTATGAAATTCAATAGCCTATCTTTCGGTGAAAGCTTAGCTTTATTTGGTGTTTTTCCTTTTTTGTGGATTTATATGTTGCATGTTTTAGAGTTTAGCATATAATTAATATTAGTTAGAATAATCCTGTGTTTAACTGGAAAAAAGTAACCACTTAGAGACAGCAATAAGATAAAATAAGCTCAAACCTTTCTTGTTAAATTCTTCTTTAAAACCTATTCATCTGAGCTATGCAATCCACATTAATTTTATCACTCAACTGACTGTTCGTCAGCAATTGCCATTTTATAACCAAAGAAAACATTGAGAAATTATAAGTTGAGAAATTCCCTGAGCAAACACTGGGCAATTAAACATTCCTCTGGGTCATTAATAGCATACAAGTTCATTTTAGAAAAATGTTTACACATTATAAGATGACCGCAGAAGCCTATAAGGACATTTTTAAATGTTTTTCTTTCTCTCCCTGTGATCCAGAACCTTCCCTTTCGCACCTAAATCATGTTACACCAATGAGAGGATTGGGGCGCGACATAAGCATTCCCAGGCCAATACGGTCCTCGCCTCAGCATCACCTGTAACTGCGCGCCAACCTCGCGGGGACAATCACTACCAGATTTCGTGAGTTTTCATAAATATGAAATTGTTGCCAGAAGGCAATGGTTGCTTTGGCAACTGAATGGTTTTTCGAAAAGCATACAGAAGGATCTAAAGGATAGCAATAAAAGAGAAAGACAGATACAGTCTTAAATAAATAATATGAGAAAATATATTTCGGTGTGCTTAAAGAACACTTTCATTGCTCTACTGGCAACGGATGGCGACTGTAAAAGCCAGTGTTTTACTTTATAGAAAATGAAATACCAGGACTGATGGTAGTGTGGAAAGAAAAATGAAGGGCTTTAAAGGGATAGTTCACCCAAAAATGACAATTCTGTCATTATTTATTCACCCTCATGTCGTTCCAAACCCATAAGACTTTCATTCATCTTCGAAACACAAATGAAGATCTTTTTAATGAAATCTGAGAGGTTTCTGTCCCTCCATTGACAGCTACACAACTGACACTTTGATGCTTCAAAAAGTTCATAAAGAGACTTGTATTCACATCTAAACATTGATCAGCGAACATAAACAGAAGTTCAACCGAACCTGCTTGACGTGTGAAAACAAACCTCATTGGTTCTTGCTGAAACTCAAACGTGATGCGTAACACGAGAATGAACCTCGTTTGTTTTCACACGTCAAGCGAACATGCTTGAGCTTCAGTTTACCACAACTGATGTGTGAGTTGATGAATGTTTATATGTGAATAAAAGCCTACATTAAATCTGTTCATCATATAAAGCGATCGAGTCTCTTCAGAAATTTTGGACTAAACCACTCAATTCATATGGATTAGTTTTATTATCTTTTTGAAGCGTCAAAGTGGTAGTTTTGTAGCTGTCAATGGAGGGACAGAAAGCTCTCAGATTTCATCAAATAGATCTTCATGTGTGTTCTGAAGATGAATGAAAGTCATTTATGGGTAAACTATCCTTTAAATTGTTATCATGTTCAGTGCATGTCCACAAAACTCAATGCATACAAACACGAGCACAGTAAAGAAAATCCAAGAATGCATTGTAAAGATTTTTTTGTGTGTTTTTTAATCAACATTTCTTCAAAGGAATGTATTAGTTGTTTAACCCTTTTAAAGGCATGTATGCAGGAGGGAAAACAAGAGAGGGGTCGTGAGGGGGGGGGGGGGGTGGAGGAATGGACACAGAAAAGAAAACATCACACACAAACATGGTGTTTTACAAACGTCTGAACACATCACTGGAGAGGAATGGAGGTCTTTAAAGTGGCCGCCACCCGCTGGCTATTGGCACAGAGAAACACGTACACACAACTGAAGCGTTCTCTAAAAAAATACACACTTTGTGGTTCCGTCCCCGCTTGTGTCTGCGTACAGAATACTGGTCCCAGCGTTCGTGGCGAAAGCAAGTGCACAAAGAACCGCTCGATGTGAAAGACAGAAGATGGACCTTTCTGGGGCCAGATGTTCGATAAACGAGACCTAAAAAAGGGAGGATGGTGAGCAGAGAGAGTTCGTGTCTCCTCATGTGTCCTCGAACGTTCCCCTTCCACGTCGGTCCGTCTTCGAACGATGTCCACGTGTGTTTCGGACATATACGCACACCTGCACGCACACACACGTATCCAAGTCCATGTGCACAGGGGCAGAGACATGGCTTACGCGCTGATTGTTTTAGTAAATGCAACAGAATTCGAACAGAAACCGAACGCTTAAATATGTATGAAACAGCTCACGAATACAACAGCGCCGAACAAATGAAACACCTCCACATTTTAGGCAACTTGATATTGAAGTAACAAAATCCAAATTTGCGTGTAAGAAGAAAACATCAATGTGACAGGAAAACAATGTCGTCTTTTTTTTTTTTTCTCACAGTCTTGATGCACCAGAGTGATACAAAACTAAATGCTTTTTGAGAGACAAATATTGAAGCTTTCTAGGCAGATTGAAAACAGTAACAGATTGTTCAAGTCCCAACGTCACAAATCACATCGGCAAAATAAGACCCCTAACATATTTGGGTATGAATGGCTTGTTATTATGTGCGTGTGTGCGGTGTATTTCTTAGCGATAACATTCTTTTACAAGCATACAAAACACACTGTGACAATGGCAGTGAAAAAGAACACAATTTGTACTCCTAAGGCCAGAAACATATTCTAACGCAAGTATGCGAACACGGATGCTAATGCCTGGTCAACACATTGAACAAACGTGAACGAAGTTTAGCTGTTTTCAGACTAGCATACTAGCTTACTACTCTTACTATGGAGCCCTGCTCATTACATGCAAAACAAGTGGCAGTGAATTTAGAATTTCTTCCCATGGCCATGACTTATTCATTTTGAGGCCATGTTTTATTAATTTGCATCATTTTTAATTAAATTGTGGTCACAATATTAATAAGATATTTTGTTTTTACCCCTGCATCATTCCATAAAGCTAATTTTTCTCTGCTAATTAGCTAAAGCTAGAAAAAGTCTGCACTCATAATGGTAGCTTATTAGTATGCCATTTTGAATTTCAGAAGAAATAGTACATACTATATGATATAACTAGCCTAGTGAGATTGGCTGCGTCCGAAATCGCATACTCTCTTGAATAGGAACTTATTTGGAATAAGTAATTATTTCACAGCCGCTAAAAAAGTACGTTCTAGTATGAGTGTGGGTTGTATGAATGTAATCCGGATGTACTACATTCACTATGTTGTCATTATCATGTGACCTACCAGTTGCGTTTCATAAACATCACTCGCTACACTGCCATTCATAAATTCTCTAATGTGGCCTCATGGGATAGTAAAGTGAAGTAGGTCATCGGTGAACTATTTTCCTACTCTTTTACGAGTACTGTGAATTCTGACATACTTCTTTGGTCACATACTGTTTTTCATCTACTTTATATAAGGGAAGTATGCAATTTCGGATGCAGCCATTGTTTCCCAAACTATTGATCTGCCGTGACAGAGAAAACTGAACGTAGAAGAAGACAGTTTATGCTAATACTTGCTTGCTATTGAATTCTGGCACATTTAAAATCACTTAATAATTGAGTTCTGACACATTTCAGGATGCAACGACGTGCTAGGAGCGTTTGCATTCACATACTTGCATAGAGTATGTTGCAGGCCAAAGAGAGAGATTTTCATTGGCACTAACTGAGATAAACACACACAGCTAGTTACAAAGCTGCAATGATTGTGTGTGTGTGTGTGTGAGAGAGAGAGAAAGGCAAAGAGAGGAGAGAAAGAGAATGCGAACGAACAATGCTAATCACGGCGTTTGTTGGGGTAACCAGCATATACGCCCAATCAGAATGGCTTTTGATTGAGATTTGGAGGTGTGTGTGTGTGTGTGTGTGTGTGTGTGTGTTTGTGATGAAAATCTCTTTACAAGAGCTTTTCTGTGTGCCATGGCCATTGAGTCGATCTCCGAGTGTGTGTGTGTGTGTGTGTCCGAACACGTCTACATTAAATTGAGACGAGCCCGCAGATACTCAAGAATTTGAAACGAGTCTAGAAATATTTCCACTTCACTTCATGTGAACAAAAAAGAGCACTGTGTGTCTGTAAAAGAGTAATTCTGTGTGTCCATCTATCCTGTTGTCCATCTGAGAGAATGAGTTCCTTTCTTCCCCTCATCTGTCTCTTTGTACCTCAGAAGACCACTGCGCCCAGATCTGCCTCTTCCACAGTTTCAGACGAGTTTAATAAAAACCTCTCTCTCTCTCTCTCTCTTTCTTCCTGTAAGCATCTTTCAACTTTTCTTCTCTTCCTCCACCTCCACCTCCCCTATTTTTTTCTTTTAATGTGATTCTTCCATAGTTTCACAGTCGTTCTAGAAGTTTCCTCGCTCGTGCGTTTGCTTTCCCAACAGGCGGTGTTCGCATTCTTTTCTTTTTATTTCACCCCCCTTCCAATTCTTGCCTCCTCTCTGGGTTTTTTCACTTATTTCCAAGCGTCTTTAAAAATAATAATAAAAAAAGCGTTCTCGGATTGTTCTACCTCAACACATTCACAAACGAGGTCTAGCTTCAAAACTACATCAGAGTACAAGGAGCTATAAAAATATATGTGTAGAACGGAGGAGACTCCTGGGAAAGAGGAAAACGAGGGGGAACCAAACAAACTTGGTGTCTGCAACACAATGAAAAGCATTAAATTAATTTACAACTCAAAAAGGGAAAGAAACAAGGTCAGCATGTCATAAAAAAAAATAGGAAAACAAAACTTAGGCCTAGCAAACTGTAACTTTACATGAAAAAAAAAATCTAAAAATTATTTTACGGAGTATTCATATATAATTATAATCTATGTGTTGAAAGCGATAAAAAAACTTTTTTGATGTTCGCTCATATTTTTGTGTTTTGGTTTTGAAACAGTCTAACAAACACACGCGCCCTTGCTCACGCTAACACTGTACTCAATCACACACTCATCCACGCACAAAAACACTTGCGAGTTGTATTGAAGCCCGCCGGTCGCAACATGTGCGACTGCAGTGTTGGAATATTTATCCTACACACTCACAAAATACACACGTTATTAAAATATACAAGATTCTCCACGCCACTACAACTCCACCAATCAAACACATGGGTCCTAGATCACGTGACTGCAGCCCTGTGTGACGATTGGCTGAATTAATGGCCCCTCCCCCATCACGAAGGAGTTTAATACAAACTAGATTGCTATTTGTGAGTAGATGTAGCATTCGAAGTCAGAGTTCACGTGTTGTCTTTGTAGGTTTGGACAAGTTTTCCTTTTCTTTTTTTCTTTTTTGTGTTTTTATAGTCTATTTTTTTGCAAGTACATCAGAAAAAGTTTTGATGCTTGTGCTCCAGAACACCTCCCATAAAAGGAGTCTATGTTTTTTCAGTTGGGCTGAATCACTCCAGGAGGTTTTCTCTAGCTTTAAGAACTTTTCCCCATGTGGGACGTTAGAGAGAGGGAGGCCCTCACAACAGGACATCCTCTCTCTCTCAACAAAAGGCCGAAGTTGGGGGGAGTGACGAGGAATGATAACACACACGCAGACACACTCCACCAGGAATGGTTAGTGTGTCGGAGAAATGCGTGTGAAGGTTAAAGGATCTACGGGGATGCAGACTCTGGGGGGCGGGGCTTGTGGGGCGTGGTTTAGGTAGTCGTTTAAGGTGGGTGTGGTCTTGGCGGATGTTGTCGGTAAGGTCGTCTCCGGTTCTCATACTTTATAGTAGATGTTGGCTGGACTCTGAGGAGGCATCTCCTGTACGATGTAGACCGGATGGCCGTAGTCCCCGCTCACTTTCTCGTAGTGCGGGCAGTAGGCGGAGTCAGAAGTCCGCAGCGGGATGATGATGTCGCTGGGCTCGGAGCCGTTGTTGTTGCCGCCTCCTACGCCCCCACCGCAGCCCCGCTTGGGCGAGGTCAGGGAGGACAGGGAGAGGGGAGGGTGGTGCGATTCTGAATGCTTGGCATGTCGACGCCGGTAGCACACCACGCAGATCACGGCGGTCACGAGCAGGAGGAAAGCCGAACCGCCGGCCGCACCTGCGATAACAGCGATGTTGGAGGGAGGGAGGGGGCCGTTTTCTCCACCGGGACTTCTGGGAGGAATTCTGGGATGTGTGTTGTTTCCAGCACCTGCAAAACAAAGTGAAGAATTTGATCAATTCCAGATATATAGGGGCCTATTTTAACGATTTAAGCGCATGGTCTAAGTGCACTTAGGGCGAGTCCGAATCCACTTTTGCTAGTTTAATGATGGGAAAAATGGTTGCCGCGCCAAGTGCATGGTCTAAAAGGGTTGTCCCTATAGAGCTGGTAAGTCCCGCCCATCCGTAAAACCCCAAGTGGACCTCTAGGTTGAAAAATCGTCAATGCAAGTGAATGGGAGAAAATAATTATTTTCTGGTCCCGTTTGAATTGTGCCATGAATGTGAACATATGTTGTCTGTGAATTTTTAATATAATTTTTCATGTTACGAGTTTGACAGTATATTGTATGATTCTTCGGCTAGCAGTTGTGGAAAAGACATAACGAGAAAGACTACATGTCGCCTATGTGACGTCACCCCATAAAGTTGACTTACCCGTGGTTTTCGCCAACCTCAACGATTTTGTCCTTTCCCTGAAAGAAGGTGGTGAAGTGCACCAAAGACACAGGCATGTTTAGCGGGATCCATGTGCTAGTGTCCGTGTGCCAGTGGTGGTGACGTTTCAAACGTGTCGAAAGCAGCGAAGAGTTGTAGTCCACAAAGTGCTCTCACACAAAGTCTAACCGTATCAAACTTCTACCCGCTAAATTGTAGAATTCTTTACACGAAAAATTATATTAAAAATTCACAGACAACATATGCTCACATTCATGGCACAATTCAAACGGGACCAGAAAATAATTATTTTCTCCCATTCACTTGCATTGTCGATTTTTCAACCTAGAGGTCCAGTGGGGTTAGCGGAAGGGGCGGGACTTACCAGCTCTATTCTCTTAATGAGTAATTGGTGTGTTTTGGGCTTTACATGCAATAAACCAATCAGAGTCTCATCTCCTATTCCCTTTAAAAGCCAGTTGCGCTCGTGCTATGGCAGATTCGCTATTTACATGGTGGAATTTGCAAGCAGAAAGACTGAGCGCTTCTCTAGTGAAGAAACGGATCTGCTCGTGCTCGAGGTGAAAGCGTGTGAGCAGACCATCTACGGAACAAAGTGTACGCGCGTTGTGGATCCGCCTACAGGCACATATTACTAACGCGCTCTTTAAATAACAAAAAAAAAAGTGCGCTATTGACTTTAGACCAGGTTTCAGTTGATCAACGGTGCAGTCTATTTCAGTTGCCTCAAAATATCAACGTGCCAACAATGCGCCTGAACACACCTTGTTTTCAGACCAGCAGCCCATGGGCGCACAAATGCATTTGCTATTCAAACAACGTGGCGCAGGACATGAAAATGATAATTGTGTCAGGCTGAAACTAGCAAAAAACACTTACGTCGTGCCAGGCGCCGTTTTTGTGCTGGGTGTATTATAGAGACACTCCATATATATGCGACCTGCTCCATCATTTTGAATCATTTTGACTCAGTAATAAATGATTGATGAAATGAAAAAAAAAAAATTATTTTGCTTAAAGCATTTTTGAATAGAGGTTAGAGATTTATTCTAACAGACTACCATCCAAATTAATACTTTCACTCAACAAGGACGCATTAAATTGATCAAAAGTGACAGTAAATGCTGTTCTTTTGAACTTTTCTGAACTTTTTATTTACCGGTATCTTTTTTTACTTACATCTTTTCTATTCAACGGTAGTGTACATTGCTAACAGGTCAAAAATAAGTAAAAATTAAATGCATATATTTAATATTTAGTATTTTATTGATAAGCATTTTTTAGCTAACTAACAAGCTATGGACACTGAATTAGTTTCAGCAATGCAGCAATCTGTCACACCACATTTAAGTGACAAAACATTTATGCTCTGAATATCATGATAAAAAGGGCAGTTTGAAAATAACAGATCAAAAATGACCTATTTTCATGCAACTTCCAGCAAAATGATGGAAGTCACATGTTACTTCCTTGAACAAACTTAACACAAGTCCCGTAAATTGACGGCCCTTGGCTAAGCATAGTTTTCTGAAGTTCAGTGCTTTTTGTCAGGGAAAACTTTCTGGATTGCATTTGGTGATGACACCCATTAGTGAGATGACCACCTTTAACTTGTTCCCGTATTGGAGTGTGGACTCAGAGAAGTGCCCTCTGACACTTACATGAGTATTAGTCTGATGTAGCGGGTTCATTAGCGCAGCCACATCCTGCCCTCTGGCATCGCCTATCTCCCTCTTCCTCGCCATCTGATGGGCTAGTTAATGACTTTAACCAATCAAATGGAACAAATTAAACGGGACCAGTCATCTAACCCCTTGATTGGCTTGTTCATGTCCTTAACAGATCAGACTGAACCAATTAGAGCCCTCCGTGTTCACTCAAACTGTCAGAAATCTGAATAAAGTTGTTGTAATAAAGGATGTTGTAAAGTACTGGACTTTTCTCTGAACTCGCTGACCAGTGACTCAGATCACAGTGAGTCAAGGTGGATTGGGTTTCCGCAAACATGCGCGTTTTGGCACGTGTAAACCGGTGGTCAGCCGCTGTGGTCTGGCAATGGAGACGTGAACCACAATCATCAGACCGTTGAGTTGAAAAAATGTGTATTTGGATACAGCATTAAGTCCTGTTCACATCAAGTACGAAATGCAGAAGTGACACAAATGGCAGACAAAAGGTCTATTCACATGGAGAGTAAACTGGAAAAACTTCCCATAAGCAGGCAAAGTTTTGTCTCCAGTATGAATAGTTTCATAGAAGTGCTCCGTTTTTTTATTCAAAGTTGTTGTTTTTTCAGTGAATATCCATGCTGAATATTTCCTCTGTGTGAATAGGCCTTTACAGTACTTGCAGACGAGGCTTCACCATGAATTATTCTTAATACAGCAACGTATTTTTGCTGCTGAAAGTTGTTTATCGTTACAATTTTTTTGCCCTAAAAGCTGTTAAACACTCAGAGGACACACCAGGGAGCAGCAGCTCTAAATGTTCTCTTAAAAAACATAATAAATAACCTTTTTTTTTCTACACATGGAAACATGAGCTGTGCTTTATGTGCTGCAGCTTTACACATCGAGTATTTAGCCTCTTCTATGAACAACAGCTGAGAGAGCATTTTAATAGATGTGGGATCTATGAGGCTATATTAGTCATTTATCTTTACATAACGGGATTATGGCGTGTGGGAGGCATTTCGCAGGGGAAATGAAAGCCAATCTAAATGCTGTGGCTTGATTGGGCTCTTTAAGATGAAGAACCTGAGCGAGTACAAAACCTCACAATAGAGATGTGCTAGATAACCACCACATGGTCATTCTCAAAGGTCAACTGGCTTACTATATAAAGGCTTTATTGCTTGGTTTCACAGACAAGGCGAAAGCCTAGTCCAGACTAAAATGCATGTTCGAGCTGTTTTAACTGAAAGCAACTTGCACTGACATATCTTAAAATATAGCTTACCAGAGCCTTTGTTTTGTCTCAAGGTGCACATCAGGAAAGTTTTTTTTTAAAAGGCCTTAAATGGCCTAGTACTGGCTTAGTCTAAGCCCTGTCTGTGAAACTAGGCCTATAGGATATTTAAAAAAGTTCTTTAAAAAAAACCTGTAGGAGTTTCTTTCTTTTGTAAGTCCAAGCTGTTGTTTTAACACGCAGGCTGTCAAGCTTCAACATGGAAAAAAAGCTAAATGAATGTAAACATATGACTTGGGAGGTATATTCAAAGTCTTCTGAAGACATAGGATAGCATCGCCACATCATGTTTGGTTGCAATTTGGTGACAACAAATAAGCTTGAAATGGCAAATTAAATGAATTTTCTTTGAATAAATACTTCTGGCTTCTTGATTGCAACATTTGAATCATGCATTTGCCGGAAAGCTGCTTTGAAACAATATGTACTGTATTGTGAAAAGGTTTTAAATGAATTGAAATTGTGGTGTTCACACAAATCATTTGTATGGCTTCAAAAGACAAGAAATGTAGGAGTTGTTTGGACCATTTTCATGTTATTTTTGACAGCCCGTAGTCATTGTATACTTTTAGTGTATGTATGTTTAGTAATTGGCAGTTTGAAGATTCATAAAAAAAAAATTAACATTTTGTGATTCACATAATAAAGAATTGTTATTTTGGGGGTGAACCGTTCCTTTACAAAGGCTTACTATAGCTCACAGGCAATGGGAAACACAGATTGGAAAGGTACAACCGGTTTGATTACACACACACTTTAAATACAAGACATGGAACAAATGTCCATTGTGCTAAGTTAGCTGGACATGGCTGATGTTTCAGTGTGTGTATGTGTGTGTGTGCAGTTGTGATCTCTACGGGAGACAATGAGAGCCCCTGCCGAGTGAGGGAATGGCCGGAAATACAGGGATCTGTCTGCAGGCGCTCTCAATTGGCCCATCATTATTCTTGACACAATTCTCTCGTTTTCTCTCTCCATCCCTCACTCCTTTCCTCCACCTCCACCTTCGCTCCATGTCTTTATGACTGTCCATGTTATTTGTGCTCGTAATGACCTGCAGCCCCCAAACCCACCTATACACTCCACCACTCCAACTGATGATAGACAGACAAACAGACAGATAGATAGATAGAATGACAGAACGATAGATAGATAGATAGATCGATAGATAGATAGATAGATAGATAGATAGATAGATAGATAGATAGATAGATAGATAGATAGATAGATAGATAGATAGATAGATAGATAGATAGATAGATAGATAGATGAGACACTCTGTAATTTTGTGTGTGTATCTAAACGAAAAAACAGAATAAGACACGAGTCACCATTCTTGTGCTCCCAAATGTCATACGAGTGCAAACAAAGAGTGTGAGTAATTTTCTCATTCTATCATCATACACTAATCATCCTCCTCTCCCTCCCATTTTCTGTGTCTTTCTTCCTCTCAGGACCAACTAAACCCGGGCCGCTAAACTAATGGCATTAATACGTCTCCGAAACGATCGCTCTCTCTCCTCCTCTCATCCTTTATCCTTCCCTGAGCGGCCATTACCTCCACCGCATTCTGCCTCCGGTTTACAGCTCAGGCCTCCGTGGAAGAGCAGAACAGTGGAAAACAGGGGGAAAATGAGGGAATGTGAGGAGGAGAGAACAAACAGAAGGGTGGAATATATCAAAAAGAACCCGAGCGCCAAGACGCCTGTTTCTCTCTATCCATCTGTCGCTTCCTTCCCTTGTTCCTTTGGTTAGTTCTGTTCTTTTATTAATGTTGTGTCTGTTTGGGATGAGCCGTATCCTCATGATACCAAAGGCAGCTGTGTTTACCTGGATTTGGGTTGTTGATTCGGCCCGCGGGGTCAGGTTTGGGAGATTTGGCCGGCAGACCATATTGACCTATGGACAAATCATTGAGAAAGAGTTTAGGAATAATAATGATTCAGAAATTGTAGTAACATTTCACAGTATTACTGTTTTTACTGTATTTTTGATCAAATAAATGCAGCCTTGGTGAGCATAAGAGACTTCTTTCAAAAACATTAAAAATCTAAATTAATATCAACTCTATTCAGTACTGAGCAAGTTGACACTAATTCATATGCAAAGATGTTTACCAATCATCAAGACGGCTATTTGCATAAGTCTTAAAGGTACAGTAGCGAAGACAACCTGATTATTTCTAAAGGTCACAGAGAGGGTCCAGAAGGTCCTGTGAATCTAAATTCCAAACTTTAGGGAAGATAATAAATAATAAAAAGTGCAGAGTGTGGTCGCTTTAAGATGTTTCACACCATAATGTTGCTGTTGAGGGGCTACCACTGAGGTTACAAACACTTTAGACAGCAGACAGACAATTCACACACACACACACACACACACAGAGAGAGTCATCTCTGAGCTTATGGCGAGCTGTCACACTTGTCAAAATGCCATGACAGTCTGTGTGTGTGCAGGCACATCTAATCAGATATCTCCAACCGAAACGGCTTTTATTTAGATGACAAACAAAACAGACGTGACCTTTCAGCCACGAAGCAGATAACAACTACAGTGAGAGAGCAAGAGTGAAAAAGAGAAACAGAACGGGATATTTAAGGAAAGTCAAAAATGTTTTGGGGGAAAAAAAATAGGATTTATAGCCAAAGATGGAGACAGGAAAAAATAAATAATAATAATAAAGAAGAAAAACAATAAAATGTTTCATAGCTATGTTGAATCCTCTTTCATTCAACAGTGTAGTGTGAGTGTGATAGGCATGACTGATAAATAACAATAAACACACTCTAAAGTTTAAACTAAACAGACACGAGTGTGTGTGTGGTGTACAGTTACGGCTCATGGAGTTGTGTCCACAGTCTGTTGGGATTCACTTACCGCTGTTGTCCTGAGTTTAATAATAAAAACTAACAAGGGTACGACAGAGTTTGTGTTTGTGTGTAAACAACAGCTATTGGTCACGAGCGTGGTCATCTGTGCCACTGAGAGAAACGCAAATCCAGCATCCGTAACTGTTTCAGGCGAACAACCCCCTGGCTTTGTCTGCCGATACGCTCCCAAGAGTGTGTGTGTGTGTGTGTGTGTGTGTGTGTGTGTGTGTGTGTTACTCACTCTGTCCCACTTTCAGCACCACCTTCATGCCCCGTGTAGCACAAACTCCTCCTCTCATGCTCTCCAGCCCCTGACGCGTCCCGTCTGATGTAGCTGTGAAAGAAAAGAAGAGATTTTATTATTTTTATATCGAACGCACAGCAATAAATCAACCATTCATTATTTTATGACATTTTCTCAAGAAAAGAAAAAAAATATATATATATATAGTATATACACAGAAATATATTTTTTTTAAAAGAGATAAATATTTGAAATGCAACACTGCATTAAATATTTAGCATTGTTTTCATATATTGTATCTTCAATGTCTATTTTTGTCTTTGTTTTACAAGTGTATTCGTGTCTCACTGCAATAGCAGATTTTTTTCACTTTTTTTAAACCTGTTTTTTACTTGAAACTAGTAACAAAATCTGTCAGTGCAGACAAAATACACTTGTATTAAAGAAACGTACATTCTCTGAACACAAGTCTTAATATCGTATGCAGTGTTGCTTCTCAAGTGCGTTTCTCTCATTTTAAAGGGAAACTAAACAATTTAAGATTTTTACTGATACTTCCACAAATATATCCAGAGATATTGTACATATAACGTATAAAATAGTTTGCATCAGAACCTACTAGTTATTTTGAATTTAAAATGTTATTCTCAATCCAAGTTTGAGTAAAAATGTGGCAGTCTTATCAAATGATGCATCAAGACAGATGTTAACAATAGCAGGGGTTTTCCCGTAAAATGAATTTTTGTCCCGCCAAAGCTTTATTTGGTAATCTAATGTGATATCTGAGATAACTGCTGTACTTGTGATGTCGGCATGGCAAGCTTTATTTATAAGCTTAAAGGTGCAGTATGTAAGAATGACAACTAGTGGTCGAAACAGGTACTGCAGTCGAATTCAAAATATCAGAGATCGTCCAGATTCCAGCCTGGAAACGCACATTTCAAAGTAAAATAACTGGCTGTAGAAGTGTTTTTCAGAGAAACGAGTATGTGGACTTAGCATGTTTCCTCAATATATGAAAACATATTATGGTATTTTTATGCTTTAGTAGAGTGAAAAAGTTACATACAGCACCTTTAAGGCGTTGTGCTCTGGTTGTATAAAGCACATTTTGGCAAATTGTCATCTGAGTGTTGTATGCATACAGAAAATGTACCCAGTGTTCACTGCGCATACAACCTGTATGCTAACAAAAACAGTATGTGTTGTATAGTATGCTGTCGTGAACAGACTCTGAGACACAGATAGTAATCGTTCCCACTGACACACATATTTGATCTAATGTGGATTAACACGTAGAAATGTCACTCTGCATCATGGTGCTGCTCTAATGAGGCCTAATTTCCGGTCCCAGAGGAGGTCATTTAACTTCCTAAAACGCCTTTAACTGCATCCATCACTCACACACACAAACTCGCTCAATCCAGGACTCATTTCACTTCCTCCAGAACGCTGGCAGGATTTTGAGAAATGATATTGCGGACCTGCAGTAAGTGGGCCAGCGATGGCCGGTCCTGATGTGGAGTGGGCTACAGGTGATGCTGTGTGAGATGCATGTGGGCTGAAGTGAGCTAAGAGAGGACGATGGCTGGTTACATGTGGGCCAAAGACAGGACAGGACAGCTTGTCCTTGGTAATAAGGTCTGGCCATCTTAAATGAGAGAGAGAGAAATAATGACCTGATGCAAGTGAGAGTGCCAGATCTTATTTACTGAAGGATGGAGTGAGAGAGAGAGAGAAAATGAAATGGAGGTCAGACACACCTCCGTCCTTCATGTGAATAATATTTAGTGTCTTCTGATTCATTCATTTATTTGACTTTTTGAACAATTTTGTCTGTTTCTGAAATAAATAACCCTGGGCAGCAAAATAACATTCCTACCAATGACTGATGGAGGGTGTGAAAAAAAAGAGACCTTCACACTTTCATCTCGTGCTTTCAGCCTCATCGAAAGATGGTCAAGGTTAACTGTAACCCTAAAACATCTAGATATTCTGAGACATTCTGTAAGATGGAGAGAGAGAGAGAGAGAGACACTGATGCTCTGTGACAAGCTGTTGCTGATGTGATTGAGAATAGAGATGATAGGAGGTGATGGAAAGACCAAATGTGTGAGGACAACAGAAAAGAAAGTGTAGGAAAGAGTGGAAAGAGAGAGAGAGGGAATGTGAATGTGGCTCTTCCCTGTATGGTGAGGTACTGAAAGGTCTTGGAGCGGAGAAAAAGAAAAGAGGAGAAACAAAAGACAAACAAGAACAATACTTGTAAGTAGCAAAGCTGAACCTTTGGCAATCCTTTAAAGATAAATGGAGCACACAGAGAGAGAGAGAGAGAGAGATAAAGAGGTAAAAATGAGATGAGAGAGGCTGATGGAAACACGAGGACTAGAGAGGGAGAAAGAAAGAATAGAGACAGGATGAGTAATTGAGACTATGATCGGCAGTGATGGCGGGATGAGGAGAAATGGAGGACGGAGAGGCGGAGGAACACCATTCTCCAAGTCTCATAAAACAGGAACAGAAAGAAACGAAGGGCAGAAGTCATGGAGAAACATCGCAGTCTTTTGTTCTTAATGACGGTGTGTATTTTATTCACATCAGTGTGTGTATTTCTCCACGATGAGAGTGAAACATTTGACAGTAGCAGCTGCATGTCACAAAGATTTCAAGAGAGAGGATCTGATAAAAAGAATGACGTGTAAAGGCCAGAAGAGCGATTTATTGAACAAAACAAGGAACAAATGCAGACGAGGAGGCTCTGAGTGTGTGTGTGTGTGTGTGTGTGTGTGTGTGTGTGTGTGTGTGTGTGTGTGTGTGTGTGTGTGTGCATCTCCCACGCATGTGTTTATGTAAAGGGGTTCTGGGATGCCTCTTGTCTCACTAATGATGGTGATAAAGCGCAAGTCAGTCAGACGTGTGTGTTATGTGTGGGCGTTATCCCACGGCTATTATTGTGGAAGCACATTTGTGTGTGTGTGTGTATTTGTGTTGCATGCATGTTAGATATATTTTTCACGGCAGAGTCTAAATCATCATAAATATTCATATCTGCGAGTTAAAGTAATATTTTGGAATATTTCTAACCTGTTGAATACCATAGACAAGCATTTTAAACCTCATAAATGAACATGCGTTTAAAAATTACGTTTTCATTTTCTCACCCTCATTTCATTACATATATGCATCATTTTTTCTTCTTCCATGCAACATAAAAGAAGAGTGTTCTTTTATACTAATTTAAATATTTGCAGCAAATCCAGTGATGTTATCGTTAACAAACTAAAACTGTTAAAATGATTTTTGTTCATTGAAATAAAGCTAAAAGAAAAGAAAATTAAAATATTAGATGAAAACCAAAAGAGGAAGTGCTATATTAATAAAACTAAAACTGAAATAAATATGCATTAAAGCTAAATATAAATATAAAAAATAATAATGACAAAAGCACAAAGTAAAAATATTTTTTTTATTGGAAACTGAAAATATAAAATTAAAGCTAATTCAAAATATGAATAACAACAAATAATTCTAAAAAGACAATCTCATGAATATTCATGTGTATTGAAATATGGCACATCGAGACGTATCACAACAGCTTTGACATCAGGGATTGATTATAATGTGTCTTGAAACAGTTTTGAATATGCAAATATTTAAATCACACTGATGGGATTTAAGAGCTATGGCAGAAGGTAAGATTTTCAATCAATACTTAAATTAGGATCTTTTCTTCACACAAAGCTATTGAATGTTTCTGTTTCCTCCCGCCCACTTCCATTTAAAACTATATATATATATATAGAGAGAGAGAGAGAGAGAGAGAGAGAGAGAGAGAGAGAGAGAATCAGGTTTTTTTGTTGTTGTTTTAAATAGTGATCACGATTCTCCCTTGATTCTGAACAGACTAAACAAACTAAACAAAATAAGGAGTAATTTAATTTAATTAATTCAATAATTCACCTGAGGTTCTGACAAAATGTTAATTACTGCAGTCCATTTAAAAATGTTTAATTAACCTGAATGAATTACTTTTTTAAAAATCGGTTTGACTGAATGATTCATTGACTTCACATCTTCCATTACTGGATGAATCAGCGTTTTGGACTTGTTTGAGTGTTCGCTGTGATCGTACTTGTCAAAGGTTTATTAGACATAGCCGAATCATTGCCGTTTAGGAATGAGATCACGTATGTGTTTGAACCGAGACAGTGATCTTTTAACGATTAATCACACACCTCTAATATAGGCTATATATACATATAACACACTTAAAGCATGTTTCCTCCTTGTTACAGACCGAGGAACGGGTCAAAATGAATGATCTTGGCAATCAGCAACATTTCACAGATGCTGTCCATAGACAATGAGCAGTAAATAACCCCTAATTTTCCATTAAAAGCATCCAAATCTCAAAACATCCATTATTGAGCTGTAAAATGTGAAGTTAGAACTCACACACTGAGAAATACAATGAAATACAATGTGTTTTTTTTTTCTTTTCTTCTTCTCAGTACAGTACTGAACCAAGAGAGATTTGCACTGCTGTCCTCGGCCAACTATTTCCACCTTTGGCTCACACTTCATATTTCCTGAAACTAAATAAGACTCAATAAATCACCAGTAACACATTGGTATGGTTGATTTAAGCCATTAATGAAGCCCTCATAAGCAATTAAGAGAGTGCTAAAGGAGAGAGGGATGGTAGAATTTACCAAAAAATAAGAAAAGAAAATGTGCTACATTAGACTCAGCGCCGTCACAAAATCATAATGTTTTCCATTTACTTTAAAAGCAGGAGAAACGCCGCAATGTTCGTGCGAGGCACAATTTATGCCGTTATCCACCAAAACAACATCAATTTAAGAGGGAAAATGACTGCTGATGTCGTAATGATGGCACTTCTCTTAATGTTTCTGAGCGTTCTGATTGGTCAGTTTATGACGAGGCACAAGAGACTACGTTTCGCTGTAGACGACTTTCACCCTGACGTGTCTGACAAGACCGCGATGTCATTATAAATAGCTCTGTGTGAGTGTATGATAAAGAGCCGCGTTTGAAAGCCTACAGGCTAACATGAGATTGTGTGTGCGTGTGTGTGTGTGTGTGTGTGTGTGTGTGTGAGTGTGAGCAGGACAGATTAAGGAGCCTCTTGAGGTATGTATACGAGTATATCACACTGACAGTCTTGGCAATGGTGCATAATTGCAGCTCATAATGTCCCAGATGATCACACACACACACACACACACACACACACAGTAACACTAGAATACAGTCGTCAAATGCAAACATGTTTAAAACATAAATGACATAAGAGAGTGTATTTATAATCTACTCCCAAAACACACACACACACACACTCAGGCTGGGCCGTAGCAAGGAATTCTGGGCCCCTTGACTGTATATTGAGCTGGGCCTCAAAATGTAAGGACAATACATGTGCTCTAATGTAATTTTCTGATCCTATCAATAATAAAGTATTACAAAACTGAATATTTCTCCTGGGAGACAACGGATTGAAATATTAAAAAAAGCTCAGTTTGTGAATGAAATATTTAAGGAATGTTGCTGCTTCAATACAAGTTCAGCTCGAGTGACAGCATTTGTGGTATAATTACCACACACAAATAAATAAATAACTGACTTTGCACGTTGCATTTTACACTACTGTTCAAAAGTTTGGCGTCTGTAAGAAAGAAAAACATTACTTTTTAATAATTGTATTCAAGAAGGACACGTCAAAATTAACAGTAAATACTTTTACACTGTTACAAAAATATATTTCAAATAAATGCACTTTTGTAACTTTCTATTCATCAAAGAATCCTTAAAACAATGAATCAGCTAAATATTTAAAAAAGGCACAGTTTTTATTTTAGTTTTAGTAATATTTTGAATTGGCTTTTATTTTTATACTTTTATTTTTTTAATATTAATTTTAGTTTAATTTCTAGTCATTTCATTATGTGCTTTTATCATTTTCTTATTTTTTTTAATACTGCTATTTAGGTTTAATTTATTTGTATTTTTTATTTATTTCCAGTGCTTCAACTTAAACTTGTTTGAGTTTATTGCCACGGCAACATTTCTCATTTCTCATTTTCGTTTAGTTTCAGTTTTTCCAACTAATATTTATATTTAATTTTTATTTCAGCATCATTTCAAATAACAGAAATGTTTTTAATAGGTTTAGTTTGAGTTAATAATAATAAACCTTGTAGGGACTAGTGGAAATAATGTTTTGTGGTCATCAACATTATGGCTGTGTTTACTCCTGGTACTAAGATGCTTTTGGTCGATCGGATCACAAGTGGACCACATTAAATACAGGTGTAAACAGCTAAAACTTTTTGAGCTTGTCCACTTTCGACCACTTCCAGAGGTAGTGGAAAACACATTCGACCGGATTGCTTTTGTAATGTGGTTGAATGTGTTCAAACAGCCACAAAAGACCGTCTACTCTCCGTCTACTGACCTCATGCGTAACATTATTGGAAGTGGCTAGCCAGACGGGATTTAAACTTTGGCTGAAGACCCAAGTTTGGTTTGAAGTTTCTTTTGGTTTGGTTCTCATCATTCCTGATTTCTAACACACACTCACAGCGTTCGGCTGATCTTACGGCTGTCAGAGCAGAAACTAAAGCTGATGCTCTCCGTGTGTTTTTCCGTCGTCTCCGGTCGTGTTCATATGTAAATTGCGTGAGCTTATTTTATCCATTAGATTGAAAGATCTGAAAAAGCCCAAACATTTCCCCGCTCATAGACCCTCCCCTCGAAGAAATCAGGACAGAAGTGGTTGAAAGTGGACAAAAGAGACGGATTAAAACACCAGGTGTGAACGGGAATGTGTCTCCCTCGTCTACTTGTGATCCGATCGACCAAAACGCATCTTAACTCCAGTTTAAGCTCAACTGGTACCAAATACCAAACTCGCAATATTCCTCATATTTTGACATTAAATGCATTGCTGTGGGCTCCTCTGGATCTGAATCATTTCCACCTTTGACCCCATTAGCCACAGCCCTGCATGATCTTTCCTGTATGCTCAATGACATTTTCATTTGTGGCCAGTTATTCACGTTTCTACCCATCGAGACACATTACGGTCATTTCTTCTCTCGGGCACAGGGCTGCCAGCTTCTTCAGAGGGACCAGACCACAGACACGCAAGGACCACACACACACTCCCTCATCTACACACACCAAAACACACTCTTACAATCCCAAAGCATGCATGACACCACACGCACAGACAGCGCATGCTTTTCCACGCTGTAAATGCATGCTGTAGTGTGTTGGAGCATGAGGTTAAAGGCTCCAGTGGTCAAGTATGAGAGAAGCCTGGTATACTGGAGGCCTGCCAGACAGGCTTATGAACCACTAGAGAGAGTTTAACCTCTGACCTCTTAACCATTCCTTCTCTAATACTGCTCATGCCTCCGCCAGCCCATCAGCCTGTATGAGTAAACACACGACACGAATCAAAACTCCAGCAGAGCAAGTGTCCGAGAGAAGAAAAGCAGCTTACGAGGGCAGGGGTCACAGAGAGGGAGAGATCTGAAAAATCCCTCATCGTTTCTCCAGATAAGGTTGATTTGAGTCTATAAATAAGCGTGTAAACAAATAAAGCATTTGGTGGCTCATGTAATGAGATCAGACAGCTCTAATCCTGTTCAGACTGTAAAATCTGCTGGACTGTAAATCAGCTGTGGGATCTACTGTATGAATATCAACACCATCAACGCTCATAAAGCCTCTAAATGTATTACATAGAATACAAAACAGATTAAATATGAAGAGATGACGGCATATACGCTGTGGTGCAGCGGTACGGCGCAGACACAACGAGCTTTGATCCTGTTCCCTTTCTATCCTTTATATGAACGCTCTTCAAACAGTAGAGCGTTGGTGTTTGCAACGCCAAGGTCATGGGTTCGATTCCCAGGGAAAGCAAGAATTGATAAGAATGTAAATATGTGTACCTTGAAATCCAATGTAAGTTGCTTTGGATAAAAGCGTCTGCCAAATGCATAAATGTAAATGTAAATATAAATTAAATACGAATCTATATATATATGAAACATTAAAAAAGAACTGGAACAAGGACAAAATCTGTCTGACTCTGATATTGTGAACGGGAACATGGTTTTTGAAACATTAGCAACACATTATTAGCTGTTTGATAACGTAGTCAAGCAATTACCGTTATGTGTTTGACGTTATAGAGAGCATCGAGCCTGTATAATTCACTCTTCCTCTTCTTCTGAAGAATCTTTCTTCTTTCTGGTTCAAACATATATTGCTGAATTAAACCAGTATTTCCACTTGCCATTGTGTAGCGTTTACTACAGTAAAGTTGAGCGAGTGGATCAGGTATTCTGAGCTGGTGTGAGTGAGTGGAGGCGGGGCTAATTTGCATATTTATGGATCCGCATATACTAAATGAAGCAAGGGTGTAGAGTTACATTCAAGCTATTTTCAATTTGATTATCAAAGATGAGATAAAACTAGGGATGCACCGATATGAACATTTTGGCCGATGCCTATAACCGATAATTCTTTATATGTGAAAGCCGAAAACCGATATATTGGTCGATAAATCTAAATCCACATTTTTATATAATTTTTGAGAGCCTGATTACAAAAACAAAAGTCTCAGCATTAAAAGCCATGACCCAAGCACATAATTATAATAATGTTTTTCTCATTTTAATTTTATGTAGTCTATATGAGAGATTTGCGCTGCATGTTGCACTTTTTCCTTTTTTGAAGTGATTTCGATCATATTTCAAGCAATTCAAAACCATCATGTTGAACAGTGCACATCTGAAGGAAATGATACATTATTTATCGGCTTTAATATATTGGCCAAATTTTCTTATTGGGCCGATAACCATAACATTATAAATGAACATATATCAGCCAATACCGATATTGTGGCCGATATATCGTGCATCTCTAGATAAAACTATTGCCTGCCAGGGGACTTTAATAGTTATACTGTTAAAGAGCTTAATGATCATGAGCCAAATTATGTAACTGTTAATAGAAGTATATAATATAACTATTGCGCATAACTGTAGTTTCAAGTATTTATAAATATATATACTGTATTACATTGTGCATTATATGCAAGACGTGCATGAAGCATTATGAATTCTTCTTCAATGAATAAAGAATATCATAATGCATTATATATACTCTGGCTTAAGTGCTACAGTACCAACAAGCCTCTCCAGACACCAGCAATCTAGAAAACAACACTTCGTCTCAGAACACAAGAGAGGAGCGAGGCATGATGGGATATCTCTGCAGGACTCCTGGGTTATGTGGGGTTATGAAGAGCGTCATCGGTGCTCCGGCATGGCTGACAGTGAGGATGAGGTCGGAGAGGAGGAAGGACATCCAGCTTAACTGGGTCATGACTGTGGGCAACAGATCTATGCTTTACTGCAACAGGAATCTGGATGTATCTATATCTGCTTACACTGAGTGGGTTCAATTCAAAATAGATGAGTCATGACTGCATGAGCCTAAACATCCAGTGCATTTTAATTAAAGAACGACAAGAGAAAAAATGAGTGAGAGAGGACTGGAGGAGATCAAAGTATTTGATGCTCAACATTTCCTTCTGGACACCTAGATATCTCTACTATCATCTATCTATCTATCTATCTATCTATCTATCTATCTATCTATCTATCTATCTATCTATCTATCTACCTGTCTGTCTATCTATCTATCTATCTATCTATCTATCTATCTATTCATCGGTTTGTCTGTCTGTCTATCTGTCTATCTATCTATCTGTCTATCTATCTATCTGTCTATCTATCTATCTGTCTATCTATCTATCTGTCTGTCTATCTATCTATCTATCTATCTATCTATCTATCTATCTATCTATCTATCTATCTATCCATTCATCGGTTTGTCTGTCTGTCTGTCTATCTATCTGTCTGTCTGTCTATCTATCTATCTATCTATCTATCTATCTATCTATCTATCTATCTATCCATTCATCGGTTTGTCTATCTGTCTGTCTGTCTATCTATCTATCTATCTATCTATCTATCTATCCATTCATCGGTTTGTCTGTCTATCTATCCGTCTGTATGTCTATCTGTCTGTCTGTCTACAGTATCTACCTTTTCTACTGGTGTCTCTGTTCTTATGCTCCACTTTGACCCGGCACACCACACACTCATCATGTTAAATCAGCCTAGCCACACGAAACACGCCGCTGACGCAACACTGCCAAAACATTTGTTTGCCCTCCGGACAACTTTCACTTCAAGAGCGGAGACGGAGAAGTTGTTGAGGTGAAGGACAAAAGTGTGGAGGGAAAGAAAGAGCAAGAAAACAGGGAAGTGGGTCAATGGTCTGAAGGGAGGAAGGAGATGGCATTCAGTGAAAGAAAGCAAGAGGGAGAAAGAAAGAGAGATAAAGAGATGGAGAAAGAGGGAAGGAGGGGGTTGCTATATAAAGATGCCAGCAAGTATAAAACAGAAAAAACAGCAGAGGAGTAGTGGAGCGGAGAGTGTGGCTGAAAATTCTGGTGGGCTGTTGGTTTCTGGGTCACATCAAAGCCAAACGGCAAACACACGGGCACACGGGGAGACGGCTAAAGTGGTTTCAGCCAAGAGATGGGCGGGATCAGGAATAATTTCATATCACTGTAATGGTATATATTACAAAATAGTTGCTGAAAAATCAACAAAATTTTGTATTAAATTACATTTATATATTTTTAGAATCTGCTGAATGTTCCAAATAACAGGTACCTATGACCATTTTCTTTCTTTCTTTCTTTTTTTTTTTACTTCATAAATGCACCACATAAGGTTATTCATAATAATTGAATGATAAATCTGGCATCAGCGCCAAAACACTGATGATAATTAAATGGTTAGATCACCCAGGCAGCATTTATGTGATCAAAAATACAGTTAAAACAGCAACATGTTGTAATATAATTACAATTCAAAATAACTGTTTACTATTTGAATATATTTTAAAATGTAATTTATTCCTGTGATCAAAGCTGAAATTTCAGCATCATTACTCCAGTCTTCAGTGTCACATTCTAATATGATGATTTGCTGCTCAAGAAACATTTCTGATTATTATCAATGTTACGATCCTTTGATGAATACCTCAGCATCCTTAGTGAACAAAAGTATTAATTTCTTTAAAAAAATATTTCTTACCCCACACCTATACTATATATATATATATATATGCAAATGCAGATGCCACTGTTTTGATTAAATAAAGTTTTTGCTCAGGTATTATGCACATGGTTACTGTCTCTATGACAGTTTTTCTAAAATTAGATCCTCTTCCTAAAAAAACAAGCAATATATCGCCTTTGTTACAGTAACGCAAAATATCGTATTGTAACCCCTGTACATATCGATACACAGCCCTATCACACTATTCACATATACATATGTACAATAAACCCTTTTCAACCGTACAAATGAGTCCTGCACGATCTCTGGCGCCCTGTCTTCAGCAACGCGACACCCAGCACTATTTCAGCTTGTGCCCAACGCAGTCCAACATCTTAAACACTGTAATCACATTTCACTGTCGTTTTAATTACAGGTTCTAATGAAAGCAAGCAGAACACTGCCAAACGAGCAAAGCAGCGAGAACAGCAGTGTGTGTGTGTGTGTGTGTGTGTGTGTGTGTGTGTGTGTGTGTGTGTGTGTGTGTGTGTGTGTGTGTGTGTGTGTGTGTGTGTGTGTGTGTCTCTATGAGCCAAACATGAAACAACGTCTCTAAACACTGAAAAAAAAAAACTGAATCCACTTCGGCTCTTCTGTTTGACAGAACAGCCAGAACCGCACACTTGAACACACACACACACACACACACACACACACACACACACACACACACACACACACAGACACACACTCCAACATCTGGAGTACTTTAGGGTTGGACAGATTCTAGAGCCAACCATAATTCTCTGGCTGTGTGTGTGTGTGTGTGTGTGTGTGTGTGTGTGTGTGTGTGTGTGTGTGTGTGTGTGTGTGTGTGTGTGTGTGTGTGTGTGCAAGACAGACAGACTGAGAGACAAACTCGGGACAAAATGTTCGCCTTCTGCGAGATCCTGTCGAGCTTTTAGCTCTTCTTTTATCATTTGTGTATCCGAAGCGCACTAAAACCCAAACATCACTATCACCCGGAGAGCACAGGATGGATGGGGAAAAGAGAACGAAAGAAACATAGAGAGAAAGGAGGAGAAATAAGAGAAACATGGGAGGTAGCCAGTTGAAATAATGTATCCTGACATCTGTGGCTGCGTAGGGAGAGAGAGAGAGAGAGAGAGAGCGAATGAAAAAGAGGAAGATGGACAGAAAGAATCAGATGAAATAGAGATGATGGATTGTGGGAAAGACAATGAAAGCAATAACTAAGATTTGTGTTTGTGTTTCTATTGTGACAGGAAATATGTTTGATTAAGGCTTGTTTGTGCGGTTTGTTTTGCTGAATGTGACATACTTTCTGTTGTGTGTTTGTCCTTAGTGGATTCACACACTGGAGCAGAAATAGAAGAATGAGGGTTTGGATGGCTGGGAGGAAGAGCTTTTGGATGTGTTTGAGAGAGAAAGAATGACAGAAAGAGAAAGTAATGTTGGTCTGTGTTTATGTAAAGGAACTAAATGAGTTATTCAAGCTTTTCCAAAGCCACACTGAGTGAACAAGAGAACGCTGGTTTTCTTAAAATGACAGGATGTGCAATTATGTGTAAGTGTTTTGATCTTAATATGTGTGTGTGAAAGAGAGACAGCATAAAGACAGCATTTAAAAGAGATAAATATGCTTTTGTTTCCTACGCAAACACACTGACTGTTACTGTTTTTTCCTTCTGAAGATAAAAATACAATTCACTGATTCATTCATTTATACAGTACATAAAACATTTCAAATTTTGCACTTGTGTGTGTATATGTCACAAACAGAGACACATCTAAACACACACAAACAGTCCTAATCGATACAGCAATATACTAACTTTTTGGCAAATTGTTTCATTTGGGAATGGAAAAAAAATTTTCACACACATATCATCTAAAATCTCACATAAATAGACAATTGTTTAACACTGCAACGTCAGATTCATTTCTGTTCATTTAAATTAATCTTACAGTGAATAAAGTAAAAAAAAAGTGCAACAAGAAGTCTATTTGGTTAAATATCTTATGTATTTCTTAATTATATATAATAGTTATATAATACAAGGCTATATGGGATGTATTTCATCTACAAATGTCTGATGTTCACTCTATTTCAGACCTTTGTTTATGTCGTTTTCAAGATAAAATGACAGACCTGCTCAAATAAAGTCCTCAATAGGCGCGTTTCCATTACAGATTTGCGCAAAACTAAGCGATTTTTTCTAAATGTCGATAAAAAACTATTGCGAAATGACGCCGTTTCCATTAACCGATGTTATGCGACTAAAACTTAATTTTTCCCTCTCGCGAGAAGTCATTCCAAAAATCATGGCAACGAATGTTGGTAAGTTTATATATTGCAGCCGCCACACTAGCCATTATTATTAATCGAAGGAGATAGGCGTGTTATCCAAGCATTAATGGTAAGGAAAGACACTTATACTGTGAGCGGCACATGTAACCTACTGTATGAGGTGTTTCTGGGTGTTTCTCCCTCATATTTGCTTCGAGGTCTTGGTTGTGCCATTTCTTTGAGGTTTAGAATCCAGTATTCCTGTAATTCTTTTGTCTTTTATGAATTTAATAAAGAACTCTGTCTCGTGTTCTGTCCAAACACACCGCGTCATTACGTCAGGTGACTGTAAATGCGCAAAAACTGTTTCCATTGCAGTTTTGCTAAATATATATTTTTTTTTCCGAATTGCCTGAAAAACCACCTCATGCGAGCGTAAAAACTTTTTTGCGATAAATGGGAGTTTTTTGCGAAAATTACGTGTTTCCATTAAGCGTATTTTCAATTCGCAATTTAAATTTGCGCAATTTGAAGGGTAATGGAAACGCGGCTAATCACAGCTTCTGCTTCACAGTTGCTTTGTGAATTGGTTCAAATGAATCAAGAAGATTCGTTCACAATGTTCAAAAGTATACCTTTGCCCATTTCCTTCATTTTCCAAGCCTGAAGAGTTTCCAGAGCCTTCTAGTTTGAGAGCTGTCTGTTAGCTTGAGAGAAGACAGCGGATCCGCAAACACACACACACACACACGGACGCACGCAGAGTCCCTGGCCCCCATTATCTGAGACAGCTTTGTGTTTGGAGTGTAGGGCACAGGGATTAAGTCAGATCTATAACCGTGAATGGCGGAGTGTTGGGTTCCTCTCTCCCACAGAATTAATTACCCTAATTAGACTCCTTAATTGCATGCATTACAATCCTGGTTTCAGAGGGGAGGAACAGGCTTCACACATTGAGCAGAAGGTGCGGTGGCACAAACCCAGCTGAGACATGCATCTTCTCCTCCATATTAATAAACTCGATCGCACAGCTGTAAATATATGGATGGAATATTAGCAACTCCAAAGAGCTCATTAGTCAGAAGAAGAGCATATTAACCCATAGGACAGAACGTACCGTGTGGTAATGTCTTGTTTTTAAATGAACAACGGCTGATTTAATCTGTCCTGTGGTGAGGTTAGGGTTCTGTCTTATTCTATTTTCAGCATTCAAGCTTCACAGATTCGTTGATTATGACAGGAATAGTCTCGGCCTCAGACGGTACGGACGGATGCATATTGCACAAAAAAGTGCCGAGAGCTTTCTCAAACTGGCAAGCGGCAATTTTTGGGTGGTCGGAGTATAGCCTACAGGTTTTTATCTGATTCACAGGAACGTCATGTTTACAAGTTCCCAAACGCACATGTCTCTTACTATCAGTTCTTGGCCAGAATAAAATGCAACATGGAAGACTTGGAGGATTTCTTCAAAATGAAAATTCTGTCATCATTTACTCACCCTTAAGTTGTTCCAAACCTGTATGAATTTCTTTCTTCTGATGAACACAAAAGAAGATATTTTGAGCAACAGGGTGAGTAAATGATGACATTTTTTTTTTTTAAGTGAACTATTCCTTTAATGCTGATATTCAAAAGTAGTAAGAATAAATAATCCAAAAATGAAAATCTGGTTATCATTCTGTCACCCTTATCTCGTTCCAAGCCCGTATGATTTTCTTCTGCAGAACACAAAAGATGATATTTTGAACTGTTTTTGTCCACACAATAAGAGTTCAAAACAACATTGACTTTTAATGTAAAGGCATTTTTTCAAAATACATTCTTTTGTGGTCCAGTATCTTCAAGAAAGACGTTACAGAGGGTTACAGAACGATGACTGAACTTTCGTTTAATTTCTGTCATCTCCTATTTATGGGTCTGATGTACAATAAAGTAGGCCGATTTTTCTGCAATTGGCAATCGACAATCTGATTGGCTGGCTTGAAGCAATATCCGGGAATCGCCGTACACAGGTTTCTATCAGTTTACTGGGAAACAAAGCCTGTTACAATGAGCTCTTCTGAGGAATAACTAGTCGCCGGATTTGCCAAAGTTTGTATACATTTTGTTTGAGAAACTTACTTGGCAAGTAAATAATATATCCATGAGCGCATACTGCTGTGCTCGCTTGCCCCAAATATAAAGAAAAATTCTAAAAATAATCTAAAAAGTGACCAGTGATTTGTTAGTAATTAATGGTCGGTTCTGGACCAAATGAGATGTATTTGACTATGTTTAAGTGGATCAGACTATGCAAAAATGGAGCAACTTCATGCACTTGCAAAGTAGACAGCTCTGTTGATCTAAGGCCGTGTTATAAAGATGAGTTTTGGTCGATCGGATAAAGGGTGGACTACACTAAATACAGGTGTAAACGGGGTCTAAAACGGTTTGAGCTTGTCCACTTTCCACCACTTCCAGAGGGAGTCAAAAACACATTCGACCGGATTGCTTTCATAGTGTAAACACTCATGTGATCGAATGTGTTCAAACAGCCACAAAAGACCGTCTACTCTCCACTACTGATCTAATGCGTAACATTATGAGGAGCGCTGGTCAGGCGGTGTTTAAACGGTAACACTTTACAATACGGGTGCACTAATTTGCATTAATTCATGCTTAACTAATGCACAGATAATCATGTGTTAGTGTATGACTCATGAAGAACTAAACCATTAATTAATGATTACTGCATCAGCAACTAATAAAGATTCTATATGATTAATAGATTAAGTAATATATGTATTGTTATTAACAGTCATGTGCCTCAACACGTTAAGTCATAACATAATGATACATTTGCAAATCATTAGTTAATGATTAATTAAAGCAGACAACTGGAAGTTGAAGTACATTGCTTTGACCAATTGTGGTAATTAACGCATTAATTTACACTTTTAGTTAATAAAATATGTTATAAAGAAATGTATACATTATGACACATTTAATTAATAGCAATTCACATATTACTTAATCTATTAACCATATAGAATCTTTATTAGTTGCTGATGCAGTAATCATTAATTAATGGTTTAGTTCTTCATGAGTCATACACTAACACATGATTATCTGTGCATTAGTTAAGCATGAATTAGTGCATATTAGTGCACCCGTATTGTAAAGTGTTTCCGTTTAAACTTTGGCTGGAGACCCAAGTTTGGTTTGAATATGAAAATGTACCAAACACAATGTTCTCTCATCATTCCTGATTTCTAACACACACTCACAGCGTTCGGCTGATCTTACGGCTGTCAGAGCAGAAACTGAAGCTGATGCTCTCCGTGTGTTTTTCCGTCGTCTCTGGTCGCGTTCATGTGTAAATTACACAAGCTTATTTTGTCCATTAGATCAAAAGATTTGAAAAAGCCCACACATTTACCCGCCTATAGACCCTCCCCTCAAAGAAATCAGGACAGAAGTGGTTGAAAGTGGACAAAAGAGTCAGATTAAAACACCAGGTGTAAACGGGAATGTGTCTCCCTCGTCTACTTGTGACCCGATCGACCAAAACGCATCTTAACTCCAGGTGTAAACAGGGCCAAAATGAAATGCATCACATCAATTGCTCTCGGTGTAGACGTGTCTAATGCTACTAGGGATCTCTGACTCTGCTACGACTGAAGTGGTGATCTTTGCTCAAATGCTCATATGCACTTTAGAGGCGACTGCTACACACACACACACTCACTCCAAAATGCCTGTGCGGTTTTGCATTTTTAACGATTATTAAAATCTTGGCACACCAGGCAGAGCGCTTGGTGAATTATGGCTTTGGCATCAAGAACAGCAGAATGAGAAATCTGCCAAAAAGAAAAATGGGGGCCAAAACGGGGAAGCAAGAAAGACGACAGAAGAGGTCAGATAAGGGGAAGAAACTACTTTGTGCTGGTAAGATACACTAGCTTAAAAGAAAATAAATAAACTAAGATTAAAAGATTTATCCCAGGGACAGATGAGTGGATGAAGATCTGGAAGGAGATGGAACAACAAATGAGAGCAGAGAAGAGAGAGCCAAATGAACGGTGAGATTAATGCGTCCACAGAGGGGACTGAGTCTCAGTTAGCGTTGGGAATTAAGAAAATAAACGTATAAAACTAAGATGATGAACAGGCAGCGCATCTTTGTATTGCATTGTATTCAGTTGCACACAACAAAAATACAGCACAGTCACAGTCAACAAATGACTCTCGGTTCTTTTTATTGAATCAGTTAAATAGACTCACGAATCAGTACTAAAAGAGCTAATCTGACTTGCGTAAGAGTGAAGAATTTCCATATGCAAAACTGAATAATTCAACTGTATAGCCAAAAATTGTAAACAGAATCAGTTGATTAGAATAAAAGAGATTTTGCAGCCGGTATGAGTTTTTTAAAAATGTTTTTGAAAGAAGTCTCTTATGTTCACCAATGCTGCATCTATTTGATAAAAAAAGGTAAAACATTTTTCTACATTAATATATTTTAAATATAATGTATTGTTTTCAAGGCAACCATTACTCCAGTTTTCAGTGTCACGTGATCCTTCAGAAATTATTCTAATATGCTGATTTGCTGCTTAATAAACATTTCTTATTATTATCAATGATGAAAACGGTTGTGCTGCTTAATATTTTCAGGATTTTTTTTATTTAGAAAGTTTAAACTTTTGATCAGTTTAACGCATCCTTAAAAAATATTATTAAATCATTTTGATTAGTGGAAATAAAAATAATCAGGCTAATGGCATCAGCCAAAAAAAAGGGGGGGAGGGGGAATGAGAGTCATTTCAGAAGCTGAGCAAGTTAATACATTTAAAAAAAAAAATTTAAATTGGAATAACATCTGCAAATGAATTCCCAATAAGACCAGGGATGTGTTTTAAGACAGTAAATAGGTTCCATTATGATTTTACAGGAATTAAAAAGAAACCAGAATTGTTCAATTCTTTGCCCGCTTGTTCAGTAGCAAACACTCTTCACTCTTTCTCTCTCTCTATCTGTTTCTCTCATGGACAGCTGGTCAACCCCAATCCCACCCCAACTCTTTAATCTCCCTCCACACACAGTAAACATCCTCTCTGCCTAAAGTCTGTTTACCCAAAAAGTGTGTTTGCCATGCGAGTGTGTGGTTGATGAATAGATGATCTATGAAGATGATCTAGGGAGAATTACAACATGAGCTTCTGTGTGATTTGTGCATGTGTGTGTGGTTATTGTGTTTCGCACACACAGCTGTGTGCATGTGTGTGTGTGTGTCTCTGTTCATTATTGCTATTAACGGGTCATGTTTGCGTGATCTCGCACACTAAATTGCGGCCATGTCGTCGTGTTTCTGCATTCGGCCCAGTGAGGCGATGTCAAGGGTCAATGGCATGGTGAGCGCTGGATAAGCGGACCCCCTGTTCCCGGGAAACACATCCCTCCACAAGTGGTTCCTCAGCAGAATGAGGCACAATGCTGGCTTTGTCTGCTACTGCATAGTGTGTGTGTGTGTGTGTGTGTGTGTGTGTGTGTGTGTGTGTGTGTGTGTGTGTGTGTGTGTGTGTGTGTGTGTGTGTGTGTGTTTAAATGAATCACACAATGTTAACTAGTTGGAATCCAATTAGTGTGGGTTTTTTCTGTCTGACCTTTGGGGAGTATCTGTTCAATCCATCCATCCATCCATCCACACACATAAACACACACACACACACACACACACACACACACACACACTGCTTTCACATCTCACAGATTTTACACAGAAGTGATGATATTTGCTCAACTGCAACTCTAAACCTGACCTAACCCTCACACAAATCTGTTAATACTTTTGTAAATTAAAAAAAACACATAAGAAAAATGTGAAAGGAATAGTTTATGCTAATTTTTGTCATTCAATTATTTTCCAACTTTACTCTCCAAACCTTTATAACTTTTTGAACAGCAGAATACACAAAAAAAAACAGAAACGTTGAGCAGTGACTTTCTTTGTATTGACAAAAAAAACTGTTAAACGGTAACAATTTACAATATGGATTAACTAACATTAACTAACAATGAGTAATACATGTGTTGCATTAATCTTTGTTAATGTTAGTTAATAAAATATAAGTGTTTATTGTTAGTCCATGCTAGCTCAGATGCATTAAATAATATTACAGATACAACTTTTGATGTAAATAATGTATTACTAAATGTTGAAATTAACATTAAAGTCCCCCTGTAGCCAATCATTTTATCCCTTAAAACTCATCTTTGATCACCAAAATGACATATTTAAAAAAAAAAATCCTTGAAAAAAATGTCTTCATGCCTTAAAACAGCTTGAATGTATCTGTACACCCTTGCCTCATTTAGTATACGCGGTTCTATGAATATGCAAACGAGCCCCGCCTCCACTCACTCACACCAGCTCAGAGATCCACTCGTTGACGATCACACGTTGATCTGATTGGTTACAAGGTAGTTTGTGACGTCAGAAACACCAGCGATTTCAAACCGCGTTTTGTCTTTGGTTCACTGCAGTTTTAAAGAGAAAATACTCAGCAATGGTGTCGACTTATGAATTTGCACAAAAGTTGTGCTAATAATTTGACTTAAAGCATATTTAAAACACCACATAGACATATAAACAGCATTAAAAGCTTGATTGTCACCACAGGGGGAAACTAAGATTTATAAATGCTAAAAGTATTGTTCATTGTTAGTTCATGTTAACAAATGAAACCTTATTAGAAAGCGTTACCAAAATATCTTCATTTTTGTCCCGCAGAAGAAAGCAAGTCAAGTTTAGGACACGAGGACGAGTAAACTTACAGAATTTTCTTGTTTAGGTGAACTGTCCCTTTAAGACGACTTCACAAGTTGGTTTTGGCCATGCTGCACTATTAGGACTTTTTCAGATAAAGTTCCCCTGACAAGTATAGGCAGACCTGTACACTCATAGAAACATACACTGCACTCTTCTGATTCTTGACCTAAATTGGTGAGGCGAACTGTCACATTCACTTACTCACACTCCGCAAACACACTCCTTAACTTTTCTTTCCCAAACCTTCTTTCTTCCTTCTGTCCCGCAGAATGTGCTAGAGCTGGGTAAAAATTGATTTTCAGATTAACCACAAAATTCGTTTGAGCAACATCGATACAGCCTCTTAAAATCCCGAGATCAATCTTTTTTACTCTGTCAGTGTTTTCTGTACAGCTTTTGAACGGTGACGCAGAATCAACAGCCCAGCAGCAAAAGAAGTAATATTTTACCTTAGTTTGCAGCCCAAATTATAAGTGATAAGATAAAAAGTCAGCAAATAATGTAAGAAACCCCATCTTTCGATTAAGATGTCCTCACAGGCCTCCGTAGTAATACAATTGACTCTTAAGTAGTTGAATTCACAATAACGGACTCATATGAACCAGTTCTTTTAATTGAATCAAAAACCAAAATAGTTCAACTCACGAACAAATGACTCTTATGAGACGTTCTTTCAAATGAATCATTCTAAAAGACTCTAAACTTATACTCTTTCATGTGAGTTCATTACTGAAATTATAATTTGTGTTTATATTTGTTAAACTTATTTTACACATTGTTATGAAAACTGTTGTACAAAAGAAATCCTAGTTAAATTGAATATGCACAGAGTTGATAATTGATAATTATCAGTTAAATAGCAACTGAACAGCATTTCAACAGAATTACATTAAGCAAAATGGACAAAAACGCCCAATATGCCCAAATGAATCACAATCAAACTGAATCGGAATAGGTTCGCAATCGGAATGGAATCTCTGGTGGTTTCTACTGTACATGTTGGTGATTTTGGGTTTTAAATGCCTTGTGACATTTGTTCGTCACAGTGAAGGCAAATCCTGACGCTTAAACTAGGGCTGTCAAACGATTAATCGCGATTAATCGCATCCAAAATAAAAGTTTGTTTTTACATAATATATGTGTGTGTACGGTGTATAATTATTTTCTATATATAAATACACACACATGCATGTATATATTTAATAAATATTTGCATGTATATACTGTGTATATATATTTATATTATATATAATTTATATTATACATAAATATTTTATATATAAATAACACATTATTCTTAAATATATATGCATGTGTGTGTATTTATATATAGAAAATAATTATACTCCATACACACACATACATTATGTAAACACAAACTTTTATTTTGGATGCGATTAATCGCGATTAATCGTTTGACAGCCCTAGCTTAAACACATTTTCAAGTGCCATTCATCTCAGTGTAAGTGTTTCACAAGCTTCTGTTCAGCATGATTTGATCAGTCATTCTGTCAGGGTCTATCAATATGGCTCACATGTTCATCTGTATGTGTGTGTGTGTGGACATGTTTTTCTACACTGGTGGGGACTTAAACCTGAATGCACACAGACTCATGGGGACTCGTGTCACCGTGGGGACCTAAATTGAGGTCCCCATGGGTACAAAAGCTTATGAATCATACAGAATTAGTTTTTTTGAAAATGTAAAAATGCAGAATGTCTCCTGTGATGGGTAGGTTTAGGGATAGGGGCAGTGTAAGGGGATAGAATATACAGTTTGTACAGTATAAAAACCATTACGTCTATGGAGAGTCCTCACAAAGATAGTGCACCAGACATGTGTGTGTGTGTGTGTGTGTGTGTGTGTGTGTGTGTGTGAGAGAGAGAGAGATTCCTCGAATCCTTACAGCCATTGTTATTCTGATCACTGTCATCGCTCAGGAATGGTTGTGCTCATCGGTCTGCACCAAAATGTTCTGATTGGCTAAAGCTGCTAAATGAGTTTCTTCTGATCCAATTGGATCGCAGGGGCCAGATGTGCACTGATAAAAACAACTCAGGCAAAAACCGCTGGCAGAACATACAGGCTGCTGGGAATTTAAGTGTAAAAAATCTCTCTCTCTCTCGCTCTCTCACACACACACACACACACACACACACACACACACACACACACACACACACACACACACACACACACACACACACACACACACACTCTCATTTACCTTTCTCTTCTCCCTGGTGTTTGTGGTTAGCTTTTGTCTCAGTAAGAAGGGAAAACTTCGGTCTGGGGGCTTTAAAACGTTCAAATATGCATCAAATATAGATCTCTCTAAATCCCTCGCTCCCTTTGCTCTTCGACCGCCTCTTCTTCTGTTTCTGTTTTCTTCTCTTTCCCTCCTTCTATTTCTGTCCCTCTGTTGTTTTTCTGCTCACTCAATCTTAAAATCTTAAAACAGTCGCCATAAAATAAAGCAATTCATACGGATCAAAACAATACGGCACCACGAAACACGTAAAATAATCGCGCGGAGGATTTCAGCATCTGCGTGTGTGTGTGTATGTCTGAGCTGCTGTTCAGTGGAGAAACCCGGTAAACCCGTCTGTCCATCTTGTTCTCTCTTCCTCCCCCACCTCCCTCTCTCATCCTCTTTTCCTCTTGAGTTGTCTTGTCTGGGTTTGAGTGACAGTTAGCCATCTGTCTGTGTCCGCTGCCACAGCAATGGCACGCCGATAAGAAGCCCAGAGCTGCTCCTCAGTCAGGTACCCCAAATCCCTCACGCTGACTGACAGCAACATGTGTGTGTGTGTTTACAAGAAACTCAGCTGTAAGATAGATACTGGGATGACTGCAGAGCAAAGAAAATCATGCTTTAAAGGAATAGCTAGGCCAACGATGAAAATTGTGTCATCATTTACTCACACTCGTGTCGTTCCAAACCTGAATGACTTTTCTTTTTAATGGAACACAAAAGATGTTTTACAACAAAAGCATACGGTGAGAATAAGAGCTGTCAAATGGCAAAGGACCAAAAAGTACCATAAAAACCAGTGCATTTTGCTTGTGTGCTGCTTTCACTCTGCCGACAGCTTTAAACAATTAGAGATGCATGGATATTACAACCGATTAATGTTTCATGTTATGTCCAATTACCAGCAAATGACTGATATCAGAAATATGTACTATTTTGTGTTAGAAAAAGTAACACTTTCCAAAAAGGTTTCATTTGCAAACATTAGTTAATGTATTAACTAACCGTGAGCAATACATTTATTACAGTATTTATTAAACTTTGCTAATGTTAGTTAATAAAAACAGCTGTTCGTTGTTCATGTTACTTCACAGTGCATGTTAACAAATACAACATTTGATTTTAATAATGTATTAGTAAATGTAGAAATTACCATAAAAAAGATTACTAAATGCTGTAGAAGTGCAGTTCATGTTAACTAATGTAGTTAACTAATGAAACCTTATTGTAAAGTGTCACCAATAAAACAAAATAAAAATCAAGTTTTAACTATGCATCACAATATTATGATGGAAAGTAAGACAGATATTCATTTTGAGATGTGCTAAAGATTGCATTTAACAGTGTTATTAAAATGAGCTTTTAAACATATTTCAAATACTGCATAATACAGATAAAAACTGGGCTAATAACGGGCGATATGCAGTGTTGGCATTCATAAACTAAATACTAAAACAATTTCTTTATTTTCATTATTTTAAATAAATCTGAAATAAACTAAAATGTAACTATTAGATGGAAAAAGTTAGAAAATTGGAATTTTGGCAAATAACTGAAATAAAATAGGTTGAGGCTGAAGGTCTAAAATGACAAACTAAAACTAAAGAGAAACATTTAAAAAAACGATTAAAACTGACGAAATAAGATTACTAAACTTACTTAATTAAAACTACAATACAGTATATGAATAATATAGCACTGCAGATATGGCACAGACTGTCTTTCCTGTACAGTGCAGAAAGTCATATGGGTGAATAAACAATGACAATTGCTTTACAAATGATGATCATTTTCATTTTGGGGTGAACTATCTCTTTAAGTATATGTGTGTAAACACTGTTATTAGTGACCTAAGGGCATCTTCATGACCCATGTGATAATTAGACAACGAGATTGGAGCAGCCATAATGACCTGTCAATGCTCTCTTCCACATAAACACACTCTCTCTCTCTCTCTCTCTCTCTCTCTCTCTCTCTCTCTCTCTCTCTCTCTCTCTCTCTCTCATGAATCATTCCTGTTCCAGCTCATTTGAGCTAGGCTGCATAAATTAGCGCATGTTAAGGTAGGTTAATTAATACCATTCTCCCTAAGGTCCAAATCTCTAATGTACACATACCCTTACACACACACACACACATATGCGCATGACATGTCAGAAGCCATCAAATGTGCACTCTGTCGTAAAATAGAGCATCAACCGGTCATGACAGATGCACACACAACTATTTTTAGCACGTTCGCACACACATAAACACTAAATTAAATGTTCAATGACCCTTAAAATCACTTTTCGCCTTTTTTCCGTGTGGACATTGGTTTGATGGTTTCTCTCCCTCTTTCTCCATCTTGAGTGAGTGAGTGAGTGTGTGTGTGTGTGTGTGTGTGTGTGTGTGTGTGTGTGTGTGTGTGTGTGTGTGTGTGTGTGTGTGTGTGTGTGTGTCTATGTGTGTGTATGTGTGTGTGTGTGTGTGTGCACCTCCGACCTTGCATTTGAGGACTCATAGACTGGCACAGTCAGTCGATCGATTCGTCGGGCCTGTTGGAGCAATGATAAAGCCTGCAGCGTGTGTGTGTGTGTGTGTGTGTGTGTGTGTGTGTGTGTGTGTGTGTGTGTGTCATTGACACCTACGTTAAGACTTAACGGAACACAGAAGAGCCCTGAATTCTGCCTGGTGTCCACACACCAGAAAACTCACACTTGTTTGTCCATTAAGGAGCCGGTGGAAAGAGCTTGATTCTTATCGCAGAGACACAGTGTCTGCGAGACCCGTAACCGCTAAAATTAGACAACACACCTTCACACATACTTTGCACATGTCATAAAAAGACACACAAAAATATCACCTCAGGCTCCTGAGCACCGACTATTTATTACCTCCCGTATTTGAAATGCTGCTCAACTCATAATGCGGGTTTAAAAGTGTTAATGCAACTTGACTGACAGCTGACACATCTATAAAGCCATCAACTCTCTTCCGTCTTATACATTATTTATGCTCACACAACTTTTTAGCCAGTCAAATTCCATTACTTTTTATGATTATTTAAAAAAAAATCATATTATAGAAATTGCTGGGACAGATTTCTATACATCAGGTACTTGGAATTAATATATATTAAAGAAATAGATTACCGTTCAAATGTTTGGGGTCAGTAAGATCTTTTTTTAAAGAAATTATTACTTTTATTCAGTAAGGATAAATTAAATTGGTAACACTTTATGGTTTTATTTGTTAACATTAGTTAACTTCATTAGTTAACATAAACTAACAATGGAAAATATTTCTAAAGCATTTATTAATATCAGTTCACTTTAATCTCAACATTTAATACATGATTAAAATAAAAAAAATATATCTGTTTATATTATTTAATGGACATGAACTAACATTGAACATTTGTATTTTTATCAATTAATTTGAACAAAGATTAATAAGTTCTATAACAAATGTTTACTAATAGTATACTAATAGAACCTTATTGTAAAGTGTTACCTTTAAATTGAGAGTAAATACATTTATAATGTTATAAAAATGTCATTCTTTTGATCTTTCTATTTATCTGAATCTAACAAATGCATTACGGCTTCCACAAAAATATGAAGCTGAACAACCGTTCTCAACATTATTGATAATATAAATGAGCATCAAATCATCATATCAGAATGATTTCTGAAGGATCATGTGACACTGAAGACTGGAGTAATGATGCTGATAATTCAGCTTTGCCATCAGAGGAATAAACTATATTTTAAATTATATTAAAACATACGTATATTCACAATATTGTGAGCATAAACAACTTCTTTCAAAAACATTTAAAAAATCTTACTGACTCCAAACTTTTGAACAGTAATAAAAATGTACTGTTTACTTTGTTAGTACACATGGTTTTATTCTGCGTGATTCATTCAAACACACCAGGGTCGTACTAACATCCAATTTCATGATCCAATCATTTCCTGGCGGATACATTGAGCCCAGTCTTACATTTTTTTCCAGTTGAATATCCTTTTTGGAATGAAATGAGGTCAAATAGAATCAAAATTGTTGGTTGCAAATGCAGTTTCAGTGTACAAATGTGTCAAAAACTCCTGAGATTTGAGTGTGTTTCAATTGGGGATTGAGGAACACCAAACTAAAGTTCTATGAATTTTCCATAACTTTTTGAATCTTTATAGATGAAATGAACTAATTTAATAACACACAATGGAACTGAATCAACACTGAACTGACTTCAGCTGAACGGAATGCATCATTTCCCTGTTATCCCTGTAAAGCTGCTTTGAAAGAATCTGTATTGTATAAAGCGCTATAGAAATACAGGTGACTTGACTTGACTTGACTATGCCAGACTGGAAAATCGTTTAAAATTCCCTTCCATTTCCAGGTTTTCAATGACTGTGGGAAGAACAGATTTTAAAAACATGGCCATTGCGTGTGTTTTGGGTCTGAGCGTGTTGGGGCATCACTTTCCTGTTGTCAAATCTGCTTTCTGAAATGTTGATATCGCCGGGCTTCCGTTTGCGCAGGCCTCATTCCCTCAACGCTACCGTGCACTGTTTCAAAAACAACCCCCAGTAACACGACCCGACGCGAGATGCTTCCACTCGATAATGTCACAATCAGCCGAATCGCAGCAGAAGATTGTGGCTTCGTTGAAAAACCCACTAGGCCTGAACCAAAAACAAATCAAAATAAACGCAGTGATGAAATGCCATCATGCCATCTGTTCCAACACTGATTAAAACAAGAAACAAGGGCGGATGCTGAATGAACACACGAAGTGCGAGCCTCTTCCAAACTAAAGATCTTTTCTACATCTAAAAGTGGTGTCAGACCACTAACATGCGCCCACTCACCGATGATGAAGTAGTCCTGATTGGTTTTGAATTCGTGGCCCCACAGGTTAGGCGAGTACTCCTGAAACTTGATGGTGAACCGCATGTCACTGTTGGGCTTGTCGCAGGTGAGAAGCAGGTTTGGGGCTCCGGTCACTTCACACCTGTCGGCCTGGTCCCGGGACGACACCAGGTACAGTTTGTAGAACTCGTACTCGGCAGGGGAGCGGGGGCCGGGCGGCTCAGACCCGGGGCAGATGAGGTCCAGACGATCCCCGATCTGAGGGTACAGCACATAACCCTTATCATCACTGAACCTGCAGAGAGGGAAAGAGGGAGAATTTAATGGCTTGTCATTAGAAGCACATCCTTAAAATGTGGGTTACACTTTAATTTAATGTCCCTGTTACAGTGTAATTATGCATTTAAGTGCTGAGTAATATTAATTAACTACATGTATAGGGTTAGGTTAGGATTTAGGGCTGGTTGATTGTAATTGTGCATAACTTCTAGTTATTACTATAGTAAATGCATGTAAGGTCACATTAAAATAAAGTGGTACCAAAATGTGGTATGGCTAAAAACATAAATAATGAATAATTAAGGTTATACTTTATTTAAAGGTGGCGTAGTTGCATTGTTCGTACTCCTATAAGCACCAAGTAATATTTATTAACCACATGTACTTGCTATACGGGTTATGTTTAGGGTTAGTTGCTTGTAATTATGCATAATTCACTGTTTTTACTATCGTAAGTACATAACGTGTAGCTACAGTACGTCACCTTAAATAAAGTGTTACACTAATTAATTAAAATTAAAATAATACAAATTTAAAAGATGAATACCATCAAAATAGTCTAAAACAACAATTCAAAGATGTAAGGTGTGATGTAAAATATAAAATAATAAAATGTTTTTTTAATAAACACAGCAAAAGGACTCGTCTATCTTCCAATCTCCAGGGTAATTTTGCTGTTTCGGAATCTCAGGGAGTTTCCTTTGAATTCCTTCTATGAAAACAAATGACTAAACGACTCGCAGACGCTAATTACCATTTTATCATCATCTCTGAACAGTCAGCCACACCAACGGCTATTTACATGTAAACAAATTAGGGCAGTTGGACTTTTTTTTAATTTTTTTTTATGGGCTTCATGTTTACATGTGAAAAGAAATGCGAAGATACTTTTACGTAATGACGGGTGGATCCATTTACAAATCACCATTCATTACCATAGCATGCTAACCCAGGGCATGTTTATTAAAGCCAGTCACTCTTTCTTTTAAGAAACAAAAGAAGAGTGTGTGAAATCGTGAAAAAAGGCTTTTGTGTGTGTGTGTGTGTGTGTGTGTGTGTGTGTGTGTGTGGCATTCCTATGGGAGAAGAGTTTCCTGTCCTTGTCACACAGGTTAGCAAGGTTATCAGTAGCTCTTACAGTGGAGAGAGCAGACACTCAACACACACTTCACGTACTACAATTAGACTGACCGATAGCCACACACACACACAAACACACACGCACACGTGACTTTAAAGGAATGTTCTTGGGTTCAACACAACTTTAGTATCTGTGGCATAGAAAATAGTGGGCTTTGTCTATTTGTTCTTTTCTCTTAACTTGTATTGACAGTAACACATTACACAAAAGGTCAAAAGTTTGAGTTTTGTAAGATTTTGTTAATGTTTCTGAAGTGCTCACCCAGGCTTTATTTATTTGATCAAAAATACAGCTCAATTGTAAAATATTACTACTATTTAAAATAACGGTTTTCTATTTGAATGCATTTTAAAATGTAATTTATTCCTGTGATCAAAGCTGAATTTTCAGCAACATTACTCCAGTCTTCAGAGTCACATGATCCTTCAGCGATCATTCTAATATGATGATTTGCTGCTCAAGAAACAGTTCTTGTTATCAATGTTGAAAAATCAGGCCAGCGATCCAGAGGGTTTTAAAAACAGAAATTTGAGGGTCGTATTCACCTACATGAATTATTCAGTAAAAAGTTGACTAAATGCCTTTTCTATGAACTGATGAACTCCTGGTTATGCATTAGCAGTGTAATTCTTGTGTGTTTCCTTTCAGTTTGTTGTAAACGGCCCTTTACAGTGCATTTATTTCAAGTCAGAATGATCATATTTACTTGACATGAACATCAAGTCAAAATTACTAGTGGGAAATCATTTTTTCTTTAAAGCTCAGGCTTTTAGAGCTGTCATGACGTGTCATTTTAGAGAATCGCGATGGAAGCAAATTGCAATTGATCACAATCATTATCATCAATTGTTGGCAGCTCAATGTATGCATTTATACACATTTTGTGTGCTAAATGCATTCAGCTTGTTTATGAGGAGACATTCTTGTCAAGTCAAACTACATTTGCCATCATTCTCTACAGCAAAACTAATGTTAAAACACACAGATAAAGCATCAGTTACACACATAATGTGCCGCCTTTGCACTTCATTAGGTTGCATTAGCGCTAAAAAGCTTCCTGGTTTTGTCAAACAGTAACAAATAGAGAGCGAGAGAAATATGATAGTTGTCCTGTCAGTCCACGTATAAAAGTCTTGCGGTTACACTTTCAAAACGGTGTATTTTAATGTTCATTGTAAGTGCAGCTGCTATTTAAAATTTCACAGATAAAATGTTCTGCGGTAACACAAATGCTGTCGACTGAGTTTAAGTTAAAATCTTTTCTTTAACGTCCTTCAACCCAAAACAAAACACAGACATACCGTTGCTAAGTTGTTGTTGTTTTTTTCAGGTAGACAATACACACACATACACACACCGGAAAGGCCGATGAACAAAAGTACCAAAACATCCTCCAGATGCAAAAGACATTTTTTGCATAGGTAGATATTTGTCAGTTTATCGTAGACACCCCGTCACAGTAGACTTGATTTGAAGAATAGACAGAACAGAGAAAGACTGAGAGAGAGAGAGAGAGAGAGAGAGAGAGAGAGAGGTGTTGCGGATCAGAGGAGAGAATGAAAGGGTTGAATGAAAGATAAAACAACTTACGAAACCGAGAGGAAAAGAGTAAACAGAGACGAACAATGAGGAAGGGAAAAACAGGTGGACAGAGAGAGAGAAGAAAGCAAGCAAGAGAAGGGAGCCGCTCGCTCAGTCCTGTTGACATGGTCACGCTGGTCTGCTTTAACCACTGAACTCTCTGCTGAGACCCAGACACACAGTAGAAGAATACTGTCCTTTATCACCACATTCACACCTTCTCTCTCTTTCCCTCCCTCTCACGCCCTCAGTGTCAGCGTGACTGAACAGCGTTTAGTCAAACTCACACTCACTGCTAGCAAACACACAAGTACACACTGCAAAAAAGCTAGATCACTCGCATTACAATCCGAGAAGTGAGTCCACATTTCACTGTTTTTACCTTGTTTAAGTGTATTGAGACAGATTGAAGCGAACTGTCTTAGGGTGTTTTCACACTTGTCATGTTTGGTTGGATTAAAACGAACCTGGTGTGATTTCTCTGTTAGTGCGGTTCATTTGAATAAGTGTGAACGCTGATATCTGAACCCTGGTGCACCAAACAAGTGGAGTGAGACACTGAAAAGATGAGTCTCAGTCCGCTTTCAAGCATACTCTGGTGCAGTTCGAATGAAATGTGAACGCAACACGGGCCAAAGACACGTAAACGAACGAAAAACAGGACATGTCACAGGATGCAACTCTAAAAAGACAGAATGCTCAAGCATATCTATTTTTTCCCATTATAGTCGTGAAGTTGCCTATCACAGTTCGGTACAGACATCGTGTCTGTCTGTCTGTGTGTGTGTGTGTGTGTGTGTGTGTGTGTGTGTGTGTCGGAGGGATTCCTGTCACTGTTTTGACTCCTTTACACATTTAATAAGCTCTTCACGAGTTCTCAGCTGGTCAAAATATCATCATATTTAGGCTACGCACACACAACGAGCGCATTTATCCCAGCATACAGCATTGTTTTGGATGTTCAGTAAGTCATGAAATATACGTAATAAAAGCCAACCAATCAGGTTGTGAATGTATCCCTATTCCTTCCGGTTCGGTGTTAAAATGCGCTGAGCTTGTCGTACGCGTGCACAGTAAGGTGAGTTTAACATTTTCTGACGTTTCACTGTGGATGAGAAACTTTGTAAAATGCTTATGTGGACAAAAAGCATTTTGAAACAAAAATGCCGTTTTGAAATGTATCCAGATTATTGTAGACGTAGACCAGGTGTAACAGATTATCACAAAAGAAAAAAAAACAGTAGGGCAGGACTTTGCTCTATCCATCTGTTGTTGAGTGGCTGGATGCAGATCTGAATTCGAGGCTGCAGTCGATTGTAAGAAAGGGACGGGGTTAATGCAGACAAATGATTGGAGAAGTCCGGCATATGTCTGTCGTTTCACTGGGAACGCTGTTATAAGGTTAAACAGCGTACGAATTATAAGGTAAAAAAAAAAGAAGCAAATGCACGGATGAATTGTTCAAAATTGGATCAATAAGAAGCATTTAAAAAATAGTGAATTTCCATTTAATGCAGACTTTAAAGTTAAGCTACCTGAATAGTAATAAGTACGTTTTGAAATGCATTGACAAAGCATTCATGTATTTGTTTGCATACTATCTAGCCTAGCCGTATTGTTACAGAATAGTTGCATATAGACTTTAGCTTTTTTTATTAGAGTGGAAGCATTCTGGATTTGTCAAAAAATTAATAAAAATAAACTGAAATAAAGAGTCCAATGCAAAAACCGTAATCCATCAAAGCTCCTTTTAAAAGTGTGTGTGTGTGTGTGTGTGTGTGTGTGTGTGTGTGTGTGTGTGTGTGTGTGTGTGTGTGTGTGTGTGTGTGCACCAGACCCAGTCACACAGCCTGTGTAATTACATATGTTTCAGCACTGGACCGCATTAGCCTTCGTGATTGAACAACTGTCAGCCGGCAATGTCTAATGAGCAAACTCAGGGTTAAGCAAGCACTCTGCAGATAATTAGAGAACGTTTGCAGAACCTCGCCAAAGAATTTCTGACCCGTGTGTCAAGCTTGAAGAAAGAAAGAAAAAACTTGAAGGAAAAGGGAGCATGTTTAAAAATGTAGCCACAAAGTCAAGTTTGAGAGTGTGGAATTGAAGCTGGGATGAAAAAACACCAGTCTTGTACACAACTGAAAGTCTTTTGTGTGCGTGTTTGTGTTCGCAAAGCTCGACAAAAGCTAACCGCACACGGGCAGGCCTTCAAAGCGCAGATTAAAGCGAAATTATACCGACATCTCTGTTTACTCTAAATATAAACATGATAATACACTCCTCCAACCATTCCTTCTCATCCCAAACACTCATCATTCCTGTTTTGCGCTCTCTCTCTCTTTCTCTCCCACCCACCCTGGGTTTCTCTCCCTTTCTCTCCTGCTCTGGAACAAAGGTGGCATTCATGGTCACACATTGAAACAAGGAGTGGGGGGATGGAGGGGGGCAGAGGTGACAGGAGTGTGTGTGCGCCGGCCTCGTTTATGAGGGCAGAAACATCATTTTGTCAAACTTGCCGACGCCCTTCCCTGACCCTGACAGCTCTTGAAAAGATCCGAGTGTTAGTTTCACCCCGTCCCGCCCCCGACAGCACTGACCCCCAACCCCCCCACCACCCGAATCCACCTTCCCTCGTCCATAAAGCCCTCCACCGTCCTCTTGTCCCTCAGTCTTGCATTACAAAGATTCCTCTCGAGAAACTCGAGCTGTGTCCAAAAACAAGCTCGGGGCACAGGTGCAGAGGTGGACCTTTGTGTGTGTGTGTGTGTGTGTGTGTGTGTGTGTGTGTGTGTGTGTGTGTGTGTGTAAAAATGGAATGTCAAAGATGTTGGAGAATCTTTTTCATGATAAATGCAGAGGTTTCAACACGCCCTAGATGAGGACATCATCCACAGATTTGGCGTGAATATGCACTGTGTCTACATTAATAACATATATCGCAAGTAAAATCAGTGATAAGAGAAACTCTTAAACAAAAAGAAAATGAGTGGCGGTTGCCAAAGTGTTGCTATGCAGTTGCAAAAGTGTTTTGGGAGGCTTTTATAATGTTGCTATGCAGTCAAAAGAGGCCAACGCTCAAGTCTATATGACATCCCATTAAAAGTCAATGGGAGTCTATGGGATTATGGGATTTGCTCATCCACCAAGCGAAAAGCTTAAAAAAAAGTAATAAAATGAATACATACATACATACATAAAAACATTAAAAAAAGCAGCTTTAGGTCTTATTCATGTTCGGTGCATTATGTAAGGATCTGTGCTTTTTTTCTCTTGTTTTTTCATACACTATGTGAAAATCTTAAAAATCAATCAATAAACAAGGCATAATCTGAGGTCTCATATTTTATTGTCTGTTGCACAAAAGCCTGTGTAGGCCTGTGGGATGCTTTCCTTGCATGTTTTATTAAATAAAAAAATGAAGCACTCTCCTCACCAACACTGAACAAACAGTTAGTGCTGAGGTTTAATGCTTATAGTTAAAGATTTGCCACCACAAATATCCTCATGAAGGCTCGATAACTTCTTTCCCACCAGCCAAAAAAAAGCCTTCCAGATTTGAGAATTAGATCTTAGTTGGTGATTACATGTGATAACAAGCTTTCGAGTGAACACCAGCTGAAATCCTTCAGTTTCAATCACTTTGATATGCCGTGAGAATGACTTTTGACTTCTGCTATTTCCACTTCATTTTCAGCTTGTGTTCCACCTCTCTAAGCTGATTCAGCTCCCAGCGTGCATTGATCTCATCAGGAGCGTTGGCATGGAGGAGCGGGAGTCGCGGCTGGAGTCCGGCAGACCAGCGGTGGGCCGCAGGTATCAGACCTCTCAGAGGAAGAGGAAATCTCACATCTCGCTTTCTCTCTTTTCTCTTCATGGCTTCCAGGGCCCGATTTAAACCCTGTCCTGGGTCTCCAGTGAGCAGACTAAACAACACCTACCAGCTCGACATACGAGCTCTTATCACACCGCCAGGAGACCAGCCAAACACATGCAGAGAGAGAGAGAGAGAGAATCTAGCTATTAAAAATAACAATGTATTATGAACTTTAAAACTTGAACTAGACTGATAGCTATACAGACAGATGGATAAAATTATAAAAAGAACGATAGATAGAAGAGAACAATGGATGGATGGATGGATAGATAGAACGATAGAATTATAGATGGATGGATAGAGTGATAGATGGATGGATAGAACGATAGATGGATGGATGGATAGAACGACAGAACTATAAAATGGATGGATGGATGGATGGATAGAACGATAGATAGAATGATAGAACAATAGATAGAATGATATGGATGGATGGATAGAACGATAGAACTATAAATGGAAGGATAGAACGATAGATAGAATGATAGATGGATGGATGGATAGATAGAACGATAGATAGAACGTTAGATGGATGGATGGATAGATAGATAGAATGATAGATGGAACGATAGATAGAACGTTAGATGGATGGATGGATAGAGCGATAGATAGAACGATAGAATTATAGATGGATGGATGGATGGATAGAACGATAGATACAATGATAGAATTATAGATGGATGGATGGATAGAACGATAGATAGAATGATAGAACAATAGATAGAATTATGGATGGATGGATAGAATGATAGAACGATAGAATAATAGATGGATGGATGATGAACGATAGATAGAATGATGGATGGATGGATGATGGATAGAAAGATAGAATGATAGATGGATGATGGATAGAAAGATAGAATGATAGAATGATAGATGGATGGATGGATGATGGAACGATAGATAGAGTGATAGATGGATGGATGGATGATGGAACGATAGATAGAGTGATAGATGGATGGATAGGACGGACGATGGATAGATGGATGGATAGAACGACAGAACTATAAATGGATGGATGGATGGATGGATAGAACGATAGATAGAATGATATGGATGGATGGATAGAACGATAGAACTATAAATGGATGGATAGAACGATAGATAGAATGATAGAACAATAGATAGAATGATATTGATGGATGGATGATGGATAGATAGAACGATAGATAGAATGATGGATGGATGGATAGATAGAACGATAGATAGAACGTTAGATGGATGGATGGATGGATGGATGGATAGAGTGATAGATAGAATGATAGAATTATAGATGGATGGATGGATGGATAGAACGATAGATAGAATGAGATGGATGGATGGATGGATGGATGGATGGATAGAACGATAGAACTATAAATGGATGGATAGAACGATAGATAGAATGATAGAACAATAGATAGAATAATATTGATGGATGGATGGATAGATAGAACGATAGATAGAATGATGGATGGATGGATAGATAGATAGAACGATAGATAGAATGATGGATGGATGGATGGATAGAACGATAGATAGAACGTTAGATGGATGGATGGATGGATAGAGCGATAGATAGAACGATAGAATTATAGATGGATGAATAGAACGATAGAATTATAGATGGATGGATGGATAGAACGATAGATAGAATGATAGATGGATGATGGATAGAAAGATAGAATGATAGATGGATGAATAGAACGATAGATAGAATGATAGAATGATGGATGGATGATGGAACGATAGATAGAATGATGGATGGATGGATGATGGAACGATAGATAGAATGATGGATGGATGGATGGATGATGGAACGATAGATAGAACGATAGAATGATGGATGGATGGATAGAATGATAGATGGATGGATGATGGAACGATAGAATGATGGATGGATGGATAGAACGATAGAATGATAGATGGATGGATGATGGAACGATAGATAGAACGATAGAATGATGGATGGATGGATAGAACGATAGAATGATGGATGGATGGATGATGGAACGATAGATAGAACGATAGAATGATGGATGGATGGATGGATAGAACGATAGAATGATAGATGGATGGATGATGGAACGATAGATAGTTAGAACAAGCCTAAAATTATTTGCCTAAAGTTAGATGGATGGATGGATGGATGGATGGATAGAGTGATAGATAGAATGATAGAATTATAGATGGATGGATGGATGGATAGAACGATAGATAGAATGAGATGGATGGATGGATGGATGGATGGATGGATGGATAGAACGATAGAACTATAAATGGATGGATAGAACGATAGATAGAATGATAGAACAATAGATAGAATAATATTGATGGATGGATGGATGGATGGATAGATAGAACGATAGATAGAATGATGGATGGATGGATAGATAGATAGAACGATAGATAGAATGATGGATGGATGGATGGATAGAACGATAGATAGAACGTTAGATGGATGGATGGATGGATAGAGCGATAGATAGAACGATAGAATTATAGATGGATGAATAGAACGATAGAATTATAGATGGATGGATGGATAGAACGATAGATAGAATGATAGATGGATGATGGATAGAAAGATAGAATGATAGATGGATGAATAGAACGATAGATAGAATGATAGAATGATGGATGGATGATGGAACGATAGATAGAATGATGGATGGATGGATGATGGAACGATAGATAGAATGATGGATGGATGGATGGATGATGGAACGATAGATAGAACGATAGAATGATGGATGGATTGATAGAATGATAGATGGATGGATGATGGAACGATAGAATGATGGATGGATGGATAGAACGATAGAATGATAGATGGATGGATGATGGAACGATAGATAGAACGATAGAATGATGGATGGATGGATAGAACGATAGAATGATGGATGGATGGATGATGGAACGATAGATAGAACGATAGAATGATGGATGGATGGATGGATAGAACGATAGAATGATAGATGGATGGATGATGGAACGATAGATAGTTAGAACAAGCCTAAAATTATTTGCCTAAAGTTAGATGGATGGATGGATGGATGGATGGATAGAGTGATAGATAGAATGATAGAATTATAGATGGATGGATGGATGGATAGAACGATAGATAGAATGAGATGGATGGATGGATGGATGGATGGATGGATGGATAGAACGATAGAACTATAAATGGATGGATAGAACGATAGATAGAATGATAGAACAATAGATAGAATAATATTGATGGATGGATGGATGGATGGATAGATAGAACGATAGATAGAATGATGGATGGATGGATAGATAGATAGAACGATAGATAGAATGATGGATGGATGGATGGATAGAACGATAGATAGAACGTTAGATGGATGGATGGATGGATAGAGCGATAGATAGAACGATAGAATTATAGATGGATGAATAGAACGATAGAATTATAGATGGATGGATGGATAGAACGATAGATAGAATGATAGATGGATGATGGATAGAAAGATAGAATGATAGATGGATGAATAGAACGATAGATAGAATGATAGAATGATGGATGGATGATGGAACGATAGATAGAATGATGGATGGATGGATGATGGAACGATAGATAGAATGATGGATGGATGGATGGATGATGGAACGATAGATAGAACGATAGAATGATGGATGGATGGATAGAATGATAGAATGATAGATGGATGGATGATGGAACGATAGAATGATGGATGGATGGATAGAACGATAGAATGATAGATGGATGGATGATGGAACGATAGATAGAACGATAGAATGATGGATGGATGGATAGAACGATAGAATGATGGATGGATGGATGATGGAACGATAGATAGAACGATAGAATGATGGATGGATGGATGGATAGAACGATAGAATGATAGATGGATGGATGATGGAACGATAGATAGTTAGAACAAGCCTAAAATTAAATGCAGCTCTTTTATTTACACCGTCTTCACTCCTTCATTTTCTGATGAATTATACAGTGAGCGACAGTGAATCTGCTCCCGAGACTCACAGGCTTTCGGGAGTCCAGGTTTGCCTAAACATTCCAGACCAAAACAGAACCTTTGCGACGCGGAGGATGTTTGTTTAGATAAACCGTCTCGAACCAGCGACGGTCCCATCAGAACACACAAATATTTAACCATCTTCCTTTCTATTTAAATGAACTCTGTGCAAACACCACACACAACATTAAAAAAGATTACAAATGCACACGCAGAGACTAAAAATGAGGTCATGTTACGCCGATTATCATCTGACATCCACAGACAATTACGTGGTGTAAAAGGATATGTGATTGTTTGCAGATATTTAACGACAGCTAAAGGGCAGTATGTAAATATACTGTGATGTTGACAATGAGCAGATCACATGGCCAATTATCACATGACCTCCGCAGACAGACTCTGAAAATGATGGAAATGAGGACAACGAAAACAGGTGAAAGGGGAAGAGAAGGAGAGAAGGAGCGAGAAGCTGCTGTGAAGAAAGAGAGAGCTGGAGGCACTGCTGGAATGTTTGTGGTGAGGAACAGCGGGAGTAATGGCTTCCATATGGATGCTCCTGGCAGGAGAGAGAAAGCCAGGAGAATTACAGAGGGAAACAAAAGAAAAGGATCGAAAATTAAGTTAACATTAAGGAAAAAGAGGCTCGATGGAGGGAAAAACTGGAAAAAGATGCAAATGGAAGACAGGAAGTGTACTGCAAAAAAAAAAAAATAATCATATGTTTTGCACTAAAAAGTTTTTTTGTTTTTTTTTTTACGTCAGACGCAAAACTGCATAAGATATGATTTAAGAGGGGAAAACTGGAAAAAGATGTAAATGGAAGACAGGAAGTAAATAAGTAAATAAAAGTAAATACACTAAAACTTAAAAATACATAGACATTTAAAAAAAATGAGTCAAAAACACAACAGAGTTACTGGAAATTTAATTTAAAATGAGATTATGAAGAACAAAGATTATAACAGCATATCAATTACAGTAAAATGACACTGGTCGCTATATAAAGGAAGTAGCATCAGATCTTCTCTTCCGTTTTGTGACGTACATCCGAGTGAAATTTATCAAAATTATCGGATTAACGAAAAAGTTAAAAAGGGAACTTGGTTCTATTCACTGGCTGTTGAACAGACCTTTTACTGGAAGGACGAGTTATGACATTTTGATGGAAAAATTATGAGGTAAAAAAAGTTTGTTCGTATCACTGTGTGTGCTGAGGAAGATCCGGAGCTGAAGTGCAGTTATGGTAATGAGCGTTTAGTTTCCGACACACGTAAGCGGTGGACCATTCACAATAGACTAAACCATCTGACCAATCATAGCAGAGTAGACCAGTCACAACAGACTACTGTTTGACCAATCAGAGCAGAGTAGACCAATCACAACAGACTGGCCCGTCTGACCAAACATAGCAGAGTAGACCAACACAACAGACTGGCCCGTCTGACCAATCAGAGCAGAGTAGACCAATCACAACAGACTACTGTTTGACCAATCAGAGCAGAGTAGACCAGTCACAACAGACTACTGTTTGACCAATCAGAGCAGAGTAGACCAATCACAACAGACTGGCCCGTCTGACCAAACATAGCAGAGTAGACCAATCACAACAGACTACTGTTTGACCAATCAGAGCAGAGTAGACCAGTCACAACAGACTACCGTTTGACCAATCCGAGCAGAGTAGACCAACACAACAGACTGGCCCGTCTGACCAATCAGAGCAGAGTAGACCAATCACAACAGACTACTGTTTGACCAATCAGAGCAGAGTAGACCAGTCACAACAGACTACCGTTTGACCAATCCGAGCAGAGTAGACCAATCACAACAGACTGGCCCGTCTGACCAAACATAGCAGAGTAGACCAATCACAACAGACTACTGTTTGACCAATCAGAGCAGAGTAGACCAGTCACAACAGACTACCGTTTGACCAATCAGAGCAGAGTAGACCAATCACAACAGACTACCATTTGACCAATCAGAGCAGAGTAGACCAATCACAACAGACTGGACCGTCTGACCAATCAGAGCAGAGTAGACCAATCACAACAGACTACCATTTGACCAATCAGAGCAGAGTAGACCAATCACAACAGACTACCGTTTGACCAATCAGAGTAGAGTAGACCAATCACAACAGACTACTTTACTTTAACAAGTATTTGTTTAGTTTATACTATTTCAGTCGATAGAGACAAAATATGACTTTATCTAAAGATGTTTTACTGGAAAGCAATACCTGGTGCGTCTGTAAGCACAAAGCAGGTGAACAGAGAGTGTGTGTGTGTGTGTGTGTGTGTGTGTGTGTGTGTGTGTGTGTGTGTGTGTGTGTGTGTGTGTGTGTGTGTGTGTGTGTGTGTGTGTGTGTGTGTGTGTGTGTGTGTGTGTGAAGGTAAGTCTGTCCTTGTCACCGTTACCGTCATGCCCTTTGCTGACAGGAGGCGGTCTACATCGCTCATCCCTCCACGCTGTACGCTTTCTCGGCAGACAGCAGAGAAGCTGGATCTCCTCGTCTTCCTTATTCAAACATCCCTTGTTTTCAACAGTGTGAATGTTTCCACACCCTCTGAAAGCAGGCTGGAAAGTTTAGCATTAATCACACGTGAAATAAATGCTAATGAACGGCCAACCCCTTCCTTTCTTCTGGAAGAAAAACGAAATCAAAATCCATCAAGACTGACAGAGAGAGAGAGAAAAGAGAGAACACATGCTTTCCTTCTCTCGCTGTCTGTATTTCATATCCTCAGATCAGGCCTGTATATTTATGCAGCCGTATGTTCTCAAAGCCCCCCGTTCAGAGAGATTAACATATGTGTGAGTCTGTATGTGCACATGAATATGATTCACAGCATAATGAATCATAATGCCGTTTAAAGAGGTGAGCGTTCATGCCGGATCAGAGGAACACACACACACACACACACATAGGTGTGGATAAGTGAAGGTAAAATGAGTCTTTCAGTCCAGCTGGTGTGTGACCACAGGTCTCTGTGTCAATGCCTGTGTTATTCTGTGTGAAATTAGTGTGTGTTACACTTAATGTGTGCATATGAATGGGATCTGTGTGTGTGTGTATTAGTGTGTGGACTCCTTCCTCAAGGGAGACGGCTCCAGGTTAAACTCACTCTCTCAAACGTAACGGTCTGATTAGAGCGAGTCACCAGGGGTCAGAGGTAGACCGAGGGGCCACATACTGAGGGGCCCGTGGGGTCCTGGGTCAGACGCCACCGCCCCACTGTCCACCTCACACACTCCAGAGCATCCATGAGGCCTATAAACACCCCAACATGGGGCTCAGATGTCTTTGGGCCCCAGGAAACTGTTACTCAAAGGTTCACCTGACTCTGTGTGTGTGCAGAGATTATGAGCTACTGCATACGATTCCTGACAGGAGGAAACTGGAACGAGACAAGAAACAGATTTGGAGTCTTAAAAGACAAGGAACACGTTAAACAATGTGCTTCTACACGCTTAATTATTGCTTAAGCAAACTCGAATTTCACATCTAGCCCCACTCTGGTGTGAATTCCAGTTTTTCCAATTAAATCATCCTCTCAAGTGTCTAAGTATGAACTACAACCAAATGGATATGAAAAATCATTTGGAAAGAAAAGCAATTTGTAAATGCTTAAAAGATATTTACATTTTTGTATTTAAGAGCACCGAAATCTATCATATTCTTTAGGAGTATTTTGAAAGATTTGAGAGAAAATATTGAAAAATCCTTGATAAATTTACTTGAAATGGATGCTACAAGCAAATATTTTCACTTGTTTAAAGTATAAGCTAATTAAAACACTAGTGGGGGAAAAACTTCAAGAAAACAAGTCTTGATGTTTTATGCAGAGCTGCTTAAGTTAATTAATCCTGTTTTAAAGATTTTCAGATATTTTTTTACGGGAAAATAGACGATATCTAATTAAAAAGAAAGTCAATTTTTAAACACAATTTAGATAAACATATTTAAATGTGATTTATTTATTAATTTATCAAATTAAATGACAAAAAATATTACTTTTTTTTAAAAATGATTACATTGATGATTATTTTTTCACTTATTTGAAAGTGGCACTCCAACTCCGCTATTGTTTCATGTTGATTTTAATTTACACAAAGAACATGAACCCATATGCTGATCTAAAAAAATATATAATGTAACAACTAAAATAACAAAAGCAATATAATAATAATAATAATTCATCTTTAAAGCTCCGTACAGCTAGCTTAAGAAGCAAAAAATACTACAATGCTATATGAAAAAAGAATAAAGGTTCTTTATTGGCACTGATGGTTCCATTAAGAACCTTTAACATCCATGGAATCTTTCCATTCCACAAAAGGTTCTTTATAGTGGAACAAAGTTCTTCAGATATACAATTTACCCGAAAGTTTTTCTAGAGTGCCTCACCATACAAAAAGAAAAAGTTTCATTAGGGCGCTGAACGTGTGGACGTCTCTGAATTAGGGCTGCACGATATATCGTTTTAGCATCGATGTCGCGATGTGCGCGGTATATGGGTATGGGTATGACAGAGGTGTAAAGTCCCGGTTCAGAAAGTAAAAGTCCTCCTCAGTATTTTGTTCCAATCACCTGGATTTGCTAATTAGCACAGTTTTTAGGCCAGGAGAGAACTAATTAGTGAAATCAGCTGGCTGAGTTCATGGGTGTAAACATATGGCAGGACTTTTACTTTCTGACCTGGACTTTACACCTCTGGTATTGTAGTTGATCCGTATGGACCAGGCACCACGGTTCGAAACGCACGTGATTCTTGGATTGATTGCAAACTTTAATCATCATAGAGCGAAAGTTTATCATTTACACAGGTTTTAGGTCGTGTTAGTTTAAACTTTCAAGCAATTTCAAACCACACAAGCAAAAGAAGACGCAAAAGAGAACTTGCTTCGGAACTAACGCAAACGCGAACACCTAGTTCAGTTCTTTTCCTATGTTCTTGAGCCAAAATTGTCAAATGCCCGTCTTGGTGAGTATCCTCGTAAACACAGTCGCTTATGACTTACATGAATGTAAACAACTGAGAAAGAAAACGGATGCGTATCATTATATTGGATCCGTGCATTCGGTCTTAAAGTGACAGTAGCCTAATTAAACCTAATTAAAAAAGTCATTAATTTAATTAAACAACAAAATACATGTTCAATTTATAGAGTGAAGACTATGCAGTGTTGTTTTAAATTTAATTGTGGAATTTCTGTATCTGAATGCCGTTAGACTTACCAGAAAAACATAAAGCACTATTAATTCATTTGTATCTTTGTTCTATTGTATTTACCTTATGATTGTAATTTATTTGTTATTGTCTTTACAGATTCACTCGCCTACAAAATCACCCCAATCATTCTAGAATCAATAATTCTTTCTAAATATAGCTATTCAAATCATCTGGGGAAACTGTTTCATATCGCAATATACTGTATATTGCAGCGGAAAAAAAATATTGCAATGTCAGTTTTTTTCCAATATCGTGCAGTGCTACTCTGAATTGAACAGGGCCGTGTGGTGAGCGGGGCGAATCAGGGCCAGTGTGGAGTGACGACAGCCTGCTACTCCACACCCTGAGGCCCAACACCCAAAACAGCCCGACGCCTTCACAAATCAACCGTCCCAGCATCTGAAAGTCATTCCACTCTCTCACTCTTCCTTCTACACACTTTCATTTTGCCGTTTTTCCCTCTGACTGCCTCTTTATCTCTTCCATGTATACTCTCTCTGGTGGGTTTAGTGCGGTCAGGCCGGGGTCCCAGAAGGACCCAAAGTTGAGGAGCCCTGTGGTAAAAAATCAACAGCTAGAGACCCGAGAGAGAGAGAGAGAGGTGAGACAGATGAGACTGACTACTGCTTCAAACACCTCTGCTTCCAATCCTGTCAAGATGTGCCTCATGCCAGTTTCTGCTGCGAGTGTGTGTGTGTGTGTGTGCGCGCTGTACCATACGAATCTCATCTCCTCCACAGTGCCGAAGGGCATCTTTTTAGCACACAAAAACTTTCATCTCAAACTCATACAGGGTCACGGGATCTTTATGACATTCTTCTCTCCCCCCAGCCAATCAGAAACAGCCTCTCAAACGGTTGTTCTCAAGAGCACTTCCTGTCGGGGGGAGATTGACAGCTGAGGCTATGATTGACAGGCCTCGGGCGAGAGAGGCTTTGGAGCTGCGCGGTGGTCCACGGGAACGTTTTCTGCTGGCAATCCTTTCATTTGCATGAAGGAGGGATGCTGGATAAATAAAGAGAGCGAATGAATTTTGGAAGTGAAGTACGAGCGTCCTCAGCGGTGATGTGCTGAGGACCTCAGCGGGGTAGAGGCACGTTTTCGAGAGCGCGGCGACGTGTAGAGTCCCGTGAGAGGAATACTACGACAAACGCTCTATTCACACACACACACGCACACACGCATTGAAGGAAAACAACAACTCAAATCCACAACAACTACACTGTTACAAACAGGATGCGATCCATATGCACACTCATTCTGAAAAGATCTAGCAAATCCCTGATGATTGTGATAATTGAACATGAAAGGGTTTAAAAATAGCACGATTCTCTCCTTAGTATCGGAGAATTCTAAGGAGACCATTCACAAATGCAGCGAACATGAAAACGCTGGAGGAAAAAAAAGGAAAACAGAAACTCCCTATTCACTCTTTCCTGACTCTCTTTCTCTCCCTCAACTGTTCCCACCCCTCCGTCTCTCGGGAGAAAGAGAGAGGGAGAAAAAAATGGCTGATCATTATTCCTATCAAACTCTCGGAGAAAGAAAGTTCACACCAACTTGCTGACTAGGTTAACAGGCTGAGTGACAGAGAGAGTTAGAAAGAGATTGAGGAGGGGGGGGGGGGGTCGGTGACGAACAAGAAAATGTGTTAGATGTTAAAATTCACTTGGTGAAAAAATCCTTTACAGGATTACTATCATAATTTAGATCCAATCCTAAAAAATCCTAATGGGATCAAATTAGAATCCCTTCTGGATCAAATACAAACTTCTTGGATAAACTGATAAAAAAAAATGTTTTAATGTGTTTGAAAAAAAGTCTCTGATGTTCACCAAGGCTGCACACGATCAACATACATTAAAAACAGTGATACTGCAAAATATTTGTACACTTTAAAACTACTGTTTACTATTTTAATATATTTTATTTAAAATGTGATTTATTCCTGTGATGTCAAACTGCTGATTTGGTGTTCAAAAACCTTTTCTTAAAGTGCCACTGTTATGCTATTTTAAAGGTTCCTAGTTTTTTTAAAGCATCACTAAGTAGGATTTTTTTACCTTCAAATAATGTTTCCAAAATCGTTTCAGTGGTTCAACAAGTCGTGACAGGGTGAAAGGCACTTATGCCACCGCTTTGCGGTCCTTTATCTGGTATATCCACGCTATGTAAGATTGCCAGATCGGGTCGCGTTTCTGTAGTTCTAATGAGACATAAGAAAACTACAAATTTGGCTTGCTTTACGGCAAGCGTTACAATAGATTCCAAAGCCGGCGCTGGATAAACGTGCGACAGTAGGATGTGGTAGGCTAAATTATTTACGACATGGACAACTGGATGGACAATTCTGCTTCCAACCTGTAGGGCGACTGCAGAGGAAAAGTTCCTTGGTGTTGCTTTAAAATGTCTCCTAAAATAGATTTACACGCATCATGATGCACATCACCTCATCTCTCAAAGAGTCTGAAAACGGTTCTTTGAAGATTCAATCTCTCTAAACCCCTCCTTTCCGAGAGCTACTCTGCTCTGATTGGTCTGATGGCTTAGTCTGTTGTGATTGGTTTACTCTGCTCTGATTGGTCAGATGGCTCAGTCTGTTGTGATTGGTCTACTCTGCTCTGATTGGTCAGATGGCTCAGTCTGTTGTGATTGGTCTACTCTGCTCTGATTGGTCAGATGGCTCAGTCTGTTGTGATTGGTCTGCCACTTACAGCATTTTCTCGACATGTCGACAACATGAACCAAACTCTTCCAGTCTCTATCATTTCCAGCGCGAGTCCTCGTTCTTTTGAAGAGCATCAAAGTGGATTCTCAGCGCTGAAAACAGCGTCTTCTCGACATGAACAACACGAACCAAACTCTTCCAGTCTCAGCTACAACTACAGTGTTTGAGGGTCAGAGTAGACGCTGTTCACAGGCAGCCAGTTAACACCATAGACTGCCATTATGCAAATGAGTTACATTGTTACGTAGGTTTGTAACAGGAAGAGAGACTGGAATTACTGACGACTCGTTTCAGCAGTTCAGAGTCGATTCTTTCTTTTAGGAGACAATAACTTTATTTGTCGTGCACTGATCTTTAAAACTTTGCAGAATTTTTACATTCACAAACAGCGATATTACACACTGCATGAAAGATAATATTCGGGAAATAATAATGGGGCGCTTTAATATTATCAATGTTGAAAACAGTTGGGTAGCTAATTATTTTAGTTGTATTTTAGTTGAAAAGAAGAATATTTTACCACCAGTGGTAAAATCAGACAACCAAAGAGCCAGGGCAGAGCGCAGCGAGGGATGGAGAGACAGAGAGAAAAGATGGACGCAGAGATGTCCTGCTGGGTTAAGCCAGGTGTCTTCGGCAGAGTGTCGCGAGAGGAGAGAGGGCAAGAGAAAGAGAGGAGAATAATTAGTCAGACCTCCAGCCGAGGAAACTGACAGGTAAAGAAAGAGAGGGAGAGAATGCTGAGGTAAGAGACTAAAAAGCGAGACAACTATAGATGGACAGAGGGTCTGAAAGTGAGAGTGCTGGAAAGAAGAAAGGATGAAAGAAGAGAAATGAGGAGGTGAGGGAGGGGCTGGGGAAAGAGAAAGAGCTTGAAAAATGCCCTTTGTCATCATTTTACAAAAGAACGGATGACAAAAGGAGACAGAGAGGGAGAGAAATCACAAAAATGCATGACCCCGGCCCCTTTCGGACAACAATGAGCATTTGTCTATCCATCAGTTCAGCTCAGTGGTGTTTCTGGTGACCTAAACACACCGCAGAGATTCATTGTGACATGATGGCACTTCCTGTCAGCATCTGTCTTCAGAAAGCCCGTCTGAACTCAGTGCGTAAGTACATTGATTAGTAAAAATGTTGTGCTTAATGTGTCTCATGTGTTAGGAACTAAATCCCAGTAGAAGCCATATTTAAAGGGGGAGATGTTAAATACTTCTTCCATTCCCTACTTTATATGAAGAGATGGCTACATCATCAAGGTTTAAAGGGGGTAGTTCATCCAAAAAATCATGCTACCTTCACATGCTATTGGAATAATCAGGAATACAAATTTCCTATAGTTGAACGCCCTCTCCAGCCATCTTTACCACTGGGAATCTCTGGGATAATTTCCTGAGTTTGGTGCCGTGACTGCTATTCTTTATCAGTTTTTTCCACAACGACTACATCGCCTTGTCTTGTCGTTAAAGTAGTGCATATTTACAAATGTGAATAATCATTTGAAGCGTATTGTGTGTTTTATACACAGTGAAACTAGTCTGTATTTGACCGAAATTCCAGAATCGCAGGAAGCTGACATATAGCGTGGTGAACGTTTATATGGTTGTCAGTGAATGAGACGCTAAATATCTTTTTGGCTTTAATAAGATTTTCCAAATAAATAAGCAAGATTAAACCTGGCATCCTCCATGATTTCTTTCCGACAACAAAACACTTGAATGCGACGAGCTTGTAATCACGACTTCAGAAGTGGGAAGTACGTAAAGGCAGCATTAAAATGTCTGTTTGTTTTTTGTACAAACAACTAAAGTCAATGGCTACCAAAACTTCATACAGCAAAACAAAATGAGGGTGAGTAAATGATGACAGAAATGTCCTTTCTGAGTGAACCATCCTTTTATATCTCCTAAAAAATATGTATAAATACTGTGGCTCTAGGGTTTGTAAGAGAATCTTAAACAGCCAAACAGAAACATTTGTTCAACTGACCGTTTGAATCATAATTTTTGCAAATGAAAACTATAGCTTGTGGAAATTAGACATCAACTCAGTTATCTGATAAAACGCTTTTTGTGTTTTCCATCTGATCCTTACAAAATGCCTTCATTGGTGTAACCTAACATAGTTAGATTTGTTCAGTTATATTAAATACTTTCTTTGACTGAATAAAACCAGCTAAATTAAATTTTTAACATGAATCACATTTTTAGGTTAATAGACAAAAACATTTTTACAACGACGATAATGTGAAAATTACTTCCAAAGAACCTGGCCGTGGAGAATCCTCAAGGTCACAGATGCCTAGAATCAGAATCAGCTGCAGTTTTGTTTTAAAAATATTATTTCCTCTGAATAGTTATATTCAGGACTGAAGACTAGCAATATATTTTGTTCTCTCCAGCCTCCAAATAAACAGCGGCGTTCACTCCAGAGAGCGTAACTCCATGAAGCTTCTCCATCTGCATCTACTACAGGTCCCTGCGGGTTTCATTTAACAGTTTGCCATTTGATCCTCAGATTCAGCATGTGTGTGCGTTTGGTTCGGAGCCAAAGGTCGTGTCTTGTTTTTGCAGAGGTTGTGGTCTGATGCTTCTAGATTGGTATTAAAGGTGCCGTGGCACCGCAGCTGGCATACAAAACTTCCCCTTTCCATTCAGACACCTTTAAAGTGATCAAGACATGGATTTTTTTTTTTGTATTTTAATATGTTCCTTGAGGTTCACTTTAAGGCACGGCTCCTTTAAGGCTTGTCAGTAAACGGCCTCTGTTATGATTGGCTAATGTCACTGCACCGTATCAACACCCACTCGCTATTGCACATGAGCAAGTGTTTTGAAAAGATTATCCACATAAAACCGTCATTTGCAGACAAAGCATTATGAAATCATTTACTTCAGTTTGAATCTGCTGTCAGATTCAATACAGTCGCTGCCTCATATTTCAACAAGAGTTTCTTTGTGAACTCTCCATTACACTGTGCCTCGTTTACTAAACAAAATGCCCCGAACAAACATATAATCCTTAGACATGATCCGGGACGACATTAAAATAATTCAACCACTTGTTTTTGATGCTGGGATCCTTCTGAAGTCTGTACAGAGAGGCAAACAAACTGTTTAAAGTACCAAACGAAAGTTCTTTCACTCTTTCATTAGTCCTGTTGTCGACAGACTGTGAGAAACTGAACGCGCATCTGTAAACTGTATCAGTGTAGACAGCGTCAGTGATTATAATGGGTTTTATGTTTTTGACGCGACGCTCACATCCAGTGTAGTCAAATGTCAGCCGTTAAGCGACTGAACGCCAGTGGGCGGAGCCTATGGTGTGATGATGTAGAACTATTCATCGATGTCTTGCTCTGGCATATGCAAATGAATTTGCCCGTGTGACATCAAAGATCTTTTCTTTTTTTTTTTTGATTAAATAAATGCTTCATTTCTAATGAGAAGGTCAATTTAAGCTAAGAAACTTGAAGGATTTTCAATTAGTACAAAAACGTTTTATGTCAAAAGATCAAGGCAAATTAGATTTCTCATGTCATGAGTCCATTTTACTGTAGGTTTAATACAAGAAAAGCTCAAATAGCTTTTGTGGCATAACGTCCATTGCTATAAACTCGTCGGGTCGAAATAATTGCCTGCGGTAAAGCCACAAATCAGTAGAGCTTGAGATGAATTAATCCCAGAACATTTCTTTAAACTCTGAACAACATTCAACTTCTCTGTGAAGGTCATGCAGGGACATATGCACTACGCTAACACACACAAACAGTCAGAACAAAACAATCTTTCACATTCATATCACTCCTCCTTTGTCTGTCCTCCACGCCTGCATCTATAGAAGCTCATCACAGTGTAATTAATCAAGAGTTCTTATTAATTATCTATGCACGAGGGTGTTCATTACGGCATCAATTCAGGCATAGCTAACGCCGCTTGTGGGAGATCTGCCCGCCCTCTGCCTCCGCACTTCCTCCATACTTACATCTTTCACTAATCTCGAAAGTCAAGTGATGTTTTCTCTCTCCAGCCCTCTCTATTAAAGCGTCTTCACTGATGCAGGGACTCTTTTTCTAAGGAAAGACTTTGAACTGGAATCTCAGAGCTAAGTTTCATTTCAGGATCAACTTTTCCTCAAATGTTTCCTTGAGAGAAATAAAAATAGAACCACATTAGACAATGGTTGACAAAGTAAAGAGTTCAGAGCTATAAAAATTAATGTGGATAGTAGCCAGGAGCGTAATCCTATGTCGGAAGAGGCACAATATAAAATTAATCAGCTCTGTTCATTAATATTAATTACGAGATGTGACATTCGCCAGGGGAAAGTGTAGACCGATTCACGAACAAATTACTCTTATGATCTGATTTTTTTAGTGAGTCAAAAACATACAGTGTGAACTTCACGATTAATTGAAATCATGATATGGTTTTGTGCGATAACCAAATTGCAAAGGCTATGATTTAATTATATAAATATATGCGCTGTATGTTTAAGAGTGCATCAGTAACGTCACAAACTCCACAGAAACACTATTTTACAGTGAAATATTACAAGTATTTTTATCTTTATATTCTAAATAATGATACGTACAATCATAATAAGCATATAATACAATAACATTTTACATTGAAATCACAATTTTTATCAGAAAAATAATGGTGCACTAGTGTGACGAGTATCTCTGAAACAAACAACTCTTATGACCCGATTCATTTGCATCAGTCGAAAACACTAGATTTACAGCATTAGCAGAGAGAGAATTTATTTTATATGCAAGAAAATTTAATGTCTTAAATGTTGTTTCTAAATGCTCAAATCATGATTAAAAGACAGCATTTTTCAGGCTGGACTAGCGAATGCACAAAGAACATGTTTTAGCTTAGCACTTTTCCATTGTTTTTCTATGTAAACACGAGCTAGACGGACGTCTTCAGCCTTGAACTCCTCATGCATGACACAGCGAATGTTCGTAAATGGGGAAATTAATCAAATTGGGAAATCTGTATCTTTTGAAAGCCGACTTTAGATTTTTGCGGTTTTGTGAGATTTCTTCTGGAGACACGCAAGACAATCTTTTCTCATGGGAAAAATCCGGAAAGCAGGAAACTTGAGCAAACGGCTCTACATTGACTCACATTGCTGTCTAGAAGAAACGTGAGATATGAAACGCGTTCTGGGCGAGATTCTTTTATAATACTGAAATGTAATTTGCCGTCCCTTTGTATGTGAAGACCAGAGTCCCCACATCAACAAGCATCGCTTCCAGAAACGAGTGTGCTGTAAAATATCACCCTCCTCCCATAACATGTGCACCACGCAATTACTTCCCCTGTCTAACAGGGCTCTAATCTCTGTCACTGGGCCACCTATTATTGCTTTTCCAAGTCTCTTTCCTTCCATTTTTTCCTTCAGTCTAACCTCTCGCTTTCCATTTCTTTTGCCGCATCCCTCTATTCTGAAAGCAAGAGCACTTTCCTCTCTTTCCCTTATTTTTTATCTCTCATCAGGCCAAAAGCTTTTCGGTGTACACCTCTATCTACAAGAGAGGTACAAAAACAGAGAGAGAGAGAGAGATAGAGAGAGAGAGGAAGATAAAATGAGCAGAGGGAAAGAAAACGAGAGAAGGAGAAAGGCTAAAAGTAAGAGAGGCTCTGACGTTAACAAGATAGCTCGTTAAAGCAAGGGGACAGGGAATGAGAGAACGAGAGAGTGAGCGTGTGAGAGGGAGGTGGAGAGAAGTGGATGTAATTGGTGGCTTTTTGAAAAGGAAAGACAGAAAAGACAGAATTAGGTTTTCCATCTGCGGCCCTGAGTGTGTGAGAGTGTGTGTGTGTGTGTGTGTGTGTGTGTGTGTGTGTGTGTGTGTGTGTTTTGCAGTAAGAATGACAGGCATGATGTCTGTGAGAGTTTAAGACATCAACAGGTCACACACAGAGACATAGCTATCAGTCACCAAGCTCTCGTCACATTCACATTTATACACTACACAGGCGTCAACTATTTGGAGAGAAGCTTTTTTAAAACATCTCAAATTTACCATCGTATTATTAAAAAATAGGAGAAAGCAGTTCACCACACCTGGGTTTCTGGCGGAGAACAGTTTAAGCGGTTAACAGTTTATTCTGGTGTTGAATAATTCTTGAATAAATTACTTCTTGAACTGGCTCTTTTTAATAAAAAAAAAAACATGCAAACACAGATTTTTTTTTTTACCCAAATGCTGGGTTCAGCCTGCTGGCTTATTTTTTTATATTTTTACTCATGTGCTGGGTCATTTTATTGGGTTATTATTAATATTTTTACCCAGTGCCGGTTAATTTTTCTGTAACTCAACTGCTGGGTCATCAGATACCTATTCCCAGCGCTGGGTCAGTGTAACCCAATGTGTCAAACCGTTTGAAACTGGATACATTTGTCAACTCTCATTTCATTTTCTGTTTTCTCTCAGAAAACTGAGAAAGTTGCCATTGAATAAAAATATTGTACATTATATAACAGAGATTATATATAACAGAGATTTTAGAGTGCATTTTTATTATTTAAAATGAAAAACTTTCAAAATCAAATGGTCTGACCCAGCACTGCCTAAAAACAACCCAGCAAATGGGTTAATGTATAAAACCCAACAAGATGGGTAAAAATAACCCAGCAAGTGTTCTGTCCAATATTTACCCAGCGCTGGGTTGCCAAATAACCCAGAAATTGTTGTTGTTTTTAACCCAGCATACGCTTACGTCATACGTCTGGCCCTTCCCTCATGAACTCGCGTACGGCCATTGGATCTATTCTAAGCTGGGAAGAGCCAGGATGGCTTGAGGGTGAGTAAATTATGGGATAACTTTCATTTTTGGGGGCACTATTCCTTTAAGTCCTGTTCACACCAAGAATGATAACAATAACTAGCATCCACACATAACAGACACGTCCTGTTTAATACATGATCGCACTGCAGTAATGCCGTGAGCCGCTTTAAACACAGTGGTGCCGAGAGGACGTCAAAACCCAGAAGAATAATTCCAGAGATGGTCTTATTGAGTGCTTCTCAAACGGAAAGCTGCATCCTAGTGAGGCCGAGTCCTTCCTAAAGCAGTCCGTCTGAGGCTGCTTCTCCTCAGCACCGAACGCTAGAATGACACGGTCCAATCCTGCTCCTGAGGGCCACTGTCCTGCAGAGTCCAGCTCCAACCCCAATTAAACACACCTGAACCCGCTAATCAAGACATACTAGAAACTTCCAGGCAGGAGTGTTGAGGCAAGCTGAGGCTAAATGAAATGAACGCTATGAAGTGAATGGCAACCGTCTGTGGAATCCCAGTGTTTTACATCATTGGCAGTTTATAGTGTCAAGTGATTAATTTACACCAAAACCAAACATAACACGATTGCCTTCATCTCTGAAAATATTCTTTTTGTCTTGCATAACGAACTTCAGTGCCATTTGTTGTAATGAATTGGAATGTGTGCAAAGGATTGTGGGTGATTGAAGGACATGAAGAATACACTTGATGCATCCTTCAGAATGAGCTGAATGAAGGACGTGAAACAAAGTCTGCCATCCAAGGATCCTTCAAACTGAGATGGCCTTCAGTGGAGAGCTCGAAGACGTGGCAGTCGAGATATGCAGCCTTCAGTTTGAGAAGCTCCCATTACTGGGAGATACGAGGGTCCGTGGCTCTACCATTGGAGGAAGTGCAACGGCTAACTTGGATCACGTGTGCTTTGATAACCAATCACATTACAGCCTTGACGTCATTGAATTTCGTTCAGAATTGTGTGACAGTCAAATGTTTGCGGATATCATAGAAATGAATGAGAAGTGCCGTGAACTGAATCCTACCTGTCGCGCAATTGTCCGTGACTTCTCTTATAAAACAGCATTTTTTCAGTGTAAACTCAAAAAAATAGATCAATCCAAAAATTAAAGTTTAAGAGTAAACATGTTGAAGATTAGCTTATAGGCGGTCGATTCATTAAAGTCCCCCTGTAGTCAACAATTTTATCCCTTAAAACTCATCTTTGATCACCAAAATGACATATTTAAGCGTTTTTCCTTGAATTTTTTTATTTATTTATTTATGCCTTAAAATAGCTTGAATGTAACTCTACATCCTTGCCTCATTTAGTATACGCGATTCAATAAATGTGCAAATGAGCCCCGCCTCCACTCACTCACTCAGCTCAGAGATCCACTCGTTGACGATCACACGTTGATCTGATTGGTTACAAGGTAGTTTGTGACGTCAGAAACAACGATTTCAAACCGTGTTTTTGATCCTATCTTTGGTTCACTGCAGTTTTAAAGAGAAAATACTCAGCAATGGTGTCGACTTATGAATTTGCACATGGTTTGTCTTGAAGAATATTAAAAACACCGCATAGACACATAAACAACATTAAAAGCTTTTTTTTAATAATGGGGTTCTTCAATTTATTAGTAATATAAAGCCTGTGGCAAACATAACTTGATGATACCTTGACGTTTTGTAAACTGCACACACTCACACCCTTAACTGTCTTATCTAGCGTCTAGTTACTTAATTAAAAAAACGTACGTTTTCAAAAATAAACATAATTGCTTCAAAATTCACATTTTTGTTATGGCTGTGCATAGTTTATGTTGTAGAACAAAAGGTATCGTCAAGTTGTGTTTACCATAGGCTTTATTTTACTAATAAATTTGTAAAAAAGAATTATAAAAAACCATAGGAAGATCGTGAGGGAACCAGTGGCGAATTAGTCTCGCCTGATTTGACATAGATTCTGATTGGCTGTCAATGTTTTTCTCGATTCTCTGCTGGAAAAATAAAATAAAAAATTGTGATTCCAATGCTATCATTTCTCTGTGTCATTATCGTTATAGTTGTTGAGTGGACGTCTTTATTCTTTTATTGTTATCGTTATCGTTGAATTATTATTCAACTGTTTTTTCTATACAGCATTTGGTTGTATGAAAATCAATCAGAAATGAGTCTGTGATTGTAAATTTTAGGAGGATTGTGTGCGGCAGGCTCATTTTATGTTTGTGTGTGTGTGTGTGTGTAATTCTTCCTAATCCCATCTTTGATGGTCTCCTCTTATCCTCTTCTCTCAGTGCCAGACACAGCAACGTTCTGCCAGCGACAGGAGCCAAGCACACATGCACCAACACTCACACAATATCCTGAAATATCCCTGCATCGTGTCTATGCCACAAGCGAGCGGCGTGACAAAAGTAGATCACTTCCTTTACAATCAACCAAGCCAAACTGCATATGTGCGAAGATTATAACGAGAGCGATCCACTTTTGTCACTAGACATGCTGAACTTTCTAAAATGGTCTTATTATTAGTTGACCTGAAAAAGAAAACTGACCATAAACAACCATAGACAATTACACTAATAACAAAACCATGAAATCCGGCTTGGATAGAGTGTGTTTTGGGGCTAAATGTGCACTAGTTCATTTTTAATTCATGTTTTGCAAGCGGCTACGACAGTCTCGGACACCTACTGACTCGCATCACATCACTCAGGATGCAGAAGACATTTTTTTGGCAGGGATATTTGTCACAAATGATTAATTTATTCCACAAAATGAAAGTGTTGAATACAATGCTGACAACTAAGATAAAGTGAATAGCATTCAGCTGGTCATGTGACAAATGTGGGGCCCCTTGAGAAAGAAGAACATACACTGTGTTACATCGAGTCTACATCGATGTGGCATTTCACTTTTGAAAATATGTTTGAAATCCATAAAGTTACTTAAAGTGACCTAGAAATCCTGATATGACAAAGACACTCGCAGAGTCACACACAAAGTTTCCTCCAACACCAAAGAAAAACCGCACCACAATCCAGCCTTATGAGAAGGAGAATACGAGAGAGAAAGAGTGATGATTTGACACAAAGACGCAGCCGGCAGCTCGCCATGACACGGCACTATGAAACGGTTAATGACGCAGCTTTCGGCAGGACGGATTATCTCTCTCCTCCTCTTTCCCCCGTTCTTTTATTGGCTTTTGTCTGATTGTGCTACACTATGGATCAGCAGTGTGCTGAGCTTAAAGGAAGCTGCCATTCTCCAGAGGAGACATAATTAATAACGCAAGCATATCCATCTGCTCAAGACTCCTATATGTTCCCTTTTCTTCTTTCTCTCCATCACTCCTTCTTTTGCTTATACATTCCACTGTGAGTGGATTGTGTGTGGGGCTTCTCACTCTTTTGTCTGTGTGTGTGTGTGTGTATGTGTGTGTGTGTGTGTGTATGAATGCATATGGAATGTGTGCATTAAACAAAGAGGGAAAAAGCCATGAGACCAGCTCAACATTAAAGTACTTCAAACCACAAACACAATATATATATATATATATGTATTATTTGTCTATGTATATATATATATATATATATATATATATATATGTGTGTGTGTGTGTGTGTGTGTGTGTGTGTGTGTGTGTGTGTGTGTGTGTGTGTGTGTGTATGAATGCATATGGAATGTGTGCGTTAAACAGAGTTAAACACATTTTTAATTCTACCTAAAGTTTTAGTAATTTTATTGTTTTTATCATTTTTTAAATATTTTTTCTTTTTTTAATTAAGTTTTATTTTTAGCTGTTTTACTACTTTAACTTAAACTAAATGAAAATTAGAAATGTTGCTTTGGATATTTTTTAAATATTTTAATTAAATATTTTTTACTGTCAATATTTTATATATTTTATTTTAGTCAATGTTTATTTCAAGTAATGAAAATGTCTATATATATTTTTTATTAACTTTTTAAACTACTTTTGTGTATGTATGCATATATATATATATATATATATATATATATATATATATATAAACACACACAAACATACAAAATTAAAAATGTATATATATAAAAAAAAATGATATATGTAATATTCCATGTTCATATTCCATCTCAATTAATACAATTATACAAGAATTACAGTGTAAAATAGCTTTAGATGAAGCAATCACCTCAACTACCCAGAAAGGGTGTGCATGCATACGCGTCTGGATCAATTTACTGTCAGGTTAATGAGTAAGGTAGCGTAAGGTGTTTGTGTTGCAGTGTGTTTCCTGACACTATTGAACTTACGGCTTTTCTTATTTAGACGAGAGAGGGAGAGCGAGCGAGCGAGCCTAACACTCACTTATGACTGTGGGTTTAATCAGACCATCAATCTCTAGCAGAGGGGAAGAGAATAAAAAACAAATCTAATTACAACGGATCATTCAGAAGATGAATTAAAGACAGAGATAACGTTACAGACAACCACGTTAAATCACCCTGCACTTCCTCTCACACACACACACACACACACACACACACACACCTGTTTTTGCAATAACTGGAAAATAGTCTCTCTCTCTCTCTCTCTACATTACAGATATTAGAACTATAAAGGTGAAGGACAGGATCTCTTTCAATCTCTTCGACAGCATAATAATGTGTGTGAGGCCATATGAAGAAAAACGTTATTGCTTAGACATAGATCTTTCATTGCTCAAGGCATGGGTTCTCAAACTTTCTGATGCCACAGACACCCAGATATTGTGTTGAAACACCAGACGACTCAAATGAGTTCTCAGTTATGTCGCATTCAAGTAACTTAAACTTTAAAGTAGGGAAAAAATGCTATGGAAGTCAACGGGGTCCATCATCTGTTTGGTTACCGACATTCTTCAAAATATCTTCTTTTGTGTTCAGCAGAAGAAAGAAACTCATACAGGTTTGGAACAACTTGAGGGAGAGTAAATGATGACAGAATTTTCATTTTGAAGTGAACTATTCCTTAAGTTTTGAATATTGTGCTGGACAACAGGGGGCCTTTGAGTCAAAAAAGACAGGTTGCGAGCCAGATCTAATTGAGCTATAAAAGCGATCGCATTCGTGATTTCTCCATCCTGTGGATGGTGTTGGTCTGGACGAGTTCAGGTTGATGCCTGGCATCCTTTTTTGCAGTCCGCGTGTGTGTCTGTCACTGCGGTTCCTGGCACAGCTGAACGCCAGCATCCTTGCCAGACACCCCTCCATCTCTCCGCAGAAACGAGGGATGAGGGACGAATGGGATGGAGAGATAGAGCGGACAGGCGCGAAGAATCGTTAGAGAAAGCGGCTTGAGAGGAAAAGCAGGTACGGTGGGAAGATTACAGCCAAGAGGTGAGAAAACCAAAGAGAGAGAGAGAGTTGTGTGGAAGCAGGAAGGCAGAAAATGAACCGAATTTAAAGACAGCTGCCAATGAAGGGAATAAGTGAATGAGATAGAGACACACAAGAGAGAGGAAGAAAGAGAGGGTCCTAATCCCCGAACAGACAGCTTTGTGGCGTGATTGACAGGCGAGTGAGCTCGACTGGGACGGCCCTGGAGGGGGTCTCAGAGGGGTGTGAGTGGAGGGGATTATCCACCCATCGCTCATACACCCCTAAGACAGGGTCAAGTGGTACAGGCCGTCGCCTCTTGTTTTCCCACTCACTTTCACACGTCCATTGAGCGACTTGCTCTGTTTTGTTTATGGTTTTGGTTTGCAAATGTCGCCTTAATATGGACGGATAAATCAAAACACCCCCTCTCTTCCCACCCCTGTCCTTTCAGCGTGCTGACATAATTATGTTTGCTTTTAAAGACACATTTGCTCAGTTTGACTGACTGTCAAACCATGTAGGGAGTCAAGACAACCACAACATTTTATATAACTTTAACAGCAATTTCTAGCCAATGTTGATATATAAATGCCTGAAGCCCAAAGAATACTTCATTTTTTTAATGTATGCATATTGCATATAGTCAGGGCCTAAAATGAACACTCGCCAAGAGCCAAATGCGAGTAAAACTAGGTGTAGTTGACCACTATATGAAATGGTGTCAATCGGTAACATTCTCATGAATTGTAACAATGCAATGTTGTGAGAACATGAACAGATGTGAAGGACGTCAGGAAAGAGCAAGAAGACACGAAGGGGAACTCAATTCGCTTTCTCGCGTGCTGTGCGGGAAGTTTTGTGTGAGAAATCCGCATCTCAGACAGCGCACGGATACTGAATTGAAATGTCTTTCACGTCTTCTTGCGCTTGAACAGACATATTCAAAGAAAATGATGTCAAAATGCCCATTTTGGCAAGTATCCACGTGCATACAACGCATGTGTATCAGTATATTGGATCCGTGCAATAGCTCTTAAAGTGACAGCAGCCTAATAATCCTGCTGCCGTCTGTGTTTTTAATTTAATCAAACAACAAAAGACAAAGAAAAATCACTCACTGCTCTTGACTTGATAACTTTTCTGGCTTATCATGGCTGGTAAAAAAATATGTATAGCCGGTACATTTTCTGGCCGTTTAAGGTATGGGGCCGTTTACACAACACAGTTTAAACTAAAAACGGAAAACTCTGTATGCATATTAGCCATTAATATACACGACAACCACATTTTGGGGGCCTGAAAATGCAAACTTTCAAAAGTGTACGTTTTTGTAAATGATACCGTTGTCATCTCTGTGTAAACTACAAAAACTTGAATTTGTGAAAAGGTTATATCATGCGCATGAGTATTACGTGTTCAGTCTATGGGCGCGTAGTGTTTCTTTACAAAGTGATATCGCCAACTACTGGCCCGGGATGAATGATACAGTGCTTTTAGTCGTTAATTATCTGAAAGCCTATGTGTTCGGCTGTATGTATAAGCTAGCATTCACATCAAAACTTAAGTATACTTTGGGGCTTAAGCTGACAAATATGATGGGGACAAAAAGTCAACATGTCATACTTCAGCGTATCATTGTGTCAATCATTTAGTCAATGAAACCGAGAAAATACATTGTTTTGATTGAGAAAAAACTAAAACTCGTCTAGCAGGATCTTTAAGATACAGTTCACCCAAAGATGAATGAATTTTGAAACTGAATCAGACATTTTCACTGTATGTTTCAATTTTTTGTCACACAAAACTATTGTGACTTCGAGAAGACTTGAAATATGCAGAGCTCCAGTTGTATGACTATTTTGTTGGGCAGTCACTTTCACTGAAAAATCTGCTAAAATCTTTTTAAAACTTTCAATTTTG